>NW_019154122.1:8395842-8662540 GCF_002288905.1 Enhydra lutris kenyoni
TGGCTCAGTGGGTTAAGCCTCTGCCTTTGGTTCAGGTCATGATGTCAAGGTCCTTGGGATCAAGCAGGGAGCCTGCTTCCTGTCCGCCCTCCACCCCCCGCCTGCCTCTCTGCCTGCTTGTGATCTCTCTGTCAAATAAATAAATAAATAATCTTAAAAAAAAAAAATCCCTTGCCCATTTCTAAGTTGGGTTATTTCTCACTTTATTGTTGTGTTCTTTATATATTCTAGATACTGGGCCCTTATTAGACATCTGGGTTGCAAATATTTCCTCCAATCTGTGGAGGAAATATTTGCTTCTAAGTTTTTTAGAATAAAATAAAAGCTTCTAAGTTTTTTTTTCTTTAAAGATTGTATTTATTTGACAGAGAGAGAGCATAAGCAGGGGGAGAGGCAGGCAGAGGGAGAAGCAGGCTCTCCAAAGAGCTGGGAGCCCGACATGGAGCTCAATCCCAGGCCCAAAGATCATGACCTGAGCCAAAGGCAGACGCTGAACCCACTGAGCCACCCAGGAGCCCCTTTTCACTTCTTAATAGTTTCCTTGGAAGCATAAAACTTTTTAATTTTGGTCAAGTCAATGTATCTATTTTTTTCTTTGCTTCTGCTTAGATGTTGTATGGAAGAAACAGTTGCCTAATCCAAGGTCACACCTGTTTTCTCCTAACAGTTTTATCATTTTAGAGCTTAGATTTCGGATTTTGATCCATTTTGAGTTAACGATGGACATACATGGTGGACAGGGCGTGAGGCAGAGTTCCAGCTTCACTCTTCTGCACGTGAAAATCTAGTTGTCCCAGCATTATTTGTTGAAAAGATTCTTTTCCCATTGAATTTTCCTGGCACCTTTGTCAAAAGTCAATTGATCAGGGGCACCTGGGTCTCTGGTTTGTGAGTCTGAGCCCCACATTGGGCATAGAGATTATTATTATTTTTAAAGATATTATTTATTTATTTGACAGACAGAGATCACAAGTAGGCAGAGAGGCAGGCAGAGAGAGAGGGGGAAGCAGGCTCCCTGCTGAGCAGAGAGCCCGATGAGGGGCTCGATCCCAGGACCCTGAGACCATGACCTGAGCTGAAGGCAGAGGCTTAACCCACCCAGGCGCCCAAGGAAATAATATTTAAACTGAGGCTTGAAGGATGTATAGCAATTGCCCAGCACAGGGGTGGGAGAGGGCAGGGCGTTCCAGGCAGAATGAAGATCTGTCTTCACAGAGGTGAAGAGATGTCTTCACCGAGAGGTGAATCAGGAGAGAGAAGTAGGGGGCCAAGACGTGAGAGTGGGAGGTAGGTTTGGCACCCCTGTCTGGCTTTCTGGACAGAGATGGGGCTACACTTGAGGGAAAACAAACTTCCTTGACCTTCTGTACTAAGCAGTTCCTTTCAGGAAAGGTCCCAGTCCTTGGCTCCTTCCAATCCCTCAGCTTCAGCCCCTTTCCTGTCCTCCTGCCTGGGGCAGAATGGAGGGAGGCCACATCCCCTTGCCGCAGGAGAAGCAGGATGTGGAGTTGAATGAAGCCACAGAGACTGTTTCCCTCAGTGGCCCCTGCCAGACTGTCCTCTGTACAGGCCCTGGGGCCCTTCCTGTGGCACTTCTGTCTCCATCTTGTTTGACTTGGACGGGGGCCCTGACAGAGAGGAGGGACAGGGTGTGGGGCCCCTGAGCCCTCAGGAATGGTTCCAACTAATACTGTTCTCTACCCAGCCAGGATTCTAGGGACTGGGGACAGATAGGACCCCAGTCCGTCACCTGCTCCCCGGGTCACTCCAACAGCAAGCCTGGCAGGGGAAAGCTGGTTAACCCCAGGGGGCCAGGAGTCGAGGACAGACTAGGTGTCTATCCTGACCACTGAAAGGTTTATAGCACAGAGCTGGGGGAGTGATCCGAGCCGGGGAGGGGATCCCCCCCTTCACTTAGTCCTCTCGGACCCACCCCACCCTATGATCCAGATAGAGAAACTGAGGCTCAGGTCACCCGACAAATGAGAAGCAGAGGCAAGACCTGAACCCAGGTCTCCTGACTCCTGGCCCAGTGCTCACTCCCTCCTCTGGTCCTCCCACACAGATGTCGGATGCCCAGCCCTGGTGGGGGTGTTTGGGGGTGGTTTCAAGGCTCTCGTCTGGGCTGTGGTAGATGGAGCCGGCAGGTGCCGTAGGAGGTAACCATCCCCCAGCCCCAAGAGCCTGAAACACGGCCTCCTGGGAGCAGAGAGAGATTGCAGGCTCCTCTCCCTTCCTGTCATGCTCCATCAGAGGCCGACACTTTCCTGGCCCAAGACTGCGGAGGCGTCAACAAAATGGACTGAACAAACACGTCTTGCTCAGTTGTCCCAAGACTCTGTCGATGCTTTCCAGCCAGGGACCCCCAGAAACACACCTGAGCAAAGCTGGGCTGACTGTTCCCAGTGAGGAGGGGGAAAGCAGCCCTCAGGAGGGCGCAGGGCACCAGGCAGCAGGAGCTGGCCGGGTGTGGGAGGGGTTCTGGGTGGGGGCGCCTGGGTGGCTCAGTGGGTTAAAGCCTCTGCCTTCGGCTCAGGTCATGATCCCAGGGTCCTGGGATCGAGCCCCGCATCGGGCTCTCTGCTCAGCAGGGAGCCTGTTTCCTCCTCTCTCTCTGCCTGCTTGTGATCTCTCTCTCTGTCAAATAAATAAATAAAATCTTTTTAAAAAGTGTTTAAAAAAGGAAGGGGTCTGGGTGGCTGATGGGTGCTCCCGGGGAGGACTCGGGGGAGGGGGAGCCCTGCTCTCAATTGGCCACAGTCAGGGCGCAGCCGTAATTCTGGGATTGGGCATCTCAATCATTTTAATCTAGAAAGGAAGAGGAACGAATTGAAGCCAAAGCTGTGTTTGGCAAAGAAGCAGCTGTCACTCCTGCAGCCAGAGAGAGGGACGTCTGGTCATTTCTGTGGTTTGGACCGTGTGCATTTTTGTCTGTGTGTAGACACGATTACGGAGTGGTCTTGTCTTTGTCTTATCCGTCAAGGTCATTGGGTGGCCTCACCGGATGCTGGTGATCTGTGAAATTGCTTGTGTTCCAGGGAGCACGCCATGGCCTAATGGGGAGGGCCAGGCTGTCCGGGGCTGGTTTTCTCTTTCTCCGTGTGAGGGGGAGCCAGCACGGAGCCCTGCAAAGCAAGCCACGTCGCGCAGGGTGCCCGTGAGGGGTACATGTCAGCCACGCTTTGTCTGTCTGTCCTAAGTCTACAGAGGAAGCTCTGCGGGGAAGCCAGGAGGCTTTGGAGTCCGGCCGGGGTGCGGATCCTGACCTCGTTCACGCTCTTGGACAAGCCGCTTCCCCTCCTGCAACTTCGTCCACTCCACAGATATGTAACCAACACCTGCTGTCTGCCAGGGACCGGGGGCCTTGGGCAAGTGCCTTAACTCTCTGGGATTCAGTTTACCCCTCCAGAGAATGGGAATGATCTTGGTACCTAAGATAGACTAGTGCCTGTCTCCCAGGGCTGCTGTCAGGTTCAGTGCAAAATTGCGTGGGGGGTCTCGAGCATAGTTCGGCCTGTGTCACCTGTACTTTCCAGGGTCCCTGCCTCCCTGACCAGCCCTGCCTTGTGGCGCCTTCATGAGCAGGGAAGCAGGAGGGGCGTGCTCTGCGTACAGCCTGCTTTGGAGAGTGAGTCCCCAGCCCCCTTGCCCAGGGACCCAAGGCCCCACTGGTCCCCAAAGAAGGTCTGTTGGGGGTTCCCTCCCAAAGGGGGTGATCTCTAGCTCCCGGACTTTCCCCAGAGCCGTGGTGCCAACGCGGGGACTAGGGCCTGGGGAGGCAGAGAGGGTGCCAAGGCGGGGGTGGACGAGGGCAGGCACCGTCCTGTCTTCTCCAGGCGTGGAGGAAGGGGTGGTGACAGGAGGGTGTGAGAGGCCATGGCAGAAGGAAGTTTGTGTACCCACGGGAGGTGGCAGGCGGAGGGCCCCTTACATGGGTCTGAGTGGCGTGGCAGGAGGGGCCTCCCAGCCGGGCGCTGTGTGGGCAGGTGTGTACACGTGCGTGGGCAAGGCCGCAGGCACACTCGTGTGTGTGTGTGTGATGCCCCCGCCATGATGGGTCTTGAAAACAGCCTGAATTTAGGATTCAAACTAGTCTGGGTCCATTCCCAGCTGAGTGAAGTTCTGGCCGTGTGAACTTGGCCCGGGCACTTACGTGCTCTGAGCCTCATTATTTATCCCACTCGTACACCTTGAGCTCTAGATGGGTGCCAGGCCCTGGGGAGAGAGGGGCACCCAAGGCAGAGCCCAGGCTCCTAAGCAACCAGCCTTACTTGCCCCGTCTTTAAAGCGGAGGCGACAACTCCCATCTCCCAGATCACATCTGTAGAGTATGGGGCATAGGGTCTAAGTGCTCAGTGGGACACCTGTTGTCCTCAGGCTTCTGGAAACCGTGGAGCTGCACCCCTTCTCCCAAAGGACACAGCTCTCAGCTGGTGGGAATGGCAACCAAGGGGGCCCTCCTTCGGGGCATGATCCAGTTTCCAGGCTGCTCTGCTCTGCCGGCGTGGGCCCTGGGAAAGAGTGGCCAAGGCATCTAAGATGGGTCGGACGAGGGGGAGGCCTCGGCATTCCAAGAACCTTGGCGCCTTCCCAGCACCAGGGAAGAAACGTTGGGGGGGGCGGGTCTGGAGGACAAAGATCCTCTGTGGGCCCCCTTCAGTCAACCAACCGCACACACCCACCCAGTATGGGCACAGGTGTGGGATGGAAACTCCTCCAACAAGTTGGGACACCCTCATTCCCCTGGGCGGGGCTGACGGGGAGGGGGCTGGGGAAAGGGCAGAGGGGGTGGCTGCCAATTCCCCACTGGCTGCTGTTTACACCCAAGCGATGAGCTGGTTCTTGGCTTCCCTGCCTTCTCACCGGGCCAGGTATGCCAGGAGACGCCGGCCACCTCTGCCTGGCTTTAGTCGGCATTCAATGCTCTGGCCTTGCTGGATTTGGGCAAAAGCAACTTCTCTGAGTTTGGGGGACAGCAGCTCCTCTCGCAGGGGATGGCGGGTAGGGCCTCAGGCACCCCTGGGCTAGAAAGCATGATGCCCTGGAGAAGGGGTTGGTGACTTCTCTTCCACATCAGTGGGCTGTGGTGCGTCTCAGTAGGCGTGGCTGCGTTTACCAGCCCAGAAGGCAGGTGGGGCAGAAGCAGACGGGTGCTAAAGTGGGAAGATTCTGGGGTTAGAGCCGAGAGAGTCATTTCAGCCCAAGGACCGATGCTGGAGTCAGAAGGGGATGCTTATGGGGCTGGTGGTCTGATCTGTCTCAGGGTCTGTCTTTGCAGGGCTGGGGAGTCAGGCCAGGAGAGATGGAGGAGAGGGCTGCGGCGGTGGGGGCTGGATCCCATCCCCTCTCCTTCATACCAAGTGAAGGGCATGAAGACCCTGTGCCCAGCCTATAACCCCACCCATTCCCTCACACACCGCCAGCCCTCCCCCTGCAGAGAAGTCAGCTGGGGAGTTGTACGGTTAGATTTGCAGGACGATCACGGGCAGATCCCTTTAACCTCTTGGAGCCCCAGTTTCCTCTTCAGCACCATGGGCAGATGGTGTCTATGTGGGGCACCTTGAATATGCTACGCCTCCTTGCACATGGTTTCATTTTTCCCTCCTGCCGGCCCTCCGAGGCAAGCACCACTATAGCCCCATTTGACAGATGAGGAAACTGGGACTTATTGGGAGTTTGAGGGAGACTGGTGGTGAGCTAAGATGTCTTTACCCTGTGTTCCCCTTCTACTCCCCATTCCCTCTCTCAGAGAGCAGAACTAGGCAATACTGCAGCCTGGGTGTGTGGGAGCTGGCGGGAGAGACGGCGGCCAAGTTTAAGGTCCCGGCTCACCCCAGTCACAGGGGACTTCTCATGCAGGCAGACTCTTCTCTTCCATTGCCTTCCCTTAAGCAACAGGTCAGGGCTATGGGGATGGCTCCTCTAATGATGCTGATTGGTGTCCGGGTTCTCCCTGCCCCCCACTGAGGCTCTGTTCCCCCACCCGCCACCTCCAGCTCACAGGGTGAATGTTGGCCCCCCAAGGGACACCTGCTTCCTCGCCCGCCCTCCTGCTGTCCAGGTGAGGGCTCTGCCTCCCTACTCTGTGCCTGTTCCTGCTACTTTGTGCACCGCTGCCTGGCTCTGGGCACCCCCTGCCCGGGGCTTTTGGTGCTGGGGTGTCCAGGGAGAAGCAGGGAGGCATTCTGTGCTGACCCACTTCCAAGCTGGCTTTGTTCTATGTTCAAAGAAGATACAAGAGGTTTAACACACCAGCAGCCTGTGGGTACTTCCTCTGGTGGGGAGGGGCAACCAGGAATGACCCCAGGGAGATTGCACTTGTAATTCCTCTACTCTTCCCTGAACCCTGGCCCCCCACTCCTTGCGGGCCCCTGCCGCCACCCAAGCTGGGGCCTCCAGTCTCCTCCCTCCTGGCAGGCTCAACTGACCCCTCCCTTCTCCTGTGCTGAAACCTTCAGTGGCCCCACTTGGCTTCCTGATAAATTCTGACCGCTGGGTCTGGCATTCAGGGCTCTCCCTGCGGCGACCAGCGGTGCCGTGGACCACCCGGGCCCCAGGAGCCTTCTCCCTGCTGACTTCCTGGCCCCGAGTCTGCTCTGAGCCTCTTCTAGCAGTGAGGGACACAATGGTTCCATGAGTCCCCAAGGGGAACTGAGGCCCAGAAGGGAGACTCCACCTTGTTCCAAGTCTTCTGGCCAGCCATTCTGGCAGAAGCCCAACTCTTCTCCCTTGGGCCTTGCTTCCGTGCGCACTGGGCCCCTTGGGTGCCAGCTGCCAGCGGGCAGGGCTGAGCCTTCCTCCCCCCGGATGGCCTCCCTGATTCCTGTAGGCTAGAACTGATGAGCAGGTGGTCAGCCCGTGCAAATCACCCCCAGGTGCTCTGTGCACCCACTGGCCCCGAGGCCCACATGCCTGCTCCCCCACAACCCCCAGCAGCCTCTTGTTCACCCCTCTGCCTCCCTGCAGGTAGGTCGGGGCCATAGGGCCCTGCGACCTTGTCCCAGACCATCCCTGAGTGAGACGGCCGCTCGGCTCATGCTCCCTCTCCGGGCAGCGAGGTCTCCACCCCATGCCCACCCCACTGGCCGCGCCCAGGCGGCCCCCAGCAGGTTGTTTTCCTGGTGCTGGGCCTGGCTCAGCCTTCGGGGCCTGCCAGTCACGTAGCCAAACTTGTTCCTCCTCTCCCGTGGCCCAGGCTGCTGAGCACAGCGATTTCCTGCTGGGGAGAGCACAATGGAGCCGTCCCAAGGGACCCACCCTGGGGAGGTGCCCGCCCAGCTGGCTCTGAGCGCTGTGTGACCTGAGACAGAACCCACACCCTCTCGGAGCCTTGGTTTCTCTGGTAAGGAAGGGGGTGAGACAAGGTCATGAGAGGCCACCTCCAATACTGATAGGAGTGAACTCTCCTTGAGCACAAGGACATGCCAGGCACAGAACCCCACATCCTCACAGCTACCATAAACAAGGTCGGCTCAGAGCAGGCTGAACACACGTGGCTACAGGTGGAATCTCCCTTGTCTGTCCAACCTCCCAGAGCTTCATCCCATCTGCAGCTCAGAGATCTGTCCTCCCCATCCCCGCCTCCCCCTGCAGGCCCCGTGTCTTCTTTCTCCCTCTGCACCCAAGTGGTCCACGCCTGCTGCCCCAGAGGACAGTGGGGGGAGGCCTTGGGCGGTATGGGGAGAGGGCTGATGATAGGGGCAGAAGAGGTAGCAGAGAGAGAACCTGGAGGCCAGGAATGAACTGCAGGCTGGCCTGGGAAGGAGTCAGCCGGTTTGGGACCAAGAACCACCAGACTTGGGGTGCCTGGGGGGCTCAGTCGTTAAGAGTCTGCCTTTGGCTCAGGTCATGATCCCAGGGTCCTGAGATCGAGCCCCGCATCGGGCTCCCTGCTTGGCCGGAAGCCTGCTTCTCCCTCTCCCACTCCCCCTGCTTGTGTCCCCTCTCTCACTGTGTCTCTCTCTGTCAAATAAATAAAATCTTAAAAAAAAAAAAAAAGAAAAGAAAAGAATCACCTGACAAACCCCCCAGAAGAGGGTTTCCCCTGAGGCCCTCCAGAGTTCCACCCGGCCTCCATCACCCTCTGCCTGGATCATCTCTTCCTCATCTCCAGATTTGGACCAGGCTCTCCATCCCAGACCATGACCCCGATACTCTGGGTGTTGGGGGGCCGGGGGGTGGGTGGGTGGGTGTGTGGCAGTGGCCACGTGCTTCCCACGGGACACAGAGATGAGCAGCCAGAACCTCCCCGGCTCACTCTGCCGAGCGTCAGGGCACCCGATGGGCTCCCGAGTGAGAACCAGGGAGACGGCGGGGCCTGGGCTTCCAGCAAGACACCCTGGCTCCCCTAGTGGGGTGGAGAAGTGTCTCCTGTCCCTGAGGCCAAGCCTCCTCCAAGGCCTGGCGCATGCTGCTGCTGACCAACCCTGCCCCCTGACCTCCAGGATCAGGCCTGACCTTGCTCCTGCTCAGCCATGACCTCCATCCTAAGCACCCGTCCCCCACCCCAGGCCATGGAGCTGCTCCAGTGACTCAATTCTGAAGCTCAGAGTCCCCAAAGGAACCAGCCCCATACACCGTCCCCGCAAAGAGTCCCCACTTCCTAGGCCAGTGGTGAGGACAAAAAGGGACAATGTGCATAAGGACCGTCATCCTAGGGAAATCCTAAAAATTTGTATTTTCATTTGGATTTGCTTGCTATCCCTGTGTGTATCTGTGTCTTTGTCCCATGTTCTCTCTTGCACTTCCTTTTTTTTTAAAGATTTTATTTTTAAGTGATCTCTTCACCCAATGTGGGACTTGAACTCACAACCCCAAAATTCAGAGTCACACGCTCCTACTGAGCCAGTCAGGAGCCTCCCCCGCTTTTTTCCTCCTGTGCTTCTGATCCCTTTATATCTTTCTTGCTACCTTCTGGGCCTCCAAGCCTGCTCCAAGTGTCCCCCATCCTCACACAGAGCCCAGAAGCCCACTTCCTCCCAGCCCACCCCAGCCCCTTCCCCAAACTGGCTTCCCCGCCCTCCCAGCAGGTCTCAAAGCCCCACGGCTGGACCCCGTCCACCAGCCACACCCCCGCCCTAGCTCCTCAGCAGAGGAGGGAACCAAGACCTGAGGGTGTGGGGGCAGCAGTTGGGCTCTGGAATCTTCCCAAAGGATAGGGGCAGTTCCTGCCGGGACAGGAACATCTGATTCCTTGGGGAATCCTGGGGGCCCTTCTGTCAGCTCCGGCCTGACCTGATTGCCGCCCCCACCCACTGGGAAAAAACTCTTTCCCAAAGTGTGATTTCACCCCCAGCCGCTTCTAGTGCCCGGAAGGCAGGAGCGGGCTGGGCAGGGCTGGGCAGGGTCTCCGCAGGGGAGACCAGCTGTGCTGGGTTTGTTTTAGGGGTTTTCCTCTGCCGCTGGTTTTTAAACAGAACGCCTGGGTGACTCTAGGGGCAGAGCCAGACACAGACCCTCACGGGGCCAGGGAGGGGGGCGGGTACAATAGGAGATGACGAGGGGTTTGGAGAATCTTTGAAGCCCCCCAATGCAGGAGTTATTCCCCCATTTTACAGAGGAGGAAACTGAGGCTCAGTGGGGACCCAGGGATATGCCCAAGGGCATACAGGTGAGGAGGGGGCTGGAGGGGCGACTCAACAGGGTAGGAGGTTGGGGCTGAATGGGGAGCTTGGAGACTCTTCTTCCAAACTCCCTTCCTTTGCTGCACCCTACCCTCCCCCAACTCCGTACCCCCTCCCCCAATCTCTCCGGCTGTCCCTCCTCTCCTCTTCTCCAGGTGGCCCCATCATCAGACCTGTCCTCGTCACAAAGTGAACACAAGCCCCTCATGGCTTCAGTCACCAACAGCCAAGCCACCGGCCCGAGGTCACCCTAGCAACATTCAAGGAAGTTTCATGGGTCGGGCCCTGCTCTAGAGGCATTCCAGAGGTGACATCTACCTAATTTAATCCTCATGACAGCTCTGTGGGGTGGGCGCTGTTACGATTTCCATTTTACAGGTGAGGAACTCCAGGCCCAGAGAAGTGAAGTAAGTTACCCGTGGGGCAGAGACAGGGTTTGAACCCAGGCCTCTCCTGTGCTTTCCTTCTCCATGGTATCCCTCTGGCTGTCTGGCCCAGACCCTCGACCTGGGCTTCAGGCTGAACGACCCCTCCCAGCTTCCCCTGAGCCCCCTGCAAGGGGGTCACCATCCCTGTCTGGCCCCCAACCACCATAGCTCCCATTTCTGTGTCAAGACCCGTTGGTTCTGGAACCCTGGGTGGCTCAGTCGGTTAAGCCTCTGCCTTCAGCTCAGATGGTGATCCCAAGTTCCTGGAATCCAGCCCCACGTCAGGCTCCCTGCTCAGCGGCGGGTGGTGGGGGGGGGTCTGCTTCTCCCTCTTTCTCTGTCTGCCCTGCTTTGCACTCTTTCTTTCTCTCTCAAATAAATAAATCCTTAAAAGAAAAAAAAAAAAAAAAGACCTGTTTGTTCCGTGTCCTCCCCCTCCCACCCCTAGACCGCATCTTGGGTTCCATTCATTCACAGTCATGTCCCCACACTCAGCTCTGCAGGTTTGGTACACAGTAGGGCCTGGGTCCCTGTTCTAGAAGGAACAAAGGCATTCCAGCTCAGGATCCCGCCTTAGCTTCCCCACAGCTTCCCCACAGTGCCCTCTGCTGGTCAGACCAAATGCTGCCCTGGGGCCTTCCCCCCTTCAGCCATACCTGATCCCCATCACCCTAATAACCCCCTGGGTTTATAGAGCGCCTTTCTTCCTCTGAGCTCAAAGCACTTCCCATCTGTGATCTCCCTGGCCTGGAACCAGCTGAAGCATTTCTCTCCTCACTTTACAGAAGCAAACCGAGGCCTGGAGAGGGATGGGGCGAGCCCTGGCGTGCCACCGGCAGATCCAGAAAAGAGTGTAAGTTTGTTTCTCCAACCCTCTCGGTTACAGATGAACAGACTGAGGCCCAGAGGGGCACAGACTTGTTCACACGAGTCCTGGGCCAGAACCCGCTGTCCTAAATACTGTTTGGGGCTCTCCCACGACACCGAGATCTCTGCCTATGGTTCAGCCAGGGTCGGCCAAGTCATTAAACAGAAGGAGCCTCTGTTGTCCCATTTGTAGAAGGAACAGTACTTCCTGCTCTGTCTGCCTCCCTGGGGGACTAAGAGATGGAGGACATGGAGGCCTTGAGGCCAGGCGAGGTCAGATAACGGGACAATGAGGGCAGTGGTCCAAGCCGCAGACACCAACAGGACCCTCACCTCTGGCATAAACACAACCCTGGGGGGTCACTCCCATCCAAAATTTGACCTTCCAGTGGGCGGCATGTCCTGCCCTGGATGACCTGGTCAGGGTATCAGGGGTGGAAGGTGAGAAGTGGTGGCCAGTCTAACCTTACATCTCAGTCCCTGCCCCGTTATGCCCCTCCTGGCTCTTCTCACACTTTGTTAATACATGCATTCATTTCAGTGACTTGCTACCATCTCTCTCTCCGCCAGACGAACTCAGTGTTGGCAAGCTTTTTCTGCAAAGGACCAGAGAGCAAGTATTTCTGGCTTTGAGGACTGTACCATTTCAGTTGCAACTACAAGACTCTGCTGTTGTGGGGCGCTTGGGTGGCTCAGTGGGTTAAAGCCTCTGCCTTTGGCTCAGGTCATGATGCAAGGGTCCTGGGGTCGAACCCCGCATCAGCCTCTCAGTGGGGAGCCTGCTTCCCCCTCTCTCTCTGCCTGCCCCTCTGCCTACGTGTGATTTCTGTCTGTCAAATAAATTAAAAAAATGTTTAAAAAAAAAAAAAAGACTCTGCTGTTGTAAGGTGATGCAGCCATAGGGGCGCCTGGCTGGCTCAGTAAGTGGAACCTGCAACTCTTGATCTCAGGGTTGTGAGTTCAAGTCCCACACTGGGTGTAGAGATTACTTAAAAAAAAAAATCTTTAGGGGCGCCTGGGTGGCTCAATCACTTAAGTGTCTGCCTTCAGCTCAGGTCATGATCTCAGGCTCCCAGCTTGGCAAGGAGTCTCGTACTCTCTCTACCACCTCCCCGCCCACCTCCCTGCTTGTACTCTCTCTCTCTCTCAAATAACTAAATATATAAAATCTTTAAAAAAGGTGAAGCAGGGCGCCTGGGTGGCTCAGTGGTTAAAGCCTCTGCCTTCGGCTCAGGTCATGATCCCAGGGTCCTGGGATCGAGCCTCACATCGGGCTCTCTGCTCAGCAGGGAGCCTGCCTCCTCCTCCTCTCTCTCTCTGCCTGCCTCTCTTCCTACTTGTGATCTGTCTGTCAAATAAATAAAAATCTTTAAAAAAAAAAAAAAAAAAGGTGAAGCAGCCATAGACAACAGGTTAACCAATGAGCATGGATATGTTTCAATAAAACTTTATTTACAAAAAGAGGCCAAGGGCCAGATTTGGCCCAAGGATCATAGTTTGCTGAGAACTGCTCTAATCTCCAAGACAGCTGAGACTTGCCTGATTACTCTCCACTGTATCCCGTTGTTTGGGCAGACAACACATTGCAGGCACAGATTTGATCAGTATTTGATGAACGAGGAGTGAAACAGGAAAGACCTACGTGGTGAGACTTGAGGGACGTGTGTGGTGGGGACTGTTCAAGGTGGGTGCAGAGCTTGTGCAAACATCATGAAGCAGAAATGCAGGGGATGTTGTCCATCCCCAGGAGTCACCAAGCTCAGAATCACCCCAGAGGTCAAGAAAGAGGGGGCAGTGTGGCCACAACTCTGCTCCACCCTAGGGTTGCTGGGAGGACTGGCAGAACAGGACCTGTACGGGTCTCAGCAAAGCTGATCGCACAGGATTATGTTTTGCTGTTATTAACTCAAACACCTGAAACTGCCTCTAAGCCCTCACCAATGGCCTTACCTGGGTCAGCGGGGCTCTTCCCCACTGAGGATGGGTCTGTGATGACCACAAGGAAGCCTGTCCATGGAGGAACGGGGAGATCTCTGTCCAAGTACTAAGGACACCCCACTGCCTGTTTACTCCCAGGCTGGAAGCTTCTCCAGGGCAGGGTTCGGTCTTTCCCCAGTCTCCCCCATTCCTAGCACAGTGGCTGTGTCTCCTCCATCAGACTGGAGGCTCACCTGACTCTCTCCTTACCCCACCTAGTCCAGCTTGCTGCCTTGGGGGACATGGAGCAGTGGTGGTGACTGACCTGTCACTACACTCCAGAATGGACATATTCTGAGGTTGGCCTGTGGCTGGATTTCTTTCTTTTCTTCTTTAAGAAAAAAGAGAGAGAGATCGCAAGTAGACAGAGCAGAGATCACAAGTAGACAGAGCAGCAGGCAGAGAGATGAAGTAGATGGGATTGGGAGAGAGAGAAAGGAGCATGAGCCCCCTGTCTGATAGGGGAGGCAAAGTCCTCAGGGAGCTCTAAGTTGACAGAGGAGACACAGCCACTGTGCCAGACGCTGGGGACATCGGGAAGAGACCAGCCTCTGCCTTGGAGAAGCTTCCAGCCTGGTGAGTAAACAGGTACACTAAATTCATCACTTAACTGCCTGATCACAAGTAAACAGAGCAGCAGGCAGAGAGAGGGGGGGAAGCAGGCTCCCCACTGAGTAGAGTCTGATGCGGGGCTCAATCCCAGGACCCTGGGATCATGACCTGAGCCAAAGACAGAGGCTTACCCCACTGAGCCACCCAGGTGCCCCTGTGGCCTTCTTTCTTAGGCACAGTCTGGTCTCCAGAGGTAGCACCTAGCACCTGAACCTTCCAGGTGGAGCAGGGAGCCCCACTGGCTATGGGGGTCCAGTCCCCGCTCTGCTCCTAAAGAGCCCGGGTTCCTTTCCTGGGTCTCAGTCGCTGCATCTGCACAGTGGGGGGCTAGGACCAGGTGACGTCTGAGCTCAGCAGTGTTGCTGGCCTATAGGGAGACTTTGTACAGATCTGTGTGGACACTGCCTTGTAGAATTCAGCTTAGCGAGGAGATGACACCTTTGGGTTAAGAAAAAGGCACCCCACATGGGGGCAGACACAGCCCAGGGCTTGCTGAGCAGAGCACCAGCAGGATTTTAGTGCCTTTCCCCTCAGCTGGGCACCTTTGTGCAGGTCATACGATGTGGCTGGGTCCGAGTTGCCAGCGTAGTACTTTCTGGGTCAGTCGGCCAAGGGAGGGGGGAAAGGAAGAGGAAAGTAAAGAATGATGCTGTCTCAGGCTGCCCCCTCGTGGCCACCTCCTGTATGACACTCACAGCTCAGGAAAGGCACCGCAGGGGTCTTACCCCGCTGCCTTGGTCCCAGCAGGGGGGCCTCCTACCTGCCTGCAGAGAGCCAACACCCAGGAGGCAGAGTATCACCCTCCCAACCCTGAGAAAGGGATCCCGTCATGAAGCAGCCGCTGTGCACCAAGCCTGGGACAGGCAGTTAAGTGATGAATTTAGTGTACCTGTTTACTCACCAGGCTGGAAGCTTCTCCAGGGCAGAGGCTGGTCTCTTCCCGATGTCCCCAGCGTCTGGCACAGTGGCTGTGTCTCCTCTGTCAACTTAGAGCTCCCTGAGGACTTTGCCTCCCCTATCAGACAGGGGGCTCATGCTCCTTTCTCTCTCTCCCAATCCCACATACTTCGTCTTGTTTCCTGGGGGCAGGGGACATGGTGGGCAGGACTCTGGCCTATCACCCCACTCCAGCTAGAAACCCTCAGTCCTGAGCATGGAGCTGAGAATGGGCACAGTCTGAGGTCAGCCCACGGCCTTCTTTCTCAGACTTCCCCGGAAGAGCCTAGCCCTGGGGCTCAGGACCCCCAGGCAGGGCTGGGCCTCTAGAGAAACAGGGAACTGGACTGGGATCTGACACCTCAACCTGGGACCTGACACCTGCAGGCCTCAGCCGCCCCTGAGGGTGACTGGAAGGAAGGAAGCAGAGGATGGGGCTTCCCATTTCTCTTTGGCTAAAGACCAGATCCCGTGTGAGGCCCCATGGGAAGCGGCTCCTGCCCCCTCCTCCTGCTCTGGGCTCCAGCCACTAAGGCCCTCTCTCCCTCCTGGGAGTCTGTCCCTCGTCCTGTCTCCAGACTGTTCAGACCGCTGCCCGTGCCCGTCTGGCCGCCGGACCAAGTCCCGCTCCCCCTTTTTAGCTGTGGATTTAGTCACTGTCACTTCTATTGGACACTCCCTCCAGGCCCTAGGCAGGATAAGGGGCTTCTTTTGCACACTGTCAACAGCTCTCTCCTAGTGCTTTTTGGGGGTTGTGATTCTCAACTCACCCGGGTCGTCACTGGATCAATGCCCGCCTCTCGCCAGCTCGCTGCGCTCCCCCAGGGAACAGGAACCCGGTGTGTCTCATCTATGGTTAACCAGAGCCGCACAGAGCTGGGCACACAGCAGGGGCTCAATGAACATCGGATGGATGAAGGAAAGGTTGTGTCAGTCAGTCGTGGCCATAATCAGCTTCTAGATACGTGACCTTGGACAGGTCTCACTTTCTGGGATTCAGTCAACAAACCCTGACTGAGCATTTGCCACGTACCGTTCTGGGCACCGGAGTCAAACCCAGGTCTGCTGGGCTTCCAGTTCTGTTCTTTCTGCTCATCCAGCTCTGCCTTTGCCGAGAAACCAGAGCTGAGATGCTGCTCGAGGCCTGGAGCTGGGCAACCCCAGCCGGAAGCCTTGTCCTCTCCTGCTGGCCCCCAGACCTCAGATGCTCCGGTCCCCTGTACACCCTCCAGCATCCCTGCCTCCATGGCCTTGAGCACACAGAGCGCTCCTCCTTGTCTCCCTGCCAATGTCCCACTCAACCCTCACATTCCCATTGCAGGGTCACCAACACCTTGCAGCCATCCCCACGACCCTTGAAAGAAGGGACTCTGCTCTTACAATGCTCAGCTGGCACGGGGACATACCACGATCCTCACTGACCCAAACTATTTATGCGCATGGCTCCCCCCATGCCATGCCTGCCCACCCCCCCAGGAGCATCTGGGCTTGGACTGAGTCTGATTCATCCCCGTAAGGCTCCGCTTGATTGATCTTTCTCCCATCAGGCCCCGCAGCATCTGCTCTCCATGCTCCAGTGCCCAGCCCAGGACCAGGCACTCGGGGCCGGCTGTGAATGTTTGCTGCTGACTAGGAAGAGTGGGGGCAGGCCACAGGAGCGGGGGCTCTGGCTGGATCCCCAAAGTCAGGATGGGAGAATGGGATTCAGGGCACTCCCTGGGGTACTCTTCTCGTCCCCTCATCCACAAGGGGCTCCTTCTCTTCCCCCATAGAGGGCTCTGGGGGAGGTTCATGGAAGGTCACAGGACAGATGGACTGTGGGCTGATCTGGGAAAGGACAGCCTGCCCTCCCGGAAGGACAACCATACATCTTAGAGCTATCTGGGAATCTGGGAATCATCAGCTTCAGCAGAATTCCAAGGACTGGGAAGGTGAATGTGGGCATGCAAGGGGGAGCTGCCCACCCCTGCAAGGCCCAGTCTTTAGTTAGTGCCAAGTTGGGCTGACAGGCAGGACACCTGGATTTGACTCCTTTAGCCATTTGCTGTGTGACCTTGGGCAAGCCCTTGCCCCTCTCTGAGCACCAGTCAGTACAAGGAGAAGATTGAGTCAGTGTGGAGCTGCTCAGCATGAATGCCGGAGGCAGGGAGAGCCAGAGCCACCTCACCCCACCCTGGTCCCTTCTCTGGGATGGTGGGGGACTGAGGGTGGGGCCACTGCCCAGCCTCACCCACCTGTCCCTGTCTTAGGCTGAAGGGGACATAGTGGGCTCCCCAGGCGTCCTCTCCTCTGTCAACTGCCCTGTTGTCTGCTGGGGTCCCCCTCCCAGTCCCCCCCTGCCCCCAGAGCTGCTAGGCTGCCAGCTGGGAACATCAGCAGCTGTGACAAGCGTCCTGCGTCATGGTGAGTCAGAGCCATCCCTCAGAGCCAAGTCCAGTCTCCCCACCACAGGAAGAAGAGAAAGGACACTGGGGCTGCCCCATCTCTCTTGCTCATACGGGCACATAGTAGGTGCTTCACACACAGTCATCGAATGGAGACTCTTCAGGCTTCCCGTGGGTGTAGGGAAGCTTGGTGATGTAACAAGGCAACATATCTGTGTTTACTGTCACTGTTATTTATTTTCAACCCTGAGTTAGGTACCTACTATGTGCTGGTCATTTTTGCATATATTTCTCATTAATGTGTACAGCAATCCTGTGAGGTGAGATTTCCTTTTACCCCCAGTTAACAGATGAAAACACTGAGGCTCAGAGAGGTGAGGCAACTTGCCCAAGGTCACACAGCTTTGTGTGAACAGAGCTGGCACTCACACCTGGTCTGCCTAGAGCCACTCCCCACCTGACCCCCACTCCAGAGAGGGCCCCAGGTCTGGGGGAAGAGAACCAGGTCAGCACGTGCCCCCACCCCCTGGCACTGTCACCAGGCTTGGCTCTGTCCTGCTGGAGGCCTCCAGCTCCACTTCACGCTCCTGCCCCAAACCTCATTCATCCCTGGAAACCCACCCAGGCGATCAGCGGGTGTTTGAGGGGAGCCAGCGAACCTGGCTTCCTGGCCTGTAAAAGGCACACGGGTAGGGGAAGGCACACCGAGAGAGATGTGTTTGTGCACGGGAAGGTTTGCTCAGGAGCTGGCTGTGTGCACATGTGTGTGACTGTGTGTCAGTGTGAATGCAGATGGCTGTGTGTGCACTAGCGTCTGCGAGTGTGTGTGAGTCTGTGGGGACACGTGTGAGTGGACTTGCAGGTGAGTCCCTGATGGAGCCGCTGTTACCGCAGGAGACAGGAGGCCCCGGCTGAGAAAAGGCGCTGGGCCTCAGTTCTCTCCACCCTGGGTAAGCCCAGAGAAGCGGGGGACCCTGCTAAGGGGTGCTTGACTCTTGTCTGCCAGTGAGGCCTCTGGTACACTCGTGCCCCTCTGGACCTCCACCCTAAGCCAGCGGGCCCCAAAGCAGGAGCTGGCGGTGAGAAATCACTGTCCCTCACAGCCAAGGGACATCAGGCAAGGCATCTGGCTTCTGTGAGCCTCAGTTTCTTCCCCTGCAAAATGGGCGTAATGGAATTAGTGTTTTTGAGCTCTGGTTGTTAAATTAAGGTTGTGTACTCTGTGCCCCAAATTCTGGAATCTCCGCGCCTCTCCCCTCCGCCCCCTTCCTCGACCTTCAGCCAGGGTCACCGGGTGGCGAGAAGTGAGGGCCAGAGGATCCCTCCCCTCTCCCCCGTTCCCCTGCTCCCCGCCCTACCCCTTCAGTCCCTCCTCCCAGCCCAAGTTGAGGAACTTGCCCCAGGGCCCCGTCCCCCGCCCCTCCGACCCCTCACCCCTCCGACCTCACCCCTCCCGACCCCCCGCCCACTGACCCCGCCCCCCAGCCGGGGCTGCGGCCACAGGTGCGCACGGCGGGCGGCGCCGGGGGCCGGGGAAGGGGCGGGGCGGCCTGCGCGCGGCTCGGGCTCCGGGGCTCCGGGGCTCCGGGCAAGAGCTCCCCCGGGTCCCCCCGCCCGCCGTGCTGCCCGTGGCTGGTAGGAGCGGGCGCGGCGCGGGAGGCGGCGGCGGCGGCGGCGGCGGGGACGACCCGGCGGGAGCGGCGGGGAGCCGAGCGGAGGGAGCCGCAGCCCAAGCCCCAGCCCCTGTCCCGGCCCGACCGCCCGCCTGCCGCGCCGGCGCCGCGCGTGAGCCCCGCGCCCGCAGAGACATGAGCGCCCGGCGGCCCGACGCACCCGAGGCGCAGCGGCCCGGCCCCGCGGCCCCGTGATGGGCTCCTGCGTGTCGCGAGGTGAGGGGGCCGCCGGCCGGGTTGGGGTCGGGCCCCGGAGGAGACTGGAGGTTGCGGCTGGGGGGCGACCCGGCCTTCCCCGACCGGCAGCACGCCCCACCCCCGCTCCCACCGAGACCCAGGGGACACGGTGCCCCCGGGAGGACAGGGGACGGGGGTGGCTGCGCAGAGAGAGAGCGGAGGGAGGTCGCCGCATCTCCAGCCGGGCTTGGAGCCACACCCAGGCAGGGGGCAGGAAGCGGGGTCGCTTCCAGCCCAGCAGCCACACGCCCCCTGTCGCGTGCTCTGGAGGGGAGGAAGGCTTCTGGCCGCTGCTGGCTTCTCTGGAGGGCAGGTGGCGGCCCCGGGAGAAGCAGCCGACTGTCCTTCCCATACTCCCCCAAGACACAGGCCTGACTTGCTCAACGCCCCCACTTCTGTCCCCTTACCCCGTCCGCTGTCTTCAGAGTCCCTGAACCCCATCGACAGCAGTGGGTTAATGGAGAGGAACAGGTTTTATGGAAGGTATCCCTTCCCCCACTCTCATCCCTAACTCCCACCCCACCCCCATCTTGGGTCAGGGGACAGGAAGGGACGGAGAAAGCGATTGTGTCTAAGAACTCCTGGGCCTTTCTTTCTGCCTGGGGGCTTTCAACGGTGCCTTGCCCTGGCTCCCTCTGCTCTCCCCTTGTACTGCCCAAGGTGGCACCCCAGGAGTTGGAATTGGCTGTCCCGTGGGAATGGCAGTGGAGTCCTACACAGAGCAGGGGGACTGGGGTAGAGGTGACTGAGGCCTTGACCCCAGCTTGGCAAACCCACTGACCCCCAACCTTGGGGGCTGCCACCCCACCCATCACCCCCAAAACTTAGTTGTAGAGGGATGAACAGGCCTGGGGTGGGGGCTGCACAGGCCCTGGGTGGGGGGGCTTGTGCTGAGGGACACTGAGCAAGGAGCACGATGCTCCCCCCCCCCCCGCCCCCTCTGGCCTCTCAGGGGCCCACCAGTCCCTGTGGTGGGACATTTGGGTAAGTGGCTTAGGATGTCTCAGGAGGGTGTCCGGGCTGGAATCATGGGTGGGAGTTAGGTTGTGTGAGGTTCGTTCACTTATTCATTCATCAGGCTGACATTAGCATGATACCTACTGTGTGCCAGGTGCTGTGTATGTGCTGGACATCTAGAGGGGACGAGTCTAGCACAGCCCCGGTCTTTGTGAGACCCACAGCTTTCCAGGGGGGAAGACAGTTTTAAGAGGGAAGAGTATTTAGGGTTCTTTAGGACTGACAGGCTCTTAGCGTGTCTCCAGAAACCCAAAGGCTCTGGACAGGCTCTGGGTGTTGAGCATCTGGGATTGGGTATTTCCTTGGTGACTGTGTCCCTTCCCTGTCACTTGGTCATCCCGTACCGGGGGCCCAACCTGTGAGCCACAGACCCACTGAACACAGTACGAGGCCAGGGAGGAAGAGATGCCTGCCAAGGTCAGGCTGGTGCTTGGGTCTTTGGACCACCCCTGCCCCCCACCAGGGTCAGCACCCTCTGCTGTGCCTGCTTGAGGTCACACAGACTAAGAAGGGGGACTTCCTTTGTCCTTCCTTCTGTGGCTTGGGCTCCCAAGTGCCACCTCCAGATCTAGTTGTGTATTCGAACCTTGTCTCCTTCCTGAGGGGGTGGCACTTATGGTCCCAACATGCAGCAGGCTAGCTGGATAAAGGTAAAGAAGGGACAGGACACTGGAGCAGAGGACAACCATGATCTCAGCAACTGGACCACTACGTGGAGGGCACACCCCCCTCTGACTGTCACCAATACTGTCAGAGCAATTGTCACCAATACTGCTTCCGGCTTGCCAGGTACTGGTTGGAATGTGTTAGGCACAACCAGCTCAGTTGGGGTAGGTGCTGTCCCAGTCCTCGTTTTACAAATGGGGAAACGGAGCGGGGGCGGTGGGGGGAGCTGAGTGGCCTGTGAAAAGCCAGGCCTGTGCCCCAAGCCTCTGCACTGCACCCCCAGCCCACAGCCGGGCACCTGACCTGCTCCTTTCCAGCTGCAGGCTTCCAGGAGCTTCTGGGCCCGGTGCTGATAACCACCCCTTTCTCCAAGCGCTTCCCTGTGCCTGGTGCGCAGCCCTGAGGCCAGGCCAGGGATTGGGAGCCTCCTGCTAATGCTGAGCCCCTAGTCTGCACCCAGTCTGCACCCGACTGGGGCCGCCCTAGCCAGACGCCAGGCCCCAGGTACAGGCCACACTTGGAAAACCTCTCCACACCAGCATGGGGCGTCAGTTCTCTGTGCCTGGCCTGAGAGGTTAGGGGTGCAGACTCGGGAGCCGGCCAGCCTAGGTTCCCATCTGCCATTCCCTAGCTCTGTGACCTCAGCAAGTTACTTAATATTGAATGGGTATCTTGGTGTTCTCATCTCTAAAATGGGACCAATACCAGTATCGATGTCATAGGATTGCTGGGCAGGGATTACAGGACTTAATTCACGTAGAGCATTCAGACCAGTACCTGGCACGTTTAGCTATTTCTTTAATTTTAAATTTGTTGTTATTACCCTTCTGTGCAGACAGCTAAGCCAGCCCCTTTTGGCTGGGAAAGGGGAGGACACGGAGGCTTCTAGCCCCATCCTGTCTCATGGATGCCTCATGGCAGGCACTCGAGGTGCTGAGGACTTGGGGAAAGCGACGGGGACCAGAGTAAGGTGACACATGCTGTTTCCAGGAGCTATTTTGTGTTGTTGTCTACTTTTTTTTTTTTTTTTAAGATTCTATTTATTAGAGAGAGAGGTCAGGGGGAAGGGCAGAGGGGGGAAGGAGAGGGCTAAGCAGACTCTGTGCTGAGCGCAGAGCCTGATGCAGGGCTTGATTTCACAACCCTGAGATCATGACCTGAGCCGACATCAAGAGTCAGACACTTAACCGACCAGGCACCCCATTCATTATCTACTTTTAAGTTACCACTTTTCGGGGGCTTATCCTAAGCCAGACTGAGCCTTTTTTACTCTTCTGATGTAGTTCATCCTCATTCAACCCTGGGAGGGGAGACGTGGGGCTCAGAGACAGGAAGGGTCTTACCTGAGGTCACACAGCCAGGACACGGAGAGGCAGGATTTGGATTCAGGTCTGTGTTAGCTCAGCGCCTGAGCAGGGAGCCCCTGCCCTTTGCTTTCAGATGTGACCCCCAAGAGAGAGGCACGGAGTGCATGGCCAGTGCTCAGAATTGCTGCGCTCTGCAGTCACTCTCAGGGTTGGTATTTGCTTGGGGCTTTGGTGCCACCGCAGGTGACAATGTGCACAGAGCAGGGGAATTAATATCTAGCCCCCTCTCTCCAGCTCCAGAGTCTCTCAGGGCCCGCCCCATGCCCCTGGCCCTGAGAACCTCTCCACCCACCCAGGTTTGTCCTCCAACCAACCTATCAGCCTCCCGGCCTCACTGTGGGGGTCTCAGTGCCCTGGGCCCTGGGGTTTGTGAGGGCAGAAATGGGGGACTGAAGTCTTTCTTTTGGAAGGTCAGACATCTCTTATGTCTGGGAGAAGGCTCCAGATCTGAAGGAGCTGGGCAGAGCGCCCCACAGAACACAGGGCCCACCGACTATGATGTCTTCCCAGCCACCTCGCACTGTCTCCCCTTCACCCCTGCAGAACCAGTGAGCAGTCTGACACTGGGTACTGGGGGAGACTGAGGAAGGAGTAGATGGGGCCTTGACCTTGGGGAGCTCACTATCTGAGAAGACAGACACAACCTTGCCCCAGGGAGTGGTCTAGTGGGGGAGGCAGGACACGGACATGGACACACACACACATACATGGAAAAACAGCCTGAAGAAGAGATCAGCACTGGCTAGTGGTTTGAGCGCAAGCTTTGGAATTTCAGACTGGATCAGGTTTGAACCCCATCTCTGCTGCTTATTAGCTGGTGACTTTGGAGAAGTGATTTAACTTCTCTGAGCCTCAGTTTCCCCATCTGTAAGAATGGGCATAATGATACTACTTCGCAGGGGTTTAGTGAGGGTTAAACAAGAGATAATGGATGAAAAGGCCTAGGACAGTACCCAACACACAGTAGGTGTTCAACAAATGGTGGCAGCAAATCATTGCAGGCCGGAGTTTGCTCATTAAGGCTGCTGGTGGCCTAATACAGCAGAGGCCAGTCTAGGCAGGCTGCCTAGAGGAGGTGAGACTAGAGCAGGATGGGCTCTAGGATAGCTCTTCAAAGAGACTGAGCCCCAAGATGGAAGAGGAAGGAGAAAGGAGCTGAGGTATGTGGAAGGTCCTGGAGAAGAGTGTTGTCTCCCTCTATCCTTGGTTGGGGATAGAAAATGATCCCCATCAGGCCCCTGATGAAGTTACCACTGTGGGCCTGGTGACCTATAAACACATGCCCCAGGGAGCAGGAGGGCACTTTGTCCACTCGAGGCCAAGCCTCCGCCAAGCTCAGCGGGACGGCCTGCTGTCACGTCAGTGACTCACCAGGCAGAGAGGCCAAGGGCTCACTCTTGGTGGCCTCCCTCTGCAGGGCTCCCAGGGGGGACTGAGATCTGTCCCATGGTCTAGAAAGGGGACCAGATCTGGGAGCGGAGAGGGATGGAGCAGCTGCGGTTTCCAGAGCACCTGCTGGGTCAGGGGCTCCTTCCCGAGGAGCCGGGCAGGTTCATTGCACAGGTGAGAGCCCTCGGCTCACAGGGGCTGGGCCGCACGCCCGCAGCCCGGGCTGGCAGCAGAAAGCCGGGATTAGACCCAGAGCAGGGACTGTGAAAGGAACACTGGGCCCGTTGTGTTCTCTCGGAGGCAGGGACAGGGCCTGGACCTCGGTGGGCCACCAGCACACACAGGGCTGGGTGAGGGCCTTCAGACCCAGGCTGTGGCTCTTACTATGTGCTTTCAAGGAGAAGTTTACCCTGTCTTGGCTGCTGGGAACAAACGGGGTTAACCTGGGGCCCTCCCTGCCCCTCCTGGGGTGCAGAGCCCTGGGAGACACTCTGGGGACAGATGGCAACCGCAGTGTCTAACGGGCTGGGACTCCAACACCAAAGACAGCTAAAGGGACTAGATGGCTTGGAGGCAGGGGAGAGGGGACCGAGCTGTGGACTGACCCGAGGAGCAGGGTGGGTGCTTTGCAGCCAGACGGCTTCAGGGGAGACATAAGGAGGAGCTGTCTGGGTGGTTGGGCTCTACAGCAGATAGGGAGCTGGGGTGAGAAGGCAGCAAGCATCCTTGGTCGGCAGAAGAGCGCTCTGCTTGAAGGCAGAGGGATGCAGGAGATATCCGGATGACACTCCTCTCCTTGAAGGACCGAGAAGGCCTCCAAGTTGCTAGGGCAACCAGAGGCTTGTCAACTGCCGTGGCTGGGGGAGGTGGGGGAGGGGACAGGTCTGAGAAGGGGCCTCAGACCTTGAGGTCAGAGGAGTAGGGTGTGGACTGAGGAGGAAGGAGGCGCCCCTAGGAGCAGTGGCCAGGGGTCCCCTCAGGGGACCCCCAGCCCCCAGCCCACGCGAAACACTGTGTTTTTCCAGTTGCTGCTGGTGACGTGGCCGCCGGTCTCAGCTGGGCGAAGAGCAGCCTGTGATTTCACCCTGGGCTGCTCCATTACCTGACGTCTCCATGGCAACCAGCCCGTGACATCACGGGGCCCAAGTCCTCGGGGGAGAAGGCAGCTTTGGCGGAGGCTCCTGCACCCCAACTGAGGTGGTGGGGGGGCAGGAAAGCTGGAGAGGGGCTCAGAGCCAGGAGTCCTCCACGTCCCCCTTGACCAATGACCTTGTTCAAGTCCTGTGTGCTCCAGGCCCTTGACGCTGCCTACCGGCCTTCTCGGGCCTCAGCTCCCCTCACTCCCTGGCCCGCAGTCCACAGAGCTTTAGGGATGGCCAGGGGCCCTAGAAATATTCTAGCACCCGTCTGCCTGCACCCCGGCGGGCCCCGGCGTCTGCGCTGGAATCGTAGGAGTGGTGACTTTCAAACGTTTTTGACTAGAACCCGTAGGAATACATATATTTTGTGTCATGACCCAGCACACGCTTAGAACATTCTCGCCACACGTGTGTGGGCGCATGCGGGCCTGTGTGGTTTAAACCGAGGTTTCATGAAACAATACTTAACCTGACTCCTTAATAGGTTCTGGTATTTTCTTTTCTTTTCTTTTTTTTTTAAAGATTTTATTTATTTATTTGACAGAGAAAGTGAGAGAGCACAAGCAGGCAGAGCAGCAGTGGGAGAGGGAGAAGCAGGCTCCCCACTGAGCAGGGAGCCCGATGCGGGGCTTGATCCCAGGACTCTGGGATCACGACCTGAGTCGAAGGCAGACACTTAACGACTGAGCCACCCAGGCCCTCCGGTTCTGGTATTTTCTGTTCAATTCTATTTTATTTATTTATTTTTAAAGATTTTATTTACTTATTTGACAGACAGAGATCACAAGTAGGCAGAGAGGCAGGCAGAGAGAGGGGGGGAAGCAGCCTCCCTGCCAAGCAGAGAGCCTGATGCGGGGCTCGATCCTGGGACCCTTGCATCATGACCTGAGCCTAAGGCAGAGGCTTTAACCCACGGAGCCACCCACGAGCCCTCTATTTTATTTTTTTAAACACATGACCTAGTAAGTGGCTTATGTGACCCGCAGAAGGACATCCCCCCCACCTTGGAATCTGGTATTTGTACACTTGGAGACCCTGAAGCTCGGGAAGGGGCAGGCCTCATGTGGGGCGCACCCCTGGACTTGAGGTGAGGAACCAGATGAGCTGAATGCCCCAGTGTGTAAGCATACAGCTCAGCCCACACTGCTCTCGGTTCCTGGGTCACAGAGCTCCGAGTTCAGGGGATGGGGGCGTCAGTCCTGGCTCTGCCTGCCTTTTCTCGCCCTGTTTCAGATAGGCTCATTCAGACCCCTTCACCTGCCTGCCGGTAATAGTCTCCCGGCCCCTCTCAGAACTCTCTGGTCCCTTAGGGATCCTAAGCCCAGTCCAGTGTGAACAGAGACTTCCACCTCATACCTTGTTCAGTGTTCTCTTCGGCCCTCCAGCCAGGACTGCTGGCTTCCCTCCTCTCCAGGTCCCGTTCTCCTCTGACATCTTGGGGTCTGGCCTGAGGAACTTGAGAAAAAGTGGCCAAAATATATTTATTTATCTGGAGCTCTGGTGGTCTCTGTTAGCCACGACTGGCTCACTGTTGAAGCAAAGTTTCAACAAAAATGAGCAATGTGCCAGGCCCTGTGGCAGGAGGTGCTAGGGCTATGGTGGCGACTAAAGCTGACGAGGACCAGCCCTCAGAGAGCTCATGGTTTAGTGAGAGATGGTGAACAAGGAAACAGACACATAATAATGTAAAGAAGGAATGTCACCTTAGAGAAGGAATGACGGAAAATTAGGAGATAGGAAAGGACGGGTGCCATTAAACAAGGTGGCTGGAGGCCTCCCTGAGGTTCTAAAGATTGAGTAGAGACCTGAACATGGTGAGGGAATGAACCTGCATCTATATGGGAGGAGGGAGTTCCTGCTGGAGGAAAGGCACAGCCAGTGCAAAGGCCCTGAGGCAGGAGTGTGCTGGGCATATCTGAGTGGCCAATGTGGCTGGAGTGCAAGAGGGAGAGTAGTGGAAGATGAGAGGGAAGGGGGGCCATGGGCCCCAGGTTAGCATGTGTGAGTTCTCTCAGAGGCTGTTTGGGGGGCCTGCCTGCAGCAGGACCCCTGTCATGGGAGCTCTGACCTGGTTTGACCTCTTCCCTTCCCTGCCCAACTCCCTTGCCCGCTAAAGTTGCCCACCCTCCAGCCTCTGGGAACTAGGGTCCCCTTGCCCTGCAAGCAACCCTCTTAGGGGGCGCCCACAAAACTCAAACATGGCCCCTTCCTTAGTGTCTCTTGAGAAAGTCACAGCCCTTGCTGTGCAGGGGGAGGGAAGACAGGCCGCTCCACTGCCCCTTTGCGTCCCAGCCATCTCTCCCCAGCTGTGCAGAATCCGACCCAAGGTGGGGTGGGGGGGGTAGGACGCCGGCCTCTCCTTCGCAGGATGCCCTGCCTGCTTCCATACTCAGCTCCTGCAGCTCTGCCTGCGGGTTGTCGAAGCCGGCGAAGGGTGCTGGGAGCCCGCGTCCAGGGCAGGACAGGCTGCTGGCTGGGACCAGTGCCCTGTAGCAGCCTTGCCTCCCTGCCATGGCGCAGACACCCCCGCTCCTCGTGTCTCCCAGACCTCACAGTTTCATGCAAGATGCACACCCCACCCTCCCCTGCCCTCACCCCCCTTCTCCTGGCACACCCCCCCCGGCTAGCTCCCCCATCAGTGCTTCTGTGCAGCCCCTGATCCCCACAGAACTCATCAAAACTCCTTTTGTGCTTTGGAAGAGAGTAAGCCTGGGCATCAGAGTAACAGGACGTAGACCCTGACTGCCCGCCACGGGCTGGGTGCCTCTGGGTAGTTGATGCCCACCTGGGCCTCAGCTTCCTCCTCTAGAAAGCTGAGCCAAGGATCCTTCCTCTTTAGGTCCATCAGTATGAGGAGTCAGTGCCTGGTCACACCAGGAGAGGGGGTGCTGCTCTCTGGGGTCAGCCTCGTGTTTGCATGAGGGGCTTTGAGGCTGGTTTCCATCAGACTGGGAGCTCCAGGAGGGCCGGGGTGGAGTCTTAATCCCACCTCTGTCCCCACACGCTTGCACGGTATAGACAGGAGATGGGTGCTCCTCAGGTGAAGGAATGAAAGGTTGTTTCAGTGAATGAATGACCTAGAATGTCACTCTCACTAGAATGTCAGCTGCGTGAGGGCAGCTGACATTCTAGCGTCTCTGTCTCATTTGCCAGTGTTCCTCGTGTGCAGAACAGCACCTGGCACATAGTAGGTGCTCAGCAAATACTGAATGCATCAGGAATAGATGCTTACTCCCTGTGCTATGGTCTCCATTCCCTCGGCCTCACACTCACTGCGTGGGAAGGGATTGGACACTTCACAAAAGCTTGACTGTGTTGGGGAGTGACTGGTGCCCAGTATGGGGACAGGAAGGGCTTCTCTGAGGAGGCGACCTTGAGCTGAGACCTGAATGACTTGGTTCAGGAAGATCTGAGGATATGTTCCAGGTGGAGAGGAGAACAAGGACAAGGAACAAGGGGACCATTTGAGGAGCAGCAGGGAGGCTGGCGTGCGGGCCCCTGACGGCCTTGGTGGGGGGCTGGCTGTCCTCCCCAGGGCAGCAGAAGGAAGCCAGTGGCCGATTTTCAGCAAAGATGCAGTCTGACCTATAGTCTCCCGGTGCAGGTGGGTGGAGAGTGGAGGAAGCCTGTGGCCAGTGGCCTCCCGGTGAGAGAGGGTGGTGCCCCCAGGTGGGGAGCGGCAGTGGGGACAGAGAGGGCTGGGTCTGGAATGGAGGTTGGAGAGAGCCAGTAGGACTTGCTGGTGGGGGGGGTGGGTGAAGGCAGCGTTCAGAGAAAACTGGATTTTTTGGTTGGTACATCTGGGTGGGCTGTTACATCATTTGCTAAAATCGGGGAAGTAGAGGAAGATGGACCTGGGTCTCCTTGAGACGGCTGTCGCCTGTTCGGCATCCGTGAGGGGAGCTGGCTCTTCATTTGGGGGCTCAAGCAGAGTAAATTCGGGGGTGTAAATTCGGGGGTCCGCCGCACAAGGAGGAGGTGTCCTGTGAGAGACCCTGGAGGTGAGAAGGGGCTGGGCTGGAGCAGAGAGGGGGGACCATGGGGGGGTGGTGGGAGGGAAGCTGGAGATGGGCGTGGCTTGAGGGGGAGGGGGCCGGAGGAGAGGAGACAGGAGATGGAGATGGGGGGGGGAGGGGGGGGGGGGGGCAAGTCGGGAGAGGAATTTTGGGGGGGGGGGGGGGCGGGGGCGGGAGGGGGGGGGGGGGGGGAGGGGGGGGGGGGGGGGCACTGGATGGGTGGGGAGAGCAGGGATGCAGGTGAGAGTACTGAGGGGAGAGACACCGCAGCACCTGCCGTGTTGGTGGCCAATAGGGAGACAAGGGCAGACGACCAGAAGAGAGAAGACAGGGGGCAGGGCCCCCGGTGGGGGCGGGTCAGGCTGGGGGGTGGTCTCTAGGGTGGGGGGGCTGATCTTGGATGGAGCAGGGACAGCTCTTCCTTTGTCACAGGAAGGAAAGCAGATGGTGTGAGCAAAATGGGGGCAGGGCAATGATTTCAGGTAGAAAAATGGGGTGATGCCTGCTGCAGGCTTCTGGACCTCCGTGAGGGATGGGGGAGCGGCCAGCAGCAGGCTGTGGGGAGGGCGGTGCCCAGGTGGCAGGTTTGAGAAGTAAAGCTGCGTGAGGTAGTTAGCCTGGTTGGAAGCAAACTTTGCAGGGACTGGAGACCTGTAGACGGTTCCCTGGTCCGTGTCCTGTGTGAGGCCGGGGACCTTTTCCAGCAACGCGCAGCCCTGCGGGTCCTGGTGTGGAGCAGGTGGAGAGTGAGACTGGACAGGGCTGGGAGTTGAGGGCCTCTGTGAAGGTGAGCTCATAGGCTGTGCCAGCTAGCTCATAGGCTAGCTAACCAACGAAAATGGAGGGACAGGCAGACGGACGAGAATTCCCACTGAGGGCACCGGGCAAGCGGTCTGGCAGGAATCCCCCCTGCCGCGGGCTTGCTTCGGTCTTTGTTTTCTACAAAATGACATCGGTGGCCATAAAGTAGTGCCCAGCGCTACTGGGCTGGGCAGTACTGGGCTGGGCAGGGCTGGCTTGAACAAGCCCCATAAATAGGGAGTGCGGGGCTGTTGGGGGGGGTTTCTAAGTTCCTCCTGTTGTCGTATTTCCAGATCTGTTCACAAGTGCCCACAAGGACTGCCCCATGCCCCAGGGCACGGACCCCCTGAACCCGGACTTGCCCTCCAGCCACCCCCCCACTGTTGCTCCAGACCATGTCACTGGCAAGGTAACTGGTCCCACTTGATCCTTACCTTCACCTGCCTCGACCCTGGTTCCTGGGATGCCCCCTACAGCGCTCCCCAGGGAGCCGCAACTGTTCCAATCTTCCCTCCTTGCATCAGAGCCCCTAAGGTTTGGTATGCATTTGGGTGAAAGTCTGAATCGGGCTGGGCATCCAGGGACTTGGACCAGGACCAGAAAAGAGAGTCCTGCTCTGGAGGTCTTTCCACGCAAAGTACCCCAGCCTTGCAGATAACAAGTTCCCTGACCAGCCCACCACCTTCCTTCTTAGCAGCCTGCCCTGCCTTCTGGAAGGTAAAGGAGTGGCACTTTTTTTTTTTTTTTAAGTTTATTTATTTAAGTGATCTCTACACCAACATGGGGCTCGAACTCACAACCCTGAGACCAAGAGCCGTGTGCTCTGCTGACTGAGCCAGCCAGGTGCTCCAAGAGTGGGATTCTTAGTCCAGATGCATTAGGAAGAGCTTGCCAGGGGCCTCAGATCCTGGTGCATAATTTCCACCCCACCCCCAGAAGTTGTGGCTTGGACCTACCAGTTGACATAATCACTTTTTTTTAAACACACACCACATGCTAAGCTTTATGATGGATACTTTGTCTATATCATGTCACTTGCATCACCACAACCCCTGAGATAAATGGCATTTATCACCATCTTACCGAGGAAGAAACTGATGTCCTGAGCCATTAAGGAACTAGTCTAAGGGTACCCAGGTAGAAAGGGCAGAGTCGAAGCTCGAACCCAGGTCCAGTCTATCCCCTGTGCCCACTGCCTTCCTGGCGGAGCCACCACTGCCCGCCCCCCTGCCCCACAACGTCTTTCTCTGCACAGCGAGGGAAGGCCAGGGGGGCATGACCAGGAGTAGGCAGAGCCCGGACCTCAGACAATAGCAGAAGGCTGACCCCCACCACCACCTGGGGCTCAAGGACTCGTGCCATCTGCTGGCACCGTCTGCCAGGCCCTGCCTGACCCTCTTCCTCCTCTCATTTTAGGACAAACAGATGGATTTCTGTTGGGATCCTTGGCAGGTCAGTGCGCTTTGCCCATTCCGCAGTCCAGACAGCCGCCACGGACACTGCGGCCCCTTGCTCTGCGACCCCAGCCCGGGCACACAGTCCTGCCACCTTGGGGGAGGGGGCCTGATGACAGCAGCGAGTGGGATGGTTCTGTGGGAGTGGGCAGGGTCACCTGGGGAGGGGGCTTCATGGGACGGTAGTGGCCGGGAGATGTCCTCTGGCAGGTCTACCCTGCCCTACTCCCCCCTCCCCTCCTTTCTGCAGAGGTGCTTCCAGACCACCAATGGCTACCTGGCCGACTCCAGGTCCTGCTCCGACAACTACAACGTGGCAGCTCTGGCCACCTCGTCCCTTGTGGGTAGGTGCCAGGGTCCCTCCTCTGCCCCAGGGTTAGCGCAGCCTGTCCCTTGCCCTTGCTGTGGCTGGAGGGGATGCAGCCTGGGGGAGCCAACATTTCCCGGACCCACGCTCCATGCCAGGTTCTGCAGGGACATGGAACTTAGGGTTCCTGCCCCCCACCGCTGCTGTTAAATTGCTGCGGTCCCTTGACGCCGTGAGGAAAGGGCCCCAGTCTTTCCGATGTCTGCCTGGCGTGGCCTCCCGGCCTCCGCGGCAGGTGCAGTCTGCCCGTCACCCTGCCGTGGGTGGGGTTCCCTGGAAGCAGAGCCCAGACTCGAATTGTGAGAGTGATTTATGGAGGGATCGTTCTCAAGGGCGGATCGTAGGAGTGAGGGCAGCAGGACCGGGCAGGGGAAGGAGCTCAGCAGAGATGGGGCTACAGGAGGACTCTGTCTCCGCCCGATCCCTGGGAGCTCAGGAGCACGAATCGAACCTCAGAACTTCCGGTGGGCGGCGTTGAGGCTGGCAGCTGGTTGGGTATCACTACCGCGTTGGTCGGCGGTGGCCCCTGGAAGGCTCTCCCGCCTCCCAGGCATCTCTGGGTGAGGCCACTCCCGTGAGCTAAGGGCAAGGCTCCGGAGAGGGCCGCCGGTGGGAGGTGGCAGCAGCTGGGAGATGGGCACGCAGGCCAGCAGAGGGGTCTCCAGGGGCTGCCACAGCATCTGGCCCAGGTCATCCACGCACACCTTCCAGGCCATTCCCGTGCTGCCCTCCCCCGTTTGCCTTGACTCTCTCCCACTCACTACCCTTTCCCTCTGCCTCACCTGCCCTGCAGGGGCCACTCGAACTTCCTCCTCCAGAGCTTTCTCTGGTTGCCTGTGCTGCTAGCTTGGGGGTATGTGTGGCGGGTTCTCCCCCTTCTTCCTCATTCCCATCTTTCCCATTTTCTCAGTATTATGTCTCTAGCTTCCTTGCTTAAACATTGCCAGTCCTCACATCACGGCTCTGAGACCCCAGTGATGGTATGCTCGGCCTTGGTTCAGAGAGATGCTGAATCATTTCTGACAGTCTTCTCTGTCAGCTTCCACATCGAGGTAGTCTACTCCTAAGAGCTCTTCAGGTCCTCCTCCCCACTTCCCAGCCCCTGTCCTGTCTCTCGCTGCATCCCTTCAATCATCCCTCCTGATGGTGCCCCATCTCCACCCTTGGCCCCATCCCCTAATTGGGGTGCTCTATACAACGGATCTAACCTGCCACTCTTTTGCTTACTACCCTGCTGTGCCTCCCCATTGCTAGACGGAAAACTCTGGAGTCCTCAGCTTGGCTCTCTCAGTCCTAAGTCTCACCCCTGATGAGCTCCCCAGCCTTTTCTGCCATCCCAGCCTTAGTATGGCCCCCATATCTCATCCCCGGCAGTCCCAGAATCATGCCAGATTCTGCCATGGCTTCCTCCTCATCTCCTCTCTGCCTCCATCTGTCCATCTGTCCAATGCACCTACAAACCACCAACCTACCTGTAAAGCTCAACCCCGATCCACCTCTTCCAGGAAGCCTTCCTGGCCTGCTGCATCCCACATAGGTCTCCCACTCAGCAGAGCTGGCACTGACCTTGGCACAGGGGGTGCTCTCTCGGAACTGGTTAATTAATAGATAAAGGGAGAGGGCTGGGTGGACCTTGAGTGGATCTTCTGGGACAGAAGGGTCTAAACCTGGTCAAAGGGAATGAGGGGCGTGGCAGGTCTGGGGAAGAAACACCAATGAAGCACCAGTGAAGCACCAGGTGGAGGGGAACGTTGCTGGGAGTAGGATATTGGGAGGGCTTGGGGCCTCTGCATGGGTGGAGACCTAAGTGAGGTGGGGCCTTGGGGCTCAGGGAGGGTGTGGGGTGCTGAGTGGGCGTGGGCTCTGGTTGGGCAGGAACACCTGCTGGGATAGATTCAGGGCATTGTGAGTATGGGGCTGGGAGGACACGGGGCTGGGAGGACACAGGGCATGGGGTGAGTACAGAGCCTCGAATGCTTGTGGGTTACAGGCCATTAGATGGGCCTGAGGTGTGGGGGGGGGGCGGGGAGCCTGGGGTAGCGGGGGGCAGACCTCTGGGCAGGGTTTTATGTCAGAACGTCACCCGGCTGCCCTCAATGCTCCCAGGGGTGGTGCAGAGCATCAAGGACCACATCACAAAGCCCACCGCCATGGCACGTGGCCGCGTGGCCCACCTGATTGAGTGGAAGGGCTGGCGCGCCCAGCGGTCAGGCTGGGAGCTGTCCCCCGCTGAGGACGAGCATTACTGCCGCCTTCCCGATGAGCTGCGGGAGGCCCGTTTTGCTGCAGGTCAGTGGTTGGGGAGCCTGGGGACGGGGACTGGTCGGGGCTCTGGTCCTTAGGGGACCAAAGGTCGCCACATGGGCATTGTTGAGACATGGCCATGGGTGGACAGGCATTCGGGGCAGCCGTCCGGTCACCAGGGCCCAGATGGACAGTCCAGCTAACTGCTGGGCTGTTGGGTGCCAGCCCGTCCTGGTGCTGAACGCCCCCGCCCCCCGCCGTGTCCCTGCTGAGCTGGGTCTCGCTGTTCCCCCACCCCCCGCAGGGGTTGCTGAGCAGTTTGCAATCACAGAGGCCACGCTGAGCGCCTGGTCCTCGCTGGACGACGAGGAGCTTCACCTCGAGAACAGCCCTCAGGACATGGTCCAGCTCCAGGGTATGACCCGGGCTGGCACCGGGGCGGGGTGGGTGGAGCAGAGCAGGGGCTGGGTGCCTGCCACCAAACCACGGTGACCTCAGACAAGCCCCTCCCTGTCTCAGCCTGGGTTTCTGCATCTGTGGCCCGGAGCAGGGGGTCCTCGCCCCGCCCACTGCCCACCGAGCGCATGTGCCGTAAGCCTAGAAGCGAGAACAAGTGCTGTAACGGGTTAGGGGACGACGTGCTTACCCCGTTCGGTGTTGCCCTGTACCATTGCACTTCCTCCTCACCACGCCTCTAAGAAGGGGGCCCTGTTATTATTTCCTTTTACAGATAAGGGCAGCTGAGGCACCGGGAACCTTGCCCTAGGTTACAGCTAGAAGCGTCAGAGCCAGGATCTGATCCTTAATACCAAGCACAGACAGCCCAGGTTACTGCGGGGGCTTCAGTGGCCCCGGGGCCTCGGTGACACCCACAGGCCCATCATCTTACTTAATCCTCCCCCTGAGTGAGGGGAGGGAAGGGAGCGGAGGCCCAGGAAGAACAGGGGTTGTCCCAGCTGTCCCAGCGCCGGATTCGAGGCCGGCAGCGTAGCCTGCTGTTAACTACTCCAGTTTTCTCCACCACCCGGTAACGCTCAGGGAGAAACTGGGGCTCAGAGAGGCTCGGTGACTGGCCCAAGGTCACACAGCTCGGCAGCGACAAAGGACTTGGAGACCAGTCTTCTGTCCCTGACCTTCCCTCACGCACCAGGAGAGGGTGAGGAGCAGGGCTGGGCCTCCGTTTCTCACACTCCCTACCCCTCCTGTTGGTTTTCCAGACCTGGAGAGCATCTACCTGCAGGACAGTCTTCTGAGTGGCCCCTCACAGGATGACAGTCTTCTGGCCTTCTCCTCCTCTGGCCTCTCCCCCGAGGGTTGGCCCTCACCCGACGAGCCCCCCATCACAGCTGTCGGCCCCCAGCCCCCCAGCCTGGAAGAGGAGCATCAGTGGCGGCTGCCTCGGGGTCTGGGGCCTGAGGGTGGGACCCATTTGCAGGGTTCCCTCCCCTCGGTGGACAGCATCTCCCTCTCAGAGGAGGAGGACGAGGTGTTCTATAACTGAGGGGGGGGCGGCTGTGTGCCTCGGAGCCTCCTCATACTGTGACCTTGCCCGGTGGGCAGCCCAGGCGTATCAGGATGGTGGGGTCTGGGCTAGGCATTTCTGGACTCCTCAGGGCAGGCAGGGGTGGGTACAGCAGGGACGGGGAGCCAGCCCTCCCTGTGGACCAATCTGTGCCTCCGTGGACCTGCCCCAGGAGTGGGAGCCATAATCCCCCTTCTCCTTTCTTTACTTGGCTCAGGAGGGCACCTTCCCCCGTGGGGTTTCCACCAGCGGTGAGCTTGAGGACTCTCAGCAGGCACCAGGGCAAGCTGCCAGGAGGAGCCAGTTGCTGGGCCCCTGGGCTCAGGACTCGGGAGACCCACTTGGAGTGGGGCCTGGGGACCCTGCCTTGACCCCGGGGCTCAGTCCTCCCCCCTCCCTCTGTATTTGTGTCCCCATCAGCGGTGGGACAGCCTCTCTGGTAGCTAAGCTCCTCGGCTCCCTCCACAAGGATCGCCTGTCCCTGGTGCCCCTGCTCCCTTCCTTGCACCCTCCTCCCACCTTCCAGAAGGTTCTCTACAGACATTAAAGTGGTGGATTCACCCTGGATGAACTTGGCCTGGTCTCTGGGGGAAGGTGTGTCCTTGAGCCCCTGGGGTAAGGGGGTTATAGAGGGATTTAGGGGAGGGTCCTAACCACCCAACACACATGCAGGCGGTCAGCCTATGCCACCCAGCCAGGAGAGTCCCCATGGAAGATGCCCGAGGTTCTGTGGATCCCCCAGGAACCATACCTAGGGACCTGCTTTATCAGCCCTGGCTCAGCCAACAAGGAAGCTGGGGGTGGGGTGAGGGTAACTGGGCCACAGGGTCCTCCTTATACCTGAGAACAAGCATCATAAGACCTGATGGGGGACCTGCTCACCTACCCTCTCTCCCTGCCAGGAAGGGGGTGCAGGAGGAGCAGTGGGAGGCCAGGGACCCAGGCTTGCAATGCCCACATGGCCACCAGGGGGCGCCAAGACCCCACTCAGGGCCAGCACTGAGCTGTCCACACCCTTGGAGCTGAGAGAGGGTCTATAGCTCTGGGAACCAGCTTTATTTTTCTCAGGAGCCTCTGGTTGGGAGTCCTACAACTCCCAGAGGGCATCTGTGCCTGCCCTTGCCAATAGCCCTACACCAATGTCTTGACTGTGAATTTGGTGAATTTTCAATGAGCACCCACTGTCCACTGGTTTTCTGTGGTCTCGAATCCTGCTGGGTCCAGGGTGGGATTTGTCCTTTTACAGTATGCAGCACTTGTGTCGCCCAGGATGGAAAACGGTGAGCGTGGGGCCCTGCTCAGTGCTAGATTAGAGCCGCCTGCTTCACCGAGGAGATGAGCTAGGCTGGAGGGCTGTGTTGTGACGGGGGAAGAGAGGAGGGTCTCGGCCCAGGGTCTTGCCAGGCTGGCTCACTTTGGAGCTGGTGGGTTTGTCAGGCTGGAAATTGCTTTCTTCAACTAGAACAGAGAAAGAGGGGTTTGGGGGAGGGAGGGTGTAGAGGAGGCCGAGAGTGGGGATTCCGGGATTGGCTGGCTGCCCTAAGGGTTGATTCAGGGGAGGGGATAAATGTTAAAGCCAGTTCCTCCCCATTATACAGATGGGATCATTTAGGCCCAGAGAATGGCAGGTCTTGCTCCTGGCCACAAAACAGTGGCCAGGCTCTCTGGGCCAAAAAGTGGGGCTCATCAGAATCCAGTGAGGCCCCTCTAAATTCGGATGGGAAGATACTGGTGCCCCCCCACCCCAGCCTGCTCGAGCATGGCTCCTCTTCCTTGCTCTGCCCCTGGGACCCTCATACCTCCACCCAAGACACAGAGCCCACAGCTCTGCCCAGAGATGTCACAGGCAGGGACTGAAGTTTCAACAGCTGAAAGAGGTTGTGTGCCTAGAGGAGAGGGGTTGTTAGTGAACATTGGAAGATAGATGGTACTCAGTCCATCGCTCTGGCTTCAGTCTCTCCCTAGCCTGGGGGCTGTGAGCTGAGGTGGAGGCTCTGGCCAGAGCTTTGTCCCAGGGGTGCCCACCCGTCTATCTCAGAGCCTGGGAAAGGGGTGGGGCGCAGTAACAGTGGGTGGGACATTAGGGCCTGCAATGTCCACTATGACCACCAGGGGTCTCCAGAGTCCACACAAGGGACCAACTGGAAGGCCAAGTTTATAAGCATGATCCAGCATGATCCCGCAGCACAGAGGGGCTAAGGCCACCTCCACGTCCCAACCTGCTTCTGCCCTTCTCTGACCCCATGTACCAAAGCCCCTGTTTTGCAAGGTGGGAAGGGATCAGGATTCAGAGAGATTAATTTGCCCAAGATCACACAGGGAGAATGTGGTGGACCTGCAATTGAGACCCATGTGTGCCTTGATGCAAAGACATATTTTTAACTACAGTCTCTCTCCACCCAGAGCCTTCTGCTCCCCCAAGCTCTCCCTCTTCCCTGGTCCATGCATCATCCCAAGAACCCTAGAAATGAGGAACAGAGAGAACAAGGACTACTATGCTCATTCTACAGGTGAGGAAGCCAACCCAGGAGGAGCAGAGAGCCTTGGCCACAAGGTGCCAAGAAAGCTGGAGCTTCCCCTCTATCCCACGGCCCTTGTCTGCCTGCATGCCCGAACCCCCCCCCTCCCCATTACCTGGTGCAGGGAGGTCTCCGGAGACAGCTGCAGGGTCACGGGCTCTATGAGACAGCCCCCAGCCAGGAGGTCCCGAAGACACTGCCAGTGATGGGGGAAGGCTCTTGGGGGGCTGGGCCAGCCTCTGCCATCTCCAGGCTGTCCCTCTCAAACCCCCTTTCCCCAAGGCACCCCCCTCACTTCCCTGCTGACCACTCCCCATCCTGACACCACCACCCACCACCAGGAGTACTTACCGGGTGCCCTGGAGTCCAGGAAGGAGGCTCAGCCCGGAGTGCCTGCACCAAGTCCTCCCTTCCCACAGTGCCCACCAGTATCTGAGACTCTGCACGAGTGGAGAGGGAGTGAGCCACATGGCATTTACTGGGTGTTCTCACGTCTCTCAGGAAACTACGGCAGCCAGTGGGTTGGGAGCTATGACCACCGATTTTATACAAGAGGAAACTGAGGCTAGGAAGCATAGAGAGCTTATTTATCTTGCCCAAGGTTACTGATTGCTGATGTGGAGGTTGGTAATGGAAGGCAGCTGGGGAAGGCTGCCCACCCTGATTCCCCCTGTGGTGGGGTGTCTCGAGGCAGGAGCAGCTCTGGGACATGGGCATGAAGATGTCTATGGGTCAGAGCTGGGCTTTGCCCCTCATTTCCCTCAGCAAGTTCCACATCTGGCTCAGCCCAGTGCAAGTGTGAACCCAGAAGACCACCATGTTGGGAGGTTCTGCTGTGGGCTGAGGGCTTGGCACGCCTCCCTCCAAGCTACCACTGGAGTTGGCAGGTGTTGGGTTTTGAGAGGGGAGCCTGGCATTTTTCCTTCTTGTCAAGTAAAATCAAAACTTTATAACTAGATACATAAATGCTCTCCCTTTAGACAACAACAATTAAAGCTATTTCTTAGGTGAGTGGCAGGGTCCAGCAGCCTGGGCCTGGGCTGGTTGGGAGCTCTTTGCTTCCCGTGGCTCTGAGAGTAGAAGTGGTCTTTGTCTTGGAGGCCAATTTTGTCTTTGTTCCAGGAGGTGGAGCCTTTTGGAGGAGTCATCCATCTGCAAATATTTCTAAATGACATATTTGGTGTATTCTGTGGGATCATGTTAGAGATATCCCAATCTGTGTAGGGAGAAGGCCTGGCATTAGGGTTGAGAACCTCTGACAACTCCATGTTGGTCCCTATTTTCCAGGTGGGGAAACTGCAGTTCATAGGGGGTTTGCCCATGGTTCTGCTGTTCACAAATGGCTTTATGGCCTCTTGGGGGTGGGTATGGTGGTAACCATACAGTTGTGCACGTTGATAACTGAACAAGATACCTGCCCAAAGCTTCAGTAGGAATCAAAATCCAGCTGTGCTATGCTTGCCAAGTGTGTACCTTGTCTCATTTGCTTATGTGTGCTGATGGGTGCCCCTGAGTGGACAGGGCTGCCTCCCACTCCCCCCTACCCCCACAATCTTTCCTACTTTTATTATACTTATGTCCCAGCAGGAAATGATGCTGTAGCTAGATCCTTCCCCAAGATTCAGCTTGTGTGTCTTTTCACAAGGTCTCCCTTTCATTTTTCTTTAAAAAGATACTTTTCTCGTGGCAACAGGGTTTCAGGAGAGGTGAGTTAGCTGGGAATGCTTGAAGCGGAGACTGAGATAAGGAGTCTTCTGACACCTTGTAGTGTTGCCATCATTTACCCCCACTCCCAAGCACACCAGGCCTGGCTTCTAGAATTTCTAAAACTACCCATGGAGTGCCTTACAAGTCTCCTCTCATTTAAACATGTTAACCACCCCAAGTTAGGGAGGTCATTGTCTCCACTTTACCAGTGAGGAAACTGAGCCTCAGAGAAATGAAGTGACCTGTCCAAGGTCACACGGTTGCAGAGACAAGATTCAGAGTCAGGTGACTGACCGGTCCAATGCCCTGCTTCCCCTTTCCCGGGCCCAGCCCTCCAAGGCCTAAGGTAAAGGTAGAGGGAATGTCCCCTCCGCACCCATGCTCCCCCCTTCCTGCTGGGCACCTGTGCTCTCCACCAGGAAATACTTGGCCAGGTCTGTGGAGGTCACAACCCTGGCCACTTCCTCCAGTGGTGCGTCCTTGGCCAGCGTGGTGATGGCACAGTTCATGAAGTGTTCCACGATCACACGGTGAGAGCTGGAAGCAGAAGGGTGCTCCCCTCAGGTCCTGGAGTGAGGGGATCTCCAGACCCCAGGACGAGGTAGGGGTACCTGGAGGGAACTGGCTCTGGAGTGTGGGCAGGCGCTGAGAGATTTCTAGGATGAGCAGCATCTAGAACCCCAAGGTGGGGAGGAACTTGGGGACAGTTTACCTATGGCCTGACTCTGGATTCCCAGCCCCTGAACCCCTATCCCCCACCCCCCAGACTGACTCCATTTTAGTGTCTTTTACTCAGAAGTCTTCCCTGGAGAATTTCATCTGAAGAAAAGTTTTATGTCAGAAAGGAAAAAAAAAAAAAGGTTTACAGTTTGAAAATCACTGGAGTGACTTCCCCCATTTTACAGTTGGAGAAACAGAGGTCTGGACCAAGGTGACAGTTTGCACATGTTTGGTTCTGGGTCTTGGACCCAAGACTCTTAGAGCCTCTTAGTCCTGCTTCTCTGGGAACAGAAGCTGCTCTGGTCCTGTCTGGCCAGGGGAGATTCCAAAACCTGATTCCAGTCCCAGCATCACAGCGAGGACAGCAGGGCAAGAGTGGGAGAGAGGAGGGGACGTCCCAGATCTGGTGCTGACTCTCTGTGTGATGGGGAGCAAGGCACGGTGCCTCTCTGAGCCCCCGTTTCCAGCAAATGGGCAGCATCAGTCCTGTCGTGTAGACAGACTGATGACTAAGAAGACACGGAGGCCCTGGAGGCCAAGCACTTGCCCAAGGTCATGCAGGGAGTGGAAGAGAGTGGAGATGAGATGGCTGTGTATCAGCCCCTTCCACACCACCCACATCCAAGGTCAGCCACAGGGAGGGTTTTATATGGGGGGGGGGCTTTACCCCAGCCCACCCAGGCTGACCACCCTGGGTACCTCTCACCTGATTTTTCGGCTTCGGATCCATGGAAGGTATGGCAGCTTCTTGACAATGATGGTGCCGTCATAGAAGGAGGGTTGGCAGCTCTGGGCGATGGCGTTGGCCGCCAGCACGGCCATCAACACGGGCAGTGCGTGCACTATCTGGCCAGTCAGCTCGAAGGCCAGCAGTGCCGTGGAGATGGTGTGGGTCACGGCCCCCGAGAAGGCTGCAGCCCCTGCAGGAGGCAGAGCCAGGGTGGGGTGGTTCAGGCCACAGGGGCCATCATCACACAGAGGCCACACGCTGGCCACTGCTGGAAGCACCCCGGTGCCTGGGCTCGAGGAGCGGGTGCATGTAAGGGACAGGATGGGGTATCAGGGACAAGACAGGAGCTAGAGAGAATAACAGGGGCTCCGGGGATGGGGCTCAGGCAGGGGCTCTCCATGCCCTGACCCTCCGGGTCCAGCCCAGCACCTCCAAGGTCTGCCCACCCCGTGGGGACCCAGCCCACTCACCTGCCAGGGCGTACCCCCCAGGCATGATGGGGTTGGTGACCCCTCCGGCCACGATGCCCTCGGGGAAGGCAAGAGCGAGGGCCTCCCCTATGAGGCGCCCGATGCCAGCTCCTGGCCACAGAGAGGGGGAGGCGGGGGAGGCAGGCTGACACGGCCCCCACAGCCTTCCGTTCCTGGGGACCAACCTCAGTGCCATCTGAGGAGGGAGCGAGAGAGCCGGGAGCCGCAGCCCTGCCCCAATAACCAGGAAACTCTCGGAGCCTGGGAACCCCAGACTCACCAAAGATGAATATGGGCATGAAGTACCCAGCAGGGATGGGGATGGTGGTGGCCAGAATCAGCATCCAGAACTGTGGGTGGGGGGACCCGGAGGGGCGGAGGTTAGAGGCAAGGGGACGAGAATGGGCAGGGGACTTGGGCACTTCCCAGACAGCAGGAGGCGGCCCAGGCACACGGCCATCACCAGCGTCTGGTGTTAGGAGAGCACCGACCAAGGGAAGGACACCCACCCTGACGAAGAGCCTACTATGTGCCTGGCATCGTGCCAAGGGCTTTCCTTTCTCCCTGCTCAACCTTCCCTTGGAGATAAACACACAACTACTACCCCATTTTAAAGATGAGGAAACTGAGGCTCAGAACTGAAACCACGTGGACTGGGGTCACACAGCGGGTGAGAGAGAGATCAGGCGGTCTGGGTGGAAGGCCCGGGCACTGTGCTACACCCAGTGGGAGGCCTCGCTCCGCATCCCACCCAAGGCCAGTCTCCACTCTGTGCATGACCCCGGTGGGGGGGCCCACGGCACCCACCTTCATAACCAGAAAGAAGGCGAGGGTCCCAAAGATGGTGAACTGTGGGTGGTACCATTCAAACCACAGATTCTGGGGGTCGAGCTCTTTGGGCCAGGGTGGGGATGAGTTCTGGGTCATCAGCGCCCACGAGTGGTTGTCGAACAGTGAGTCCAGATGCTGCTTCATAGACAGCTGGCGCAGGGGACAGGTCGGAACTCTGCAGGGGGGGCTGGGCAGCGGTTCCTGCCTCCGCCTCCCCGTGACCCTGCCTTAGATCCTCCCACCTTGGGATGGGCTCTGACCTCCCAGAACGGCAGTGTCCTCAGCTAGAACTCGAGGATGACCTGCAGGCTTCCCCTTACAGGTGTTATGGGGATTAAGTGAAATGACAGGCACAGTGTGGGTGAGGGATGGGGATTCCCCACTCCCACCCCCCCAGCTCAGCGCCCCTTACCCGAGAAGCCAGGAAGCGGCCCACACCAGGGGGGTAAGTGATGGAGGCGAGAACCAAGGCCGCCAGAGCGGAATACAGAGGCTTGCTGTGGGGCGTAGGGTGGGGGGGTGAGCTCAGGTGCTGGTCCTCCTCTTCCCCCACCCCACGGAGGGGGAGCCGGGCAAGAGCAGGGCCCACCCCCCTAAGGGCCAGGACTGAGGCAGAAACTGGAGGAAGGGGGACACAGGCCAGACCCCCTCCAGGGGAGGAAACCAGGGCTGCTATGGGAGTTGGGGACAGAGCTCTGCCAGGCCAGGGTGGGCCATGCATGGCCAGCCTGGGGCAGATGCCAATGCCAGGGGGCAAACAAGGTCTGGGCAGGAGGGGGGCTCAGTTAGGGCTTTTGGCTCTGTGGGAAAGGAGGGCTTGTGAGGGGCCGAGCCCGTTGATAGGGTGAGGACTCAGGAGGAGAGGGGAGCACATGGAAGTTTGAAAGCCCAGCAAGCTGGGGGTGCAGGTATGGAGCGGTGACTGTGGGGACCTGGAGAGGGGTGCTAGGAGGCAATAAAGGCTCCGTAAGTGGAGTGTGGGCTAGGGAGGTTTGGGGGTGCTTAGTAGGAGGACAACAGTGCCGTCAGAGAGTGGGGTTCTCTATAAAAGGGAGCTGTGTGCTCAGGAAGCTGAGGAAGGGAGCAGGGCTGTCCTCCCTGAAAGTCCTCCCCAGTTCCTGTCCAGAGCCTACCTGGTGGCCAGCAGTTTGGAGATAACCCGGTTAGTCTTGACAAAACCAAGGAAAGTTCGCTGACAGAAGAGGTACGCACAGCTCACGATGCCACAGATGGCCCTGGGGAGGGAAGGGGAGGCCAGAGCTCCGCCCCAGAAACAAGGGCAGCGGCTCAGGCCTGGGTGAGGCCCCCGCCCCCACGGGGCTCTCGAGGGACCCGAGGCGCTCACTCACCCCAGCGCCACAAAAAAGAAGATCTCCGGCAGGTCGAACGGGACATCCACCCTGAAACTGGTCTTGTAGAGGGAGGTGATGGTCTCTGGGGCAGGAGGGAAAGATCAGGGACCACACCCTGGCCCCAGCCAAACCCAAGTCCCAGGCTTGACAAACAGCCGTGGAGGTGGTGCTTAGTCCAGCCCCTGAATACCCTTTCCTGGCATTCAAGGCCCCCAAAACCAGCCCTTGCCTCCTTGCTCAGCTTTGCCCCCCTGTACTCTCAGGGGCGGGGGGGCTCCCATCCCTCACGCCCAATACGGGTCAGCAAGGAAAGGAGAGAGGGAGAAAAGATGGGAGGAGGAGGGACGGAGGGGGGAGCCAGGGCTGGGGTCCAACGGTCTCGCGGGGACTCACCCTGCTCGCTGTTGAAGACGGACAGGAGGCGAAACATGAAGGCTCCGCAGGTAGCCGCAAAGAAGCCCCTCCAGTAATCCCAGACAGAGAAGTGGGAAGACATGACCTCGATGCTGAACAGGACCCCTGAAGGTGGTGCTGAGCTAAGGGCAGAGCCCCGATTCCGTCCACCCCAGGGCCCTGACCCCTCCCATCCTGCTCTCCCTGCAGCTGAAGTGAGAGAGGCCAGGCAGGAGCCCACGGAGGGCATCTCCATCCCTACAACGGCCCTGTGGCAAGGCGCGAGCATCCCCAAGCCTCAGAGAGCTGAACCCACTAGCCCAGGTCACACAGGGGAGCTGGATCTCCAGCCCAAGTCTGTCTGATGTGACCCTGAGGCGTCTCGACAGCCCCCTCCACCCCATCCTGGGGCGGCTGTGCCCGCAAAGGACTGCAGTGAGAACAGAGACCTGCGTCAGCCCACACCTCTTCCAAGGCCCTCAGCCGGACAGGAGTGAGCGGGGTGGTCCACAAGAGGGGTGTGGAGGGTCCCCAGGGTGCGAGGGAGGGGCACAGTCTCACCACTGAAGGGCGCTGCGAACACTGTGGCCACGCCCACCGCTGCTGCCACCACCAGCATCTCGTTCTGCTTACTCTTGTTCTGGGGGGGTCCCAAGTCCGGGCTCAGAGTCAGGCCCCCCCTCCCCTCCCTCTCATCCTCCAAGGGGGGGGCCGTCCCTGACCCCCTTACCTCAGACTCCCCAATGGCCTTGGTGTGCACCCGGCCCAGGTAGGCAGCGATCATCACAGACAGGTGCACGAAGGGGCCCTGCGGGGGAGGTATGGGCACCGGGCACAGGGCTCGCCTTACTCCTCCCCACTGGGGCCCGGGGCTGGGGGGCCGAGAGCCTCATCCAGAACCGCACAGCTGCCCCGCCACACCCTCGTCCTGTCTCCCCAGCTCTTTGGTCACACTCTGGGGACCTGGCCTGCCTCCTCCCCAGGCCAGAACCCCTAAAAGCAGGCATTGGCCTGAGTCCCCACTGACCCTGCTTCTGTGGGGTAAAGGGGGGAAGGCGGGGGGGTGCTCTCACGCCTGCCCGTACCACTTTGCCCAGGAAGATGGTGCTGCCGGCGGCCAGGGTGCAGGTGAGGCCTGCCACCTTGGCCCCGAAGTTCTTGATGTCCAGGTAGTCCTCTAGCACCACGCCGGACAGGATAGTCTTCAGCTCAGGGATTCCAGAACCTTGGCAGGGGATGGACACGGGGCAAGACAGGGGCAGTCTCTAGATTACACTCTGAACTCCTCACCCCGCCCAAAATGTTTCACATCATGATCTGGTCAGGTCCTCCAAAGCCCTGAGTTAAGATCTGTGAACTCGGGGCGCCTGGGTGGCTCAGTGGGTTAAGCCGCTGCCTTCAGCTCAGGTCATGATCTCAGGGTCCTGGGATCAAGCCCCGCATCGGGCTCTCTGCTCAGCAGGGAGCCTGCTTCCTCCTCTCTCTCTACCTGCCTCTCTGCCTGCTTGTGATCTCTCTCTGTCAAATAAATAAATAAAATCTTTAAAAAAAAAAAAAAAAAGATCTGTGAGGAAGCTGAGGGTCAGAGAGGGGCCGGGAGCTGCCTGTGTCATTCCAGCAAAGCCTGGCAGACAGCTACGGCAAAAACAGGGAGCACCCAGAATAGAATCTCAGGCCACCCCTGGATGCACCCCCGGAGGTCCCCAGTGCTGGTCTGGAGCTGGAGGCAGAGCTGAGAGGCCTGGGGAGGCTGTGCATCTCCCTCAGCCCCTCCCTGGGGAGCCTGCCACCAGGACTCCCCATCACCGGCCAGAAGGGCCCTCAGAAAGGAAGCAGAGCCAGCAGTGGCCCCAGAGTCAAGATCTGACCTTCTCGCAGTGTTGCTTTGATGCAAGCGACACGAAGCTTCTGAGCCTGGCTTTGCTGGCTGTGAAATGGGGTCACTGCTTCCTGCCTCCCCCCATCAGATGCCCAGAGGGGTACGAACAGGCTCTGGTCCCAGGCACACAGGCACATGGCTCACCTCCTGAGAAGGGCGTGATGCTCTGGGAGAAGCCGGAGGAGAAGGAGACCAGGGCCACAGGGTACACGGTCCAAGAGAGGTACCGGAGCAGGTGGCTGTCCCCAATTTCCCGGTATAACCACTTGTGTGCTGGGGACACCCAGGAGTCAGGAAGCCATCGCAGGCTCTGCAGCCCTCAGGTGTCCACTAACCCAGAAAGGGAGGCTCAAAGGGGGGAGGCCCCCCAGTGAGCAGCAGATGCCCAAACGGAGGCAGGACTAAGACCCTGGATCCACACCCCAGTGTTGCCACTACCCACTGAATGACCTTGGGCAAGTGACTTGACCTCAGTGAGCCTCCGTTTCCCCATCTGTCAAATGGGCTAGCGATGGGAGCTCTGTCATGGGGTCATTGCGAGAAAGCACTCAGATGATGTTCAATATTTGAAGCGTAGCATGTTCTCAGGATGGCACCTGACCAAGTCTACCAGGGGGTGTTAGAACCTTCCTGCCTATGCTCCCCCATTCCTGGGAGAGCTCAGGGTGCAGAGAGCCCACTGGAGCACAGGGAAAGAAAGTTCTATGTCTGGTGATCCAAGCAAGTGCCCTCCCTGGGCATTACTGAGGTGAGAGCAAGGAGGGAGGGAGGAGGAGAAGGAGCACGGACAGCGGGAAGAGGTGGGCATAGAGCTCAGGGGAAGAAGGGCTCTTGGAAACATTCAGGTCTTTCTTGCTCATTGTGCAAGGAGACCCAGAGAGGGGCAGGAACCTACCCAGGGTCACACAGCAAGTCAAGAGCAAAGCTTGGACCAGACCCAGGCCTCCTCCCTACCCCAAGCCCTCCTCCACCCGCGATGCACCTGACAGCCCATCTGGCATCCTGAGCGTGTGTGGAAGCCTGTGTCCAGAGCAGGTGTGTGTGCCTGGGAGGGGTTACCTCGCACCACGCGCCCGATAGCGAAGTTCATGGTGTAGCTGATCAGGGCCATGAGCACCCCGAGGGTCATCAGGAAATACCAGTCCTCCCCCACGCGGAACACCTTCTGCTTCAGCCACTCCAGGCCACCTGGGGTAGGGGCGCTAGGTCATAGCCCAGGGCCTGAGGTGGGGTATGGACAGCCCCTTCCCTGGAGGCCTGCTGGAGCCCAGGGCAGGGAGTGCAGGGGCAGCATGGGGCTGGGTCACCAGGTCAAGTCCAGGGTGGCTCAGAAGGGGCTCTGCATGAGGGGCAAAGCAAGAATTAAGGCAAAGGGAAGGCACAGCACGGTGGGTACCAGGCCTGTGGGCCCCACCAGGGGACCGTTGACCTGTGCACCCTCCCCCACCCCACCCCATGCTGGAGGCTCGCGGAAGATTGCCGGAACCGGCTGGGGGCGGGGAGGGGCTACGCTTTCACCAGGGTCTCCTCAGGGAACAGCTCGGAGAACGCAAGAATCTAGCAGAAGTCCTCCTTGTCTCCAGACCTGTGGGCCTGTCCTACAGGCCAGGCTAGGGTCAGGCCAGGCAGCACCCACTGGGCGCAGAGCGAGGCCCCTAGCATGGCCATCAGGCTTTGGGGCTGCTTTCCCCAAAGGCAGAGAACAGACATCAAGACCCACAGGCAGAGGGACAGGCAGACAGGTCCCTTCCCTCCCTGCCACCCAGAGACTGTGGGCAGGTGAAGGCAGGGCAGCTCTTGGGTTTCAAGGTGGGTGGGGGAGGGGGGTGGTCCAGGAAGGGGTGACGCCCTGAGGGGTCTTCGATAGGCAGAGGAAGGGGACCTCGCTCTCACCTCGAATGCCCCGGCGGACACGGGGACACGGGCCCCACAGCTCCCGAAGGCTCACAGGGCTCCCCGAGGAGCCCTCACGCAGCCCCACCAGCTCTTCCATTGGGTTCCGGAGCAGACGGACAGACAGACTGTTGGTACCCGGCCACCTGGCACCTCCCAGAGAAAAAGGAACCGAGGTGTTTTCCTGTGCACACGTTCACTTGCACGCGTGTGTGAAGCTATCAGGAGGGGACATAGGTTTGATGTGTCCTCATCGCTGAGGGAGGGTGCCGAGGGTGCACAAATGTGGTGAGGGTACAGGGGTGGGGGCCGGGGTTCCAGTGTCCTCCGTGTCCAGGAGCAGATTGGTCACGGCAGGACCCCAAGCCTCAGAACTCCCTTCCCCCTGCTGTTGACATTGCTCCTATCATTCCTTCCAAGCACAGCTGCCTCCCCTGTGCAGAGAGATCTCCTTCCCCAGCAGAGTCTCTCGCACTGTGAGGTACCCATGGACGGCTCTGACTCCCCATGCCCGTTCCTGAGCCCCCTCTCTCCTGCTCAGGCCACAGAGGCAGGGAAGCAGCAGGTCCATAATGGTTGTAAAGAGGTGCTGGCTCCCTCCCGCCAAGCCTCCTGCTCCTGTCTGGCCTGCCCTGGCCCCGGCAGGTTCCACCCCAGTCCGGGCCCCCACTCGACACCCAGCAGCCCCTCACCTCTGTCCGTCGGCCCTGCTGTGGCCCCAGCCGGCCTTCCTCTAACAGAGACTCCTTTGCCTGCAGCCCAGGTGCACCTGGACAGGTCTGTGCTCCACCAATCCACACCCTGGGTGCCCCCCCTCCCTCCCCGCCCTGCCGGGGTTGACCCTGGCCATTAAGAATGTCCTTGACAAACCACCCAGAACTGCCCAGGCCGGTTGAGCCATGCAAGCCAGAAGAGCCACGGGGGACCAGGAGCTAGAGCTCCCTAGAACCCAGGAGAGCCACGCGGAGGGTGGCACTCGACCATGCTGGGGGCTCCCCGCGGCTGGCTGGGGGACATGGAGGAGGTGGAGAAGCTCCTGTACCCAGCAGCACAGTGGGGGGTCCTCTGAGGGGGCTGGATCCTCAGAGCTGGATACGGAAAGGGTTTGAGGAAGCAGGGAAAGGAGAGGGAAGAAAGCCGATAGAGCTGGAGGAAGACCTTGGGTAAAGGTGAGGGCCCCCTTACTACGGCACCCTTGCTGTGTGCCAGCCTCTGTGCTCAGCCCTCCCCCAAATCGGTGCGTGCTCACTGAAACCCAGCGAGGTGGGAGGAACTAGATCCCGTGTTAAAGACATTGGAGTCTCTGAGGGGTGATGCCGCTTGTCCAAGGTCACAGAGACCAGGGGGCAGAGCCGGAATTCTCAGCCAGGTTTGTAGGACTCCAAAGCCTGCACACGGCTCCGCCACCCACCTTGCTGGGGGTTGGGGGGCGGGAGGAGACCGACAAATGGGAGCAGTGCGGTGATGTGGGGTGCTGCAGGTCTCTGAGGCCTGGGGAGGAACTTGAACTTGATCCCCAGGTCCAGCCCCTCTAGCCTCAGGGAAGGACCTCTCAAACCACCGTGCTTCTCAGTAGATGCACCAGACGGTCCTGCCCCAGCAGAGGGTAGGGGTGAGGGCATGAGGGGGAGGGAGCAAGCACAGATTATGTGCCAGCCACACGCCAGGCCCTCTAGGTCTGCAACACAGTTCATCCTCCCTCATCCGTGTGAGTCAAGGGCAGCATCACCATTTGGCAGATGACAGAGGATCAGGGAGGTGTAGTGACTTCTCTGAAGTCACACAGCAGAGGCTGAAACCAGGCTTAGACTGTCTTGCTTTCCCCCTCCCTCGGGCTCCTCCAGCCCCTGTGGCTTTCATCAGTCAAGACAGGGGTTTGGGCACAAAGCAGAGGGTTTGAGTCTGACGTCACTTTTGGAAAGATTTGGGATAACTGCCCTCTCTCCCTCCCCCAGACAAAGCTCCTTTCTGAAAATCTTGATGACCCTTTGGTGACTTGCCAAAATCCTGGGACCCTGAGCCACCCTCTGCCCCTGGATGCCTGGCCAAGTCCATCCCAAACAGGAGCCCATGTGCCTGCAGCGGGGAGGTGGGCGGGGCTTGCTGCTCCGCAGGGGCTGGGCCCACTGTCGCCCCAGCCTGGCGACTGCTACAGTAACAGGATAACTGCCTGCCCTGCTGACATCCCAAACCCCAGCCTCTGGCTCCGGGCAGCCTTAGACTATGATCCCACAGCCGGCCTCAGCCGCCTGGCCAGTGCTGCCTGTCCACACCCTCACCTTCCCGCCCTGGGAACATCAGGAAGCTGGGGAGAGAGTAGCAGAGTCCCTCCCAAAGCCATTTTCCTGCATCTAGCCCCAGCGCCGTGGAGGGTAAGAGCAACTTTGATGCTAGAACGGCTCTGTCACCCTGCCACTCTGTCACCACAGGGTCCTCCACCGCTCAGAGCCTTGGTGTCCTCTTCTGTCCCATGAGGAGAGCCGGAGAGTCATGGATGCATTCCTCATTCATTATGACTCCCCCAGAGCCTAGAACAGCCCCCGCCCCCCATATAGCAGGTGTTCAGCAAACATCTGCTGAGCGATGAGCGGTTTCCAAACTCTGGCCTATGGGCCAGCTGTGCAGCTGTGTGCGGAGCTGATGGGAACAGATACCCGGTCCCTTCCCAAGAGCCCAAGTCAGAATCTTGGTGCGCAGAGGGAAGAGTCTGTTTGCGTTTAAGTTTACTCCAGGTGACCAGGCCGCCCTGGCAGGTTTAGGATTCAAGGCATTGGATCATCTCAGAGTTCCTTCTATCCCTGTGATCTGGAGGGTGAGCACGCCCAGAGACAGGGGCATGGCCTTGATGACCTTCTGAGGTCCCTCCTGGCCACAGAAGCCAGGCGATCCAGGACATTTATGGGCCATGTCTCAGGGACAGGGGGAAGGGGAGGAGGAACGGTGGGCGGGGGTGGGTAACGGGATCTGACGTCCAGGAGCAGTGACTCAGGCCCTCAGCACCATGACAGTGTGTCTGCATTTAGCCACTGGCTCCTGTTTCCCTGGCGGGCGGGAGGCCTCTGGGCCCCCCACCCCCGCCCCTACCCTCTTTCCATCTTGCCTCGTGCTGGTCACTTCCTGGCAGCCCCACTGGAACCCCTTGGCCAGGATGGGTGACACGGGCCCAGCAGGAACATTCACTAGGATGCAGACCCCCTCTTGCTCTAGCTACTCCCCCCAGTTTCCAGCTCCACACTGCCCCCACCCACAGACCACCAGCACCAGTGATTATCCCTAGAAGGAGCCCCCCAAGGATGGTGCTCTGTGGGAACCCAAGAAAAGAACAACCCCCACCTTCAGGAGCCCCCAGTCTAATGGGGAAAGGGGGGACCCCTGCAACAGGTGAACCACCAATCTGACCTCTGTGTGGCTGCAGCAATCACAGAGGCCTTCCTGGAGGAGGAGGAATCAGAGCAGGTCTGGGCAGGAAGGGCAGGATTTGGAGAGAAGAGCAGAAACCCCACACAGTAGCCTGGGCAGCACCCACAGCCCAGAATAGCCTCCCCTGCTTCACCCCTTGCCCACACCCCCACCTGATGTCAGTCAGTCCTGGCTCTGCTGAGCCGTGGGTGGCCAGAGAGGGCCTTCTGAGCCAGTCTGTCTCCATACGTGTATGGTCAGGTCACCCCAGCCTCCTGGAGGGTTGTGGTGTTGGTTTTTTTTTTTTTTTTTTTTAATTTTTATTTATTTGTCAAAGAGAGAGAGAGAGCACAGCAGGCAGAGTGGCTGGCAGAGGCAGAGGGAGAAGCAGGCTCCCCGCTCAGCAGGACTGAGCAGGGACTCAATCCCAGGACCCTGGGATCATGACCTGAGCTGATGTCAGCGCTTAACCAACTGAGTCACCCAGGCATCCTGGATTGTTTTTTTGTTTGTTTAATTTTATTTGTTTATTAGAGAGAGAAGGCATAAGCAGGGAGCAGGGGAGGGGCAGAGGGAGAAGCAGACTACCCTCCCCAAGTCTGAATAGGGAGCCTGATGTGGGGCTGCTTCCCAGGACCCTGGGATGTTGACCTGAACTGAGCCACCTAGGAGCCCTTCCTGGAGGGCTCTGAATCAGAGGCCCCTGGGTCTGAATCCCAGCTCTGCCACTTACCCACATGCAAGCCCCGCCCTCTCTGTGAGGCTCCACTTTCCCACCTGTAAAATGGGAACAACAGCTCTTTCCCCAAGCCTAGCCGACTGGGGATCAAGTGGGGCCTTGCTGGAAAGTTCACAGGCAGGAGGCACTACAGAAATCAGAGCTAGAATAGCATCTTGCGGAATTCTCCTTTACCTCTCCCTGAAATCCTGCCCCCCACGGCCCCGAGCATCTACATGGAGCTGGAGCTCAAACAGACAGTTCCCAGTGATATAACCTTCTAGACTTTTAAGGACACTTATCAAATTATCTGCCCCCCCCCAGTCTTGGCCCAACCCCCACCCCGGCCAAGGGCCACCAGCTTCCTCCTCTTGGGGCCCCATAATGTTCTGAGAGTGGGGAGAGGGCAAGCACAGAATCTGGGTCCCCGTGGGAGCGGGCGGGGGGACAGCTGCACATTCTAGCCCCCCCGGTCCCCCCCAAGGGCTGTCTCAGGCCTCCCTAAGACATGGCTATAAACATTATCTGTCCTGAGGGTAGAGTCTCTCACACGGGGTCCAACAGGTGGAAGGTTTCCACCTGCCCCACCTTCTGACCTCGCATCTCCTGCTCTCCCCAGAGCCAGGACCTTGGGACCCTGCTGACCTGACTGCCCACCACCCAGATCCCCTCTTCCCAAGGATTGGAAGTTTGAGGGAGAGGGCACAGGAAGCAGAAAACCCTATCCTTAAGAAGCTTGCAGTCTGATGGGGGAGGCACAGTCCCTAGAGAGCACCCCCCACCCCAGGCTGATGGGGGAGGCAGGGAGACAGAGACACCACACACACAAGGTCCTGTGGCAGGCACGGGGGTCCGAGTGGTGAGGGGACAGGTTGCCCCCGGCCCGTCGCTGCGGAGGCCCCAGGCTGGACTTATCGGCCCGGAATGCCGGGCCATGAGCTCAGCCTGGGCCTGCGTGTGTCGGACTGTCAGCAGGGCCGCCTCACCGGAGAAGATTTCCAGCCCCCTCTGGGCCGAGGCGAGGCCTAAATTTAGCTCGGAGACAAGGGGCTGGCCCCAAGCCCAGGGCCGTTCGGGCCTTATAAAGCGCCGGCAGCCAGGGCGCGGCACGCTCCCCCAGAGCCTGCCGCCCACACCCTCTCCTGTCCCTCTGCCCGCCTGGCCAGCGCCCGGCCGCCGGCCCGTGGATGAGCCACAGGACCTCCTCCACCTTCAGAGCGGAGAGAAGCTTCCACTCCTCCTCGTCCTCGTCCTCGTCCTCGTCCTCGTCCTCATCCTCCTCAGCCTCCCGTGCCCTCCCGGCCCAGGACCCACCCATGGAGAAAGCCCTGAGCATGTTTTCCGAGGATTTTGGTAGCTTCATGAGGCCCCGCTCGGAACCCCTGGCCTTCCCAGGCAAGTCGTCAGCGCTCGGAGGGGAGATGCTCAGGGAGGGGACCCCTGCTCCAGAGCACCTGTGAATGCTGCTGCTGAGCTGCCCAGAGCAGGTGCTGCCCGACCATAGCCACGTGTGGCCACCACGACAAATGTGGCCACAGGGACAGATGTGGCCCCAAGAACAGACTGGCCTTCAAGGAACAGCTGTAGGCCCAGGGGTCCGCTCTGACACCAGTGGCCACACAGGGCCCAGGGCCAGGTCCTCCCTGGAGCCCTGGAGGACTAGACGGGGTGGAGGGGTGGGAGGCACCCTCCAGCCTCCAGGCCCGGGCGGGCTGCCGCCCACAGGGTCGCTCAGCTGCCCACGGAAAAGGTGGGCTGTAGGAGGCGAGGAGAGGGGGGCGGGGGGGGTAGCAACAACAGCCAAGGGGGAGGCCAGGCTTGCGGGGAGGAGCCGGGAACCCGGGTTCTAGAGGCAGGCCTGCCCGGGGCTCAGCTCACACCAGCCTTCCCCACAGCCCGGCCCGGGGGACAGGGCAACATCAAGACCCTCAGGGACGCCTATGAGTTTGCGGTGGACGTGAGTGACTTCTCACCTGAAGACATCATCGTCACCACCTCCAACAACCAAATCGAGGTGCGGGCTGAGAAGGTGAGCCTGCCCGCCCTGCCCGGACCCTCATTCCGCCATACCCTCCGCGCAGTGTCCCCCCCACCCCCTTGCCCCTGCTGGAACCCCAGACCTGGACTGCAGACCTTGCTCCTGTCACTTGGAGGCCGAGGGCCACCCCTCCCCACCCACCGCTGCTGCCCCTCCCTGCCCCAAGGTGTGGAGACCCCTCCTTTAGGAGCCAAGGGCAGCTGAGGGAGCCATGGGGGAACGGGAGAGGCGTGCAGGGATGCAGGCAGGGGGCACCAGAGGAGGTGAGGAGAGGAGGCAGCCGTAGAGGATGGAGATGGTAGCTGAGTGCGGACAGCTTTTCTGGCAGGCATGTGGGTAGATGGGGAGACGAGCCCCCCCCCCACGTGACACCCTTCAAGTCCCTCTTTCCTCCCCCACCCGGAGGCTCAGCCCCCACCCTGGGATCCTCCAACGGGGCCCAAGGCTGGGCTGAGACCTTGCCGTTCAGGGTCAGAGGCACTCCAGACCTCACATCTCCTGCACCCAAGGGTCTCAGGGTCACTGGGTCACTAGGGTCTCAGAGTCCCAGCTCCCAGGAGGCCTCTACTAGGAAGGAGGGTGTGGCCCGGCTTGCCCCCAGAGGGCCACAGCCACAGCGGCCCAGCACACAGGGTCTGTCCAAGGCTTCCTGCAGATCCTCTGTGACCTGACTTCCTCTGCTGAGCACAGAGGGCAGGCCGCCCCAGCACCCCGGCCAGAGAAGCCGAGGACTGTGGGCACCAGGACCAGCGGGCTGCACGTGCCAGCCGGCAACCCCCGCCAGTGACTCAGCCACCCCAGGCTCCTCTGGACACTGTGTGCCAGCCAAGCCACGGGGGGAGGGGCGGCCCATCCAGCCAGGGCGGCAGACACCCGATGTGTCTGGGCATCCCAGGGGGCATGGCCCATCTCCGTGCTGTCTTCTCTTCGATGCTCAGGAGCTCCAGATTCCGCCACTCAGCTGATTCCTCCCTGAGCTAGCCGCCCCCACAAGCCCCTTACCTCCCTCCTGGGGAGCGCCGGGGCTCCTCTGAGCACCCTGTTGCGCGTAGTCCCGGCCACAGCCACCCAGGCCAGCCCCTCTGCACCTGAGACTAGAGCCCTCAATGTGTGCGCGCGCGGGGGCCTGGCTGGCGCGAGAGGAGGAAAAAGGGCTGTGGCTTGACCTGCACAGGACGGGGTAGGGGCAGCCAGCCCTGACCCATCACCCCTTCCCCAGCTGGCAGCTGATGGCACAGTCATGAACACCTTCGCTCACAAGTGCCAGTTGCCTGAGGACGTGGACCCCACTTCAGTGACCTCGGCCCTGAGGGAGGACGGCAGCCTCACCATCCGGGCCCGGCGCCACCCGCACACGGAGCACGTCCAGCAGACCTTCCGGACGGAGATCAAAATCTGAGGGCCTCCCCTTCCTCATCCCCTCCCGTTTCCCCTCTTCTGTCCCCACTGGCCTGCCAGAGACGTTTTCCTCACCCCTCATGACAGCTTGCAGGACATCTCAGCTCAAGTTCCAGGCCCTGAGGTGGGTCACCTACCCCCTGCCCCGCTAAACTGAGGCCTTCTGCTCTCCAGGGCAGGCCAGGGAACCTTTTGCCTCACCGATGGCCCCCAGATTCCAGATGTGGCCTCTTTCACTGAATCCAGAATAAAGGGATTTAGATGGAAAAGGAAGCTCCCAGAGAAGCCACTTTGGGGAAGGGGGACAGGGACAGGCACGATCCCCAGGCAAAAAATCTGCAGGACAGACAGACAAATCCTTTGATCTCTGGAGTTGCAGGGCAGGAGCGGAGGGGACAGGGACCTGGGACCCCCTTGGCCAAGGGGAGCTGGGGAGGCAAAGGCAGATAGATATTAGGCAAAGCTGCTGATCGGAGCCAAACTGCACAGGGAAGCCGGAGGGGACAGCCACGGCGGGGACCCTCCCCTCTGCCATGCCCTATGACCCAAGCCCCAAGCATGCTGAGGGACTGCCTGCCTGTTTCCCCCACTGGCCAGCTGTGCCCGGGGAGGGGGGCGGGGGACACACAATGTCTGTATATAGCTGGGGTTTTTCCAATACACCTGGTTGGTGATAAACTGTACAACAGCCCCGCCCCCCTTACCTGTTTGTGCCCTCGAGCAAGGCCTCGCTGTAGGGAGGGGCTGGTCCTTCCTCCCGCCCAGAGACCTCCCCCTCGCCCCCCGCAGACGGGTCACCCGGCTGAGGCGGGAGACAGCATGGACAGGGCCTTGGGTCTTCAAGGTTGGGCCCCAGCTTCTTGTCACCCTTCCCCTGTGGCCAGTCACCTTCCCCACCCTTCCCTCTCTTTAATCGATGAATCTATAGGCTTGGTTTGTGTATACACCCCACACGGACCCACGGTCCTATCCTTCAAATACTGAGCTATACTGTTATCTGAGGCTGAATTCAGCACATTCAGAAATTAGATTTTGCCATCTCTACTTTTATCAAGGGGGAAACTGAGTCTCTGAACGGTTGAAAGCCCAGCTCACTCATTAAAGGCTGGATTTGAACCCAGGCTGTGAAAGCTACTCTGAAACTGCGCGCCCCCCCGCCCCTCTGAGTGCCAGGGGGTGCTTCCCCTCATTCTGCCTCTTATGGCCTCTGCACCCTGCCCCACAGCTTCCTGCTGGAGAGAGCCCCGTCCTAGGAAGAGCCCCCAACCCAGTTCCCCTCTAGTCTTCAGTCCAGGGCAGGGCACCTCCAGGCAGCTTTCATCCTGGGGAGTCCCAGGCATCCCCAGTGGCACTGGCTTGGTCTCCAACATACAGAAGCAGGGGTGTGGGGGGCAAGGAAAGGGTGGTTTGCCATAGGTGAGGCCTCCTGGGGCAGGAGGAGGGGCCAGCTTCTCACTTCTGCAGCTCTTAGGTCAGTGTCCTATGGGGTGGCCTCTCACCCCTGCCATTCTGGGGCCCTTAGAGGATGGCTGGGGGGTGGTGGGAGGGGGCATGGGAGGGCCCTAGCATTGTACCCTGCACACACAATAAACAAGAGAAACACAGTCTTCTGGAGATCACCTGACTGAAGTTCTCAAACTTGGGATGGGGCTGGAAGCAGCTAGGAGGAGAAACCCCAGAACAAGCCGACATGCCTTCCCGAGACCTGGGGCCAGGCCTGGCAGCTCAAGTACACGTGAGTTTGCTCTGGCCTCCTCCCTGGGCTCCCAGACCCACCTGAGCAGGAATCCCAGAATTATTTCCCTGAAAAACCTTGCAGAGACTTCTCTTTGAACTGCCAGGCACCATCCCAGGCATAGGGACGCCGAAGGCGGGCCAGCTGTCCTCTGCCGCCTACCTGCTGGAAGCCCATCTTGTGTGAGGACCAGACTAGCTGAGTGAGCGGCTCAGGGTCGCACAGACCCAGCGGCAGGCCAGGCTGGACCCTGGTTGGAGGGCTGGCTGGTTCAGGGAGTCTGGGGGCGCTCTGGAGGGACCCCCCCCAACACCAGGAGACGCCACTGAAACCCGAGTGCCAGGGGCTCCCCAGAGCAGCTCCCGCTGCAGGGGGGAGGAGGGGAGGAGACGGGAGGAGAAGGGAGAGGGGGCGCGGTATTTCCAGCCTGGGTGACTCACTGATTCCACTGGGCTATTTGCAGCCCCGAAACTCATCCGCGCGGGGGTTGGGGGTGGAGCCGGGCCAGCTTCCTCGTCTCCTTCGACCCCCCACCCACGGACAGGCTCAACTTGGCTTCGAGACCCCAGCGATGTCCCTCCCTGTGTCGCGAAGGGGGCGGGGGCTGGGAGGCGGGCAGCGGGGGCTGGGAAAAGGGGCAGCTCCCCCTACCTGGGCGGTGGGGCCCGAATACGCCCCACCCCCCCAAGCCCCAGCAGCCCTCTCCCCAGACCGAGGTTTGGGGAGATGACGATTTAGCAGGGCACAAAGCAGAAGCTGTGTCCGAGAGAGCCCTCCCACCAAGGTGACCCTGCGGAGGAGGAGGGCCGGGAGGTGGGGACGGCAGGCCCTCTTTCATCGGCCCCGCCCCCCTGGGCTCCCGGGCTGGCCCTGGCGCTTTGTCTCCCCGGGGGGGCCCCCCCCCCTTTCCTGGCTAAATATAGGTCTGGCTACAGGCCCTGCGTCTCACCCCACCCCCTCCCCGTGAAGAATAATTTTAGCAGCCCCATTCATTGAGCGCTTAGTGTGTGCCAAGCATACTGCTCATCCCCACAATAGTTCTGCAAGGTAGGTACCAGAGAGGTTCAGAGAGGTCAAGCAACTGTCCCAAGGTCACCCAGCTTGGAAATGGCATGGCTGGAATTTGAATCCTTGTCATATGGCTCTAGAAAGTTCTCTGCTGAGTCTAGAAAGTCCAAATCAGTCCCTCCTCCCCGCTCCCCTCAACACAACACCACCTGAGGATTAAGTCAGCTCCCCTGCCCCAACCTGGCATCCTGTACAGGGAATGCAAACTTGTACATCTTATATAGTTTTTGAAGCAGGCCTGGGCAGGAGGGCAGGGGAAGTTGAAAAGATGCAGCCTTCCAGGGCTGGAGACCTGAGAGAAGGTCCAGGTCCTGTGGTGCCAGAGACCTGGAAGGGTGCCAAGGACCTAGAAAGTTCCATCTCGTTCAGGTCCAAAACTGCCTCCTCCAGAAAGCCTTCTACAGCTACCAACTCAGGGGCACAGACAAACCCAAAGAACCCTAGGCCCAGACTTTGTGTTCAAAAGAAAATGAAACTCAGATGACAGGGGGTGCTTGACTGAGGGTAAGGCCAGACCCTGAAACCACCCACTTGGTTGGCCGGCCTTGTCCCCTTAGGGAGTCACTCCAAACTCCTCCTGGTGTGGTGGGGAAACTGAGGCCCAGGGAGGGCTAGAGCCTTCCCCAGGGTCACACAGATGTCAGCGGCAGAGGTGAGATGAAGACTTGGGCCTCCGGAACCTCAGGCGGGGGCATGTCTTCCAGACCAACCCCCTTCATGCCCATGGCCACCTTTCCATGTCCTAGAGGTAACCCCCACCTCCACAGTGCCCCCCCCCCAGCCCATCTCCCTTCTCCTCAGTCTCCTCGGATCCCAGTTCTGCAGTAGCAGAAGATGCCTTTTCTTCCTTCTTGCTCCAAGCCTGGCCTGGGAAGGGAGCTAAGTGGGTGTTTGTAGGATGTTTTGAAAAGCTAGCGAGCTCAGTAAACAGTGGAGGGTCCGTGCAGCTCTGGAGCTGCAGCCCCTGGGTTCAAATCTTGGCTCTGCTGCTTCTGAGCCGTGTGATCCTGAGTAAGTAACACAATCCTCCTGTGCCTCAGTTGTCCCATCTGTGCGTGGTGCTAATGAACTCCATGGTGAGGCTTGTTTTTTGATGCATGGAAAGGGCTTGGCACCGGGTAGCCGACTGGAGCTCACGTATGCCATGCTCTGGAAATGCCCAGTAGGGCTCAGCTACCGTGACTTCATCTAATTCAAATGTACCTGGAATCCCCAGTATCAGCCACACTGCCTGGGGCTCTCTCGAGGCCAAGACTCAGGCCAGAGGGGCAGGGTAGCTGTCTCCTGTCTATGAAAAGCCGGTAAGGGCAGAGCGAAAAGATCCCCTGGCCATCTCAGAAGATCTTGTCTGGGCCCTGGAAGTGGAGGTGGGGGGGAAAGAAGCCTCTGGAAGCTTTAGTTTCCTCATCCCACAAACAAAGATCAGGTACCATCCTCCCAGGGCTGCTAGAAGGAACAGGAGACAGATGGTATTTGACTATAAGCTCAATAAATGCTAAAGCCTTGTTAGAATTGTGCTTGTTTTCTGAGCAAGGGAAGCCAAGCTTCCACTCACCCGGCACTGCCCTCAGGCTGCAGAGGGCCCTGAGGGGCACGGTCTGCAGGTGTCCCAGGTGGGAGCCTCTGGGCAGGGGAGGGAGTGTTATTTACAGTCAGCACAGCTGGGCAACCCACCCCTGGCCTGGGGCTCACCATGACAAGCCAGCTGGACCAGTCCCCAGCTCCAAAGCCCTCCAAGGCCTCAAGACTCAGGGACAACTTTTCATGGGAGTCTGGGGGCTACTAGATTGGGTGTGGGCCCTCTGGGCACAAAGCAGGGCTGCGGGCCCTTGGAGCCCCAGAGGAGAAGACAAGACAGCAAATCTGTTCCTACCTTCCATCCTTCCGAGTCCTTCCCTCCCTCCCCTCCTTTTAAAGAAATATATATAAATTTTTAAAAGATTTATTTAGAAGCACCCAGGTGGCTCAGTCGGGGAGGCATCTGCCTTCAGCTTGGGTCCTGATCTTGGGGTCCTTGGATCGAGTCCCTCATCAGGCTCCCGGTTTCAGCAAGGAGTCTGCTTCTCTCTCTCTCTCTACCCCTCTACCCACTCATGCGCACTCTCTCAAATTAAAATATCTTTTAAAAAATAGACTTCTTTAGGGGTGCCTGGGTGGCTCAGTGGGTTAAAGCCTCTGCCTTCGGCTCAGGTCATGATCCCGGGGTCCTGGGATCGAGCCCCGCATTGGGCTCTCTGCTCAGCAGGGAGCCTGCTTCCCCCCCACCTCATCTGCCTCTCTGCCTACTTGTGATCTCTGTCCATCAAATAAATAAATAAATAAAATCTTAAAAAAAATAGACTTCTTTATTTATTTTGCAGGGGAGAGAGAGAACGAGACAGGGAGAAGCAGGCAAAGAGGCAGAGAGAGAATCTCAGGCAAACTCTGTGCTGAATGCAGAGCCTGATCCGGGGCTCAGTCTCATGACCCTAAGATCATGACCCAAGCCAAAACCAAGAGCCAGATGCTCAACTGACTGAGCCGCCCAGGCGCCCATCTCCACTCCTTCTCACACCATTCTCGACCACCGCCTGTCATGCATAAACACTTTAAGGCACTGGAGACAGCCCTGGTGAACCACAGCTGCCAGGCTGGAAATACAGTCACTTATTCACACTTTAACTCACTGGTTCACTTTCTTCTATTTATTGATTCATTCCCGCAACAGAATTGTTCTGAGTTCTTGCAATATGGGTGGTAGGCAAAGTTCTGAAGCCCAACAACCTTAATTTCCTTTTTTTCTTATAAGACTTTATTTATTTATTTGACAGAGAGAGAGATAGCAAGAGAGGGACCACAAGCATGGGGAAAGGAAGAGGGAGAATCAGACTTCCCGCCGAGCAGGGAGCCCGATGCAGGGCTCGATCCCAGGACCCTGGGATCATGACCTAAGCTGAAGGCAGAGGCTTAATGTCTGAGCCACCCACGTGCCCCCCCAAATGCCCTTAATTTCAACCCTTGTTCTGCCACTTGCTAGCTGTGTGACCTTGGGCCAGCGGCTTTCCCTACCTGAGCCTCAGTTTCCACATCTGTAAAATGGGACAGTGCCTCACAGGATTGTGGGTGGAGAGACTAACTGAGCTCTCTCCTCCACCCGTGAGTTCCATCTCAGTGAGGTCCCTGCTCACCCGTTCAGCCCCACACACTCTCTGCACACAGTCCCGGCCCAGGCTGGGGCCTCTGCTCATTGAACAAATGTGAACACAGTGCCGACCGCCTGGCTCAGGGTCATGGTGGCTTACAGCTGCGGAGACACACTGCCTGTGGTTTGGATTTGGGCTCTGCCTCTTTCCTCATCTGCAAAATGCCCATAAAAGTCATACCCACCGCTCTGGTCTGATACGAGAGGAACAGAGGTGGTGTGTGGTGCATGTGAAAAAATACATAGTCATGGGGCACCTGGCTGGCTCTGTCAGAGAGCAGATGACTCTTGATCTCAGGATGGTGAGTTCGAGCCCCTGCTGGGTATAGAGCACTAAAAAATAAATACACTTAAAATATATACAATATATTTTATATTATATTTTATATTATATTTTATATTATATATAATATAATATATTATATATGTGTATATGTATACGTATAGTCACTGTCGGGATGAAGGGGGTGTTGGTTAGAAGCAAGTTGGGCTTCTGGAAGGATGGACCCCATTGGGTGGCCTGCCCAGGACTCTGGCCCCTTGCCCAGCAGTTCCCTACCCTACCCGCCCAGCCAGGACATGGTGCCTTCCAGTCTGATGATAGGGCGGCACCTGCTGTTACAAAGCTGGACCTGCAGCCACAGGCCCACCCTCTTCCTTGAGGGCCTCACGCTTCCTTTGCAGCGTTGCCTTCCCGCTCTTCCAGTCCGTGCTTCTCCACCGGGGAGGAGGGAGGTGAGGCAAACGTCATCCAGATGACTCTGTCACTACCCGTTTAGACCAAGCCACCGCTCTCACCCCCACCCCCGTTCATCAGGATTAGAGGCAGGCTCTGAAGCTTCCCAGCCCCCTCCTGCGCCCTCACCCTTGCCTTCTGGTCCCAGCACAAGTGCAAGGGAAAGTTTTGTTTTGTTTTTCAGTAAGCTCTACGCCCGACCTGGGGCCTGAACTCACGATCCCAAGATCAAGAGTCACAAGCTCAGGGTGCCTAGCTGGCCCAGTAGGAAGAACATGCAACTCTTGATCTAGGGGTCTTGAGTTCAAGCCCCACAATGGGTGTAGCGGTTATGTAAATAAATAAATAAATAAACAAACAAACAAACTTAAAAACAAGAGTCACATGCTCTACCCACGGATCCAGCCAGGCGCCCCTACAGGAACTATTTTCTTAAAGGTAGGTCTGGGCATGTCGCTCTCTGCTCACAATTTCCAACAGAACCTATCTTAGAATAAAATCTGAAGACCTCATCACCGCCTGCCAGGCCTCACATGATGAGGTCCCTGCCACGTCTCCAGCCACTATTTCGTGTGCACATGCACACATTGTCTTCCCCCAACCGGAGAACGAGCTCCTTCAGGGTGGGCCCTTGTCTGTCTTATCACGGCTCCAACTGAGGGTCTTGCCCAGAGCACACCGTAGGTGCCCAGTAAACACCTGGTGAGTGAATGAACACTCCAGCCAGACTGAAGGACTCTGTTCCTTCTTCTGGAATACTCCCTAGCCCTGTTCCCTTGCCTTTGTGTGGCTCACTCTCTGGTCACATTTTAGATACCACTTCCTGCAGGAAGCCCTCCCGGATCTCTTCTCCCCAGAGTGGGCTGGACGCCCTCCTTCAGCCCCAGCATTATTCTGTATGCCTTACTGTTGCACTTACCAGAAGGTATAGTAACAGTCGTCTTCCTTTCTTGCCTCCCCCACCAGGCTGGGAGCTCCTGGAGGATGGAGTTACGGCTACTCCCTCTGGATCCCCTCTGCCTCAGAGGGATTCCGTGGAGTGGATCCCTCAGTTCTGTGCACCTCAGCTCCCTAACCTGAGCTTCCTCACACAGGCACCCCCGAGGATGTCGCTTCCCTGGTACAGAGCAAACGGCCAGTACAACTTGGCTACTAGGGTTTGTAGGAAACTAGCAAAATAGTTGTTAAATAAGTACATGAACATTTAGCGGTTTTGTTTTTCAGAGAGGGAGGGGGTAGGGGCAGAGGGAGAGGGAGAGAGAGAAACTTAAGCAAGCTCCATGTCCAGCACAGAGCTGATGTGGGGCTTGATCTCACGACCCTGAGATCATGACCTGAGCTGAAATCAAGAGTCAGACGCTTCACTAATGGAGCCCCCCAGGGGCGTTCAGCAATTTTAACAAGAAATCCTGGAGACGTGCTTCCTCAGCTGAGTTGATTAAGCATTCCACACACCGCCATCCATCTTAGACCTACACACAACCTCACACACATGCCAGTGACCCCGCTTCCCGCGGTAACGTGACTGCCTCCATGAGGCAGGGACCCCCACTCACCCCTTGTATCCCTATGGGCCTGGTATGCAGTAGCTGCTCAGGAAATAAGGCTCTTATGTATCTGATCATACATGAAACCCCATTACCTTGCGGAGCCCCTCCCGTGCCCTCTCGACCGACAGCTCCCCTTATCTCCCATTTTGGGTCACCGGGCTCTGTCTGGGGCCCCGAATTTCCCCACCTGGTGTCCGGTCTCCCGGGGACCCACACACTGGCCCAAGAGCCAGGATGGCGGCAGACAACTCGCTGGGCCTACCCGTCACACTGGGGCAGCCTGATGCCACGCAGGTCGCCCTGGGACAGGACGCCAGCCAGGTGGCAGAGGGGAGGGCGGATTTTCACGGTGCCGGCTCCTTCTCGTCTTTTAGATCATACTTTGTGACCCGCTCAGAGGTCTTTCCCACCCACCGTATCAGAAAAGCTCCGTGCCTCCTATCACCTCCCATCCCCGCACCCCATGTCGGGTCCTACACAGCACTCGTTCCATCACTGTTCAAAATCATCTTTATTGATTCATGTATTTATTTAACCCTTGCCTTCACCCACACCCACCGCCCCGAGGATAAGCTCCAAGAATGCTGTGCTGTCTTTCCTAGTACTCTGCTGAGCCTGGCGTGTGGAAGATGCGACATTAGGATTTGCTGTAGGATGAACTAGTCTCTTTCCCTGCGCAGGTGCCTTAAGGCGAACAAAGATAAGTAGGAGGAAGGAGGAGACCTTTGAGCGTGTACTTGATGGCTGCTTCAGATGTCCTTGATCGTTCTAATGCTGTTCCTTGGCTCGGGTACAAAGACTTCTGCTTGGCTGGGGAAGGGGGGTTGGGTTTTGGGAATCTCAGTTCGGAGCTCTCCAGCCCGCTGTGCCAACCCCTCCTCCAGGGCCAGGCTCTTCTAGTTACTCTGCCTGCCCGCAGACACAGGAGGAGAGGGCTTTGAGCGAGCCGATGACTGTGCCCCAAGCTGAAGACCTTGAGGTCACAGCCTTCAGGGGATTCCCCTTGGCTTCAGGAGCCTCCTGGGGGACCTGTGGACTGACTAGGGAGGAAGCTGGGGCCACCGTCCCTCTGCGGGCTGGCAGGGCCCCCCCGGGGTGGGCCAGGAGTCCCCCACCCACAGGGGCCTCCTGAGTCAGGTGGGGCGGGTTTTCGCCACAGAACAAGATATAGGTCTTCATTGGAGGAGTGACAGGTCCTAGATGAGGACCGGAGGCTCGGGGGGGCACCGGGGGTTCCACCAGGGAGAGCTGTTTGCCACGAGCACAGTCGATAACAAAAGTGAGGTGAGCGGCAGGGATGGCCTTCGGATGGCAGGCAGGCTTCCCACCTGGAAGGAAGGAGACCGAAGGCTTGCGTCAGCACAGTCCGGTGTGGTTTCCTTCATTCACCTGTTCCTTCTCGAGGGTTTCACTCCCCAACTGGCTGACACACAAAGATGGGAAGAGAGTGGGGTCCAAGAGCATGGATTTCAGCACGAGGGAGACCTGAGTTGAAATCCCGGCTTTCCCCTACTCAGCCGTCTGCCTTCCGGAACAGAGCCCTGGGGATCAGAGCTTCTGTGTGTAGGAATTTCCCAAGTGGACTCTGGTATGCTCGGTTGGGGGGGGGGGGCGTGGGGCGGGGGCTTTGCTTTTTTTTTTTTTTTTAGATTTTATTTATTTGACAGAGAGAGAGAGAGACAGCAGAGAGAGGGAACACAAGCAAGGGGAGTGGGAGAGGGAGAAGCAGGCTTTCCGCTGAGCAGGGAACCTAATGTGGGACTCAGATCCCACGACCCTGGCATCATGCTCTGAGCCGGAGGCAGACGCTTAATGACTGAGCCACCCAGGCGCCCCGAGGCTCTGCATTATTAGCAGTCCCCCAGGGAATGCCCATGCTGCTGGTCCACAGACCACACTGTTGAAGTAATGAGGTCCTCGAACAAGAGGAAGGTCCTGCCATCTTTTACAGATGAGGAAACTGAGGCTCGGCTTGTGCAAATGGTGGTCCTCAGGGAGCACCGGGCTGCTCTCCCCTCCCCGACACAACTTCGTCCCTAGCCCTGGAGGCCACTGGTAGTGCCTGGGGCCGTCTGGGGATCTAGACGTGCTGGCATCCCTGCAGTCTTACTTTTGTACCCTCCTGACCCAGCTCAGGGAGAAGCCATGAGCCAGTCCATCCCCCTTATCAATGAAGAGAGGGCCAGAGCAGCTCCGTGTGAATCCAGAGCCTGGACTCTCCAACAGTGAACTTCTTGAGTTACCTAAATAAATTCTCTTCACTATGTGCTCTTCCTCATGACACAGTCTTGGAAGGAAGCTCATGTTCTGGTAGGTTCGTCAACACAGGGAATCCACAAAGCCCACCAGCCATGGCTTGAGAAACCTGGCAGCTCCAGGGAGGGTGTCTGCTGTCCCAAGCCCCACCTCAGCTGGTCCTTCTGCGGTGCTGAGGACCCCCGCCCACCACCTCTTACCTGAGCAGGTCTCCAGATCCGTCGCAAGGCCCATGACTCTGGCGCTGGCTTGTTGGTCGCTGGAGGCTTTCGAGAGTGGGGGGTCACTGCTGCAGCCACAGTGGGAGAACTTCTAGCTCTGGAAGGAGAGAACTTCTCAGCAGCTTTTTCCAGGATGTGGCTCCCCACCCAAGGATCAGACCTTTTATATTTACCGGACCGGATCCGGATCTGCTGAGTGAATTCCACCAGGAGCCGCAGGAACTGGCCCGGGGCAGCTAGCGGATCGCTTTGATGCTCAGGGTTATGTCAACAGAATTGTTGTCAGGTCACCACTGGGAGGCTGTTTTACCGAACAGACACCATTTCTCTCCACTCCAGCCACTTCCCACCCATTCTGTGCCTCAGTCTGCCCAGACTTCAACAAGAAAATGGATTTCTCAGGGCGCCTGGGTGACTCAGTGGGTTAAGCCTCTGCCTTGGGCTCAGGTCATGATCTCAGGGTCCTGGGATCGAGCCCCGCATAGGGCTCTTTGCTCAGCAAGGAGCCTGCTTCCTCCTCTCTCTCTGCCTGCCTCTATCCCTACTTGTGATCTCTCTCTCTCTCTCTCTGTCAGATAAATAAATAAATAAATAAATAAAGTTTTTAAAAAACAACAAAATAAAGAAAATGGATTTCTCACAACCCTGGATGCTGGGGCCAGATCAAGATGTTCACGGAATCTGTGTTTGGTGAGGACTCACCAGGGATCGGAAACGGCAGGGTCTTCATGGGGCAAAATGGGCAGGGACACTATCTGGAGTCCCTTGTATCTGGGCACCAACCTCTTCACGAGGACTCCATGCTCATGATCCAATCGTCTCCTAAAAGCGCCACCTCCAAACCCCACCACACTCGAGATTCCATTTCACTATATGAATTTGAGGAGGACACATTTATCGACAGCCTCTTTTAAATCAACCAACTGTTTTTATTGAAAAAAAAGTATTTACTTTATTATCACCATTTTTTAAGGGGAGTGAGGTTGACGTGCAATATTGTGTCAGTTTCAGGTGCCTGACAGAGACGTAATGATTTGACATTTACACATAGTAGGAAATGCTCACCGCGGGAAGTGTAGTTACCATCTGTCACGAAAAAAAGATTATTACAATATTATCAGCTACAGTCCCCATTCCCACACTGCACTTTTCATCTTTGTGACTTCTTCATTTTATTTTTAAATTACTATTATTGTTGCTTTAAGATTTTATTTCTTTATTTGAGAGAGAGAGAGCATGCGAGTGGGGGGAGGAACAGAGGGAGAGGGACAAGCAGACTCCATACAGAGCACAGAGCCTGATGAAGGGCTCGATCTCACGACCCTGAAAGCATGCCCTGAGCCGAAATCGAGTCAGCCGCTTAACCCCTGAAATCAAGACCCAGCCACCCAGACACCCTGACTTATTCATTTTAAAACTGAAAGTTTGTACCTCCTTATTTTTAATTAAATATTTTATTTTTAAGTGATTTCTACACCGAAGGTGGGGCTCAAATTCAGAACCCCAATACCAAAACTCACAACCCTGAGATCAAGAGGGATACATGCTCTAGCAACTGAGTCAGCCAGGCCCCCCAGTGTTGTAACTGGAAGTTTGTACCTCTTAATGCCCTTCACCTATTTTGCCTAACCCCCCCCCCCACCAACCAACCCTCTGACAACCACCAGTTTGTTCTCTGTATTGGTGAGTCTGTTTCAGTTTGTTTGCTCATTTGTTGGAAATATACTTTGAAATGAAAATCAGTATTGTTTCATTAAATGTAACGGTATCACCTCTGTACATTACCAGTAACTCTGCATGGCATAAGAATAGTGCTCCCCCAAAGATAGCCACGTCCTAGGCCCCAGAACCTGTGAACATGTTTCCTGACACAGCAAAAATGACTTCAAAAAGTGATTAAGGGCATTCCACTTCTAACATCAATTCTGATGTGTGTGTTTGATTTCTCCCCACACCAGCAAGCGATTAACTCTATTCTGACACTGTCTACCTAGAGTCAGCGAGAGTCTACAGATGAAGGGCTCATTCCCACATGACTGCCAATCCCCCCACTGCTCATGCTAATTGTAATCCCACACTGTCCTCTGTGATTCTGATTTCTAGATCAGAGCTTCCCATGACCCCCTCCTTATATGCTAGAGTGGCACACAGAAGTCAGTAAAACATTTTACTTACTAGATTACCAGGTTTGTTTGTTTTGTTTTGGTTTTTTTTTTTTTACGATTTTATTTATTTATTTGACACTGAGAGAAAGCACAAGCCTGCAGAGCAGTAGGCAGAGGGAGAGGGAGAAGCGGGCTCCCCACTGAGCAGAGAGCCTGGTACAGGGCTCGATCCCAGGACCCCGAGATTGTGACCTAAGCTGAAGGCAGATGCTAAACTGACTGAGCCACCCAGGCATTCCTAGGGTTCTGTTTTGTTTTGTTTATAGATTTTATTTATCTATTTGAGATAGAGTAGTAGCGAGAGAGATCACAGAGGGCAAGGGAGAAGGAGAAGCAGAGCACTGCTGAGCAGGCAGCCCGACACAGGGCTCAATCCCAGGACCCAGAAATCAGGACCTGAGTCAAAGCAGATGCTTAACTGACTGAACCAGCCAGATGCCCCTAGATTACCAGTTTATTATAAAAGTGTGCAACTCAGGAACAGCCAGGTGGAAGAGATGCACAGGGCAGAGGGTGGAGAAAGGGACGGAGCTTCTAACACTCTCTGAGCCCGCCATTCTTCCTGGATCTCCTCCACTCTGTTCACGGAGGATTAAATCATTACGCATTAGTGACTGAACTCCACCTCCAGCCCCTGCACCCTCCTTGACGTTGGTGGGTGGGGCTGAAAGTTCCAATTGGTTCCCCTGGCCACCAGGTGACCTAGGGTCTTTCTAAAAGCCAGGTAGGGGTTCCTGGGTGGCTCAATGGGTTAAAGCCTCTGTCTTTGGCTCAGGTCATGATCCCAGGGTCCTGGGATCGAGCCCAGCATCGAGCCCCGCATCACATCAGGCTCTCTGCTCAACAGGGAGCCTGCCTCCCTCCCTCTCTCTCTGCCTGCCTCTGCCTACTTGTGATCTCTGTCTGTCAAATAAATAAATAAAATCTTAAAAAAAAAAAAAATAAAAGCCAGCTCATGGGGCATCCCAGTGGCTTGGTCGGTGCAGTGTCTAGCTCTTGATTTCCGCTCAGGTCCTGATCTTGGAGCCCTGGGATTGGGCCCGTGTGGGGCTCTGTGCTCCGTGCAGAGTCTGCTTGTCCTTCTCCCTCTGTTCCTCCCCCTGCTCACGCTCTCTCTTTCTCTATCTCAAATTAACAAATAAAAATCTTAAAAAAAATTTTAAAAAAAAGTTACCTTGTTAATACATAACAAAAGGTGCCTTTTTTTTTGAAGAAAAGTAAATCATGTTTTACTTATTTTTTTTTTTAATTTTTTTTTTAAAAACTTGGATTTTACTTAAGGCATCATCGCTTCTTTTTTTTTTTTTAAGATTTTATTTATTTATTTGACAGAGATCACAAGTAGGCAGAGAGAGAGAGAGGAGGAAGCAGGCTCCCCACTGAGCAGAGAGCCTGATGTGGGGCTCAATCCCAGGACCCTGGGATCATGACCTGAGCTGAAGGCAGAGGCTTTAACCCACTGAGCCACCCAGGCGCCCCAAAGATGCCTTTAAAAAAAAAAGATTTCATTTATTCATTTGATAGAGCATAAGCAAAGGGAGTGGCAGGCAGAGGAAGAGGGAGAGGCAGGCTTCCCGCTGAGCAGGGACCCCAATGTGGGGCTCCATCCCAGGACCCTGGGATCATGACCTGAGCCAAAGGCAGAGGCTTAACCGACTGAGCCACCCAGGCACCCCCAAAAGACACCTTTCTTGCTCTCAGCACCTGGGCAGTTTGAAAGGGTGAGAGGAGCTCTATGCCAGGAATTGGACAAAGAGCAGATAACATATATTTCTTATGATAAATCACATTGTCACAGGTGTGCACTTTGAGAGGAAGAGGTTATCCTGAATTATTTGAGTGAGCACGATTCAATCACACTAGTCTTTAAAATTGGAACACATTTCCTGGCTGGGTTAGAAAGAGGTGTGTTGACGAAAAAAAGGCCAGAGACAGGACGTGAGACTCACCTGTCATTGCTGGCTTTGAAGAAGGTGTAAAGGGGCCATGAGCCCAGGAATTTGGGAGGCCTCTGTAAACTGGAAAAGGCAAGAAAAGGGATTTTTTTCCCCCAGGACCTTCATGGAGGAACCTCCAGCTAATAAGTGTGGAAAGAGTAATAGCATCAGAAATGCATCATTTGGGGCCCCTGGGTGGCTCAGTGGGTTAAAGTCTCTGCCTTTGGCTCAGGTCATGATCCCAGGGTCCTGGGATCGAGCCCCGAATCGGGCTGTCTGCTCAGCGGGGAGCCTGCTCCCTCTCCACTCTCTCTGCCTGCCTCTCTGCCAACTTGTGATCTGTGTCTGTCAAATAAATAAATAAAATATTTTTTTAAAAAAGGGAAATGCATCATTTTACAACCTCTAATGAAATCATTGATTCAGGCAAGGATCTTCAAAGGAAGGAACTGTTACATGGGAAGTTGATAGGAACTTTCCAAAAAAGGAATCGGGCTGCTCCCACCCAAACCCGCTATTGATCTTAGCACCACTGAGGGGGGGGGGGCCCTGATGTGACTCAGCAGCATCTAGAACATGCTCTTACCGAAAATGTTGGACCTGAATCTACTTACCCCTCTCCCTCGAATTTGCAGGAAATGGAAGGAGAGAAGCGTTATTCAGATGACACACGAGGAAGCAAACAGAGAAATCCAGAACGTGGGATGGTCTAGAGGATGTGATTCCAAGGAACATTCTTTAAAAAAAAAAAGTTTTATTAAAAAAGAAGATTTTGTTTTTAAAATCTTATATCATGGATACGTAAGAGTCGCGTGCTGAGCGATAGGAGGGTTGAATGACATACCTGGGGTTTGCTTTAAAATACTTCGGGGTGTGGAAGGGGGTGCCTGGATGGTGCACTTGGTTGGCCATCTGAGTCAGATCAGGTCATGATCTCAGCGTCGTGAGATGGAGCCCCGTTCAGGGCAGAGTCTGCTGAAGTTTCTCTCTCTTTCTCCCTCTCCCTCTGCCTCTGCCCCTCCCTGCCTCGTGGCTCTCTCCCTAAAATAAATAAATAAATCTCTTAAAAATAGTAAATAGATAGATAAAATACTTCAGTATTTTTATTTTTATTCACCCAGGGGCACCTGGGTGGCTCAGTTGGTTGGGCATCTGACTCTTGATCTCAGTGCAGGTCTAGATCTCGGCATCATGAGTTCAAGTCCCACATTGGGCTCCACACTGGGCATAGAGCCTACTCAAAAAAATAAGAAAGAAAAAAGAAAGGATGATGTACTAAGTATCTGTAGCCAAACAACTGTTGAATCTGGATGGTGGGCAAATAGAAAATATTTTGTTATTTGTATCTAGTTTAATATTTTATTATATTATTTTATATAGTCCTCTATTTTTTTTTTAAGATTTCATTTATTTACTTGACAGAGAGAGAGATCACAAGTAGGCAGAGAGGCAGTTAGAGAGAGAGGGGGAAGCAGGCTCCCCGCTGAGCAGGGAGCCCAATGTGGGGCTCCCTCCCAGGACCCTGAGATCATGACCTGAGCCAAAGGCAGACACTTAACCCCCCGAGGCACCCAAGTGCCCCTTTATTGTTTTTTTTTTTTTTTAGATTTATTTATCTATTTTAGAGAGAAAGAGAGAGAAAGTATTGGGGGAGAGGGATAGAGAAAATCTTAAGTAGGCTCCACACCCAGCCCAGAGCCCCCTGTGGGGCTTGATCTCACAACCCTGAGATCATGACCTGAGCCAAAATCAAGAGTCCGACATCGAACTGACTGAGCCACCCAGGCACCCCTTCTTTCCTTTTTTTTTTCTTTTTTAAAGTAAACTCTGTGCCCAACATGGGGCTCAAACTCATGACCCTGAGATCAAGAGTCACACACTCTACCACCTGAGCCAGCCAGTACGCCCTATTCTATCTAGTACTTTATAACATTTTCAGAACGGACATGAATTTAAAAAGTCTATGTCAAGGATGACTGTGAAGAGTGAAGAAAACCATTTCATGACAAACAGGCAAAGAAAACATCGTTGCATTTATAAATTAATACATTGTTACATAGTTCATGATTTTCAACCTGTGTGTGATCAAATTGATAAGCTAAATTGCATAAATAGACATTTGTTAGTTTATCTACAGCCTTTCAAGTTTATAGCCACACGTTAGCCAACCACTGAAGTTCTCCTCGTTGGGAAAAGACCCACGTGTAAATGATAACTGAGTTTTGGGACATTAGGGTAGGGGGTGGGTGAGGTTTTGGCCAGAGACTCCAGAGACGGTGAGAGGCCCTGTGTGTCCCTCGGACAGCTAAGGGGAGGGGGGATTGGAGGGGAGGGGAGAAGTGGGAGGGGGTGGTCCGAAGTAATAGACTGCAGCAACACCGCCCCCCGCCACTGCCGCCCCGGTGAGAAATCAGGCAATCAGCATCCTTCACTCATTTCAGCAGCAGGGTATACTGAGCTCCTGCTCTTGGCCACCCAGCCTGAATTTGTAGATTTCCCCCTTCTGCATTGTTCTAAGGAATTTCTGACATCTCACCTTCATTTAATGAAGACCACTATTGGGTCTCAACTATCAATCAACCAACTGTGCTATTAGAACCATTCTCAGCTGTTGAATCTGGGACGTTAAAACCCCAGGGTCTCTTGGGGTTCACTTTTATTTATAAATTCGGCCAAGTTTAATCTTCTGTTCCTTCCTCCCTAACTTAACATGTCTAAGTTACAGGTATATTCTCTACGTTTCAACACACGGATTAGCTGGGGCTTGCTTCTTTTTTTTTTTTCCCCCTCCTTGCTTGCTTGCTTTCCTAAATCAGTAATTTACCTCTAGGTCAGACCACGTGCTTGTTCCCTGGGGCACTTTGGACTGGGACAGATCTGGAGACCAATAAAGGATAATGATCTCTGAGCAGAATCAGCATCTCTTTGCAAAGTAACTTCCTCAGATAAGGACCTACGTGCTTTCCAGGGAAAGCAGGGTCAGTCTCATTCAATGTGAAGAGAGTGCCACATCCAAGGTAAGAGTTTCACTGAATTTTGGATTTGGAGAGGTCAGGGAACTTAGTCTTTTGCCTCCACCCAAACACCCCCCCCATCTTAATTGCTAAGTGCCACTCGTTCCCATTCAATGCACCTAGCCAGCCTGTGAATACAACTTCTATTATAATTGTATTACAATTCAGCAGCCCACAGGATCAGCTCTGTCCAATTTTTGGCTACATAAGCCCTGTAGCTACAAGAGAGGAGATAACTTTTTTAGAGTTGTCAGGAATGGCCCTCGCTTCTCTGGTCCTGTCTTGAGCTGAGAATTTAAACCCTAAATATTTCCTTTTTGAAAGTTGTCAGTGCAATTATAAATAGGCAGCCTACGTGACAGTCCTTACAGTCCTCCTTCTCCTCTAATGGTCAGTTGTGGCAACTACTCCATCTACTAAAGCCTATCTTTATTAGGCACGTTCCCCCAGGCAACAATACTTAACTGTGATAAGTGATAATTTCTGTAACTCCTTTTTCCCAAGGCAAAGTAGGCTAGATCTGCATCACGTTCAACTCTAATGCCTTGACCCCCTTGGAGGTCAGTTTCCTGCAGAAATAGAAACCTTGCTGGGCATTCTCTTTAAACTTTTTATTTTGGAAAAAAAATGTAGGTTCACATGCAATTGTTCTTGTGGGTTTTTTAAGATTTTATTTATTTATTCAACAGAGAGAGAGAGAGAGAGAGCACAAGCAGCGGGAGCAGCAGGCAGAGGGAGAGGGAGAAGCAGGTCCTCTGCAGAGCAAGAAGCCCCATGCAGGGCTCTATCCCAGGACCCCGGGATCATGAACTAAGCTGAAGGGAGACTCTTCACCAACTGAGCCACCCAGGTGCCCATGTTTTTATTTTGAGAAAGAGAGAGAGCTCGTGCTGACTGCAGAGCCCACAACCCTGAGATCATGACCTGTGCCAAAATCAAGAGTCATAAAGAGTCGAACGCTCAACCGACTGACCACCCACGCACCCCAGTTCACAGCCATTGTAAGAAACAATACAGAGCAATCCCACCACCCTTCTCACCCACTTTCCTCCATGCTCTCATCTTGTACAGCTATAGTACCATCATATCACAACCAGGATATTGACAGTGATATACAGTCAAGGTACAGAACATTTCCATTCTACAAGGATTCCTCATGTTGTCTTCAGACTTCTTTTTTTTTTTTTAAAGATTTTATTTATTTATTTGTCAGAGAGAGAGAGGGAGAGCGAGCGAGCACAGGCAGACAGAATGGCAGGCAGAGGCAGAGGGAGAAGCAGGCTCCCTGACGAGCAAGGAGCCTGATGCGGGACTCGATCCCAGGACGCTGGGATCATAACCTGAGCCGAAGGCAGCTGCCCAACCAACTGAGCCACCCAGGCGTCCCTTCAGACTTCTTTTTAAGCAGAGAGGGATTTAATACAGAAAATTAAGTGTTTATAACATTATCACAGGGGTTGAAAGAAAGGTCTCTAGAGGGTCCTCTAGTAATATGGCTCCCAGAACACCATAGAACTCACCAACCAGAGGCTATTACTTCTGCCACAGTCAGGAAGATAAGGAATCAAGAAGTCATCACCGAGATTATTGCATGCAACATATCACCAGCAAGATCACCATGGGTCTAAATTTGGGACTAGAAGCTGGTTCCCCCGCACTAGAATGCTGAGTTTGGCTGTCACCATCTCACAGGTGCGTCTGAACACTCGTGAAGCTGGAGACTAGCCGCCATGCACTGCTGCAAACCCTCACATCTGCGTGACCTTGCTTGCCAGCAGCAACCAGCTAACGTCGGTAGGACAAATAGCTATTGCCTCCTTTCTTCCTTCCATCCAGTCTTACAAACTGGCAGAATCCATCTGTATCTGGAATTCTAACTGCACCTGAGTCTCGGAAATGGAATTTTCACTTTTTAGACTCTGGAGGAACAGACGTTAAGTCTGAGCTGACTACATCCAACACAGATGGACACAGAGGTGTATTTGTGTCCTTTGTGTTGGGAGGACAAGAGGGGTCCTATCAGATTTGCTATGATTTTTCTGTAAAAGAAAAGGGTGAAGTCAACTGCTGCTGAGCTTTTTAGTGTCCCTACTGACTGTGAAGGGAAGAGGAGTGACTTGGCCAGACCGACATTTGTTGAAGTTCCTCTCCAGGCTAGTGATCATGAATTTGTAGGGAACAATCTGTCCCTTAGGGTACTTTGTCCAACTATGCATGGCTGTTTGGGTGCCAGCAAAGAGAAAAGGCACGGTTGGATTTAGTGAGGGTTGGAAAGCTTACCAAATCCATGTGACAGAAAGACAAGGGACCAAAGAAGTTCATGGTGTTGGCAAGAGTGTTATTAAAACCCATGGGAAGGTGCCTGGGTTGCTCAGTCGGTGAAGCCTCTGCCTTTGGCTCAGATCATGATCTCGGGGTCATGATCCCAAGGTCCTGGGATGGAACTCAGGTCATGATCTCAGGGTCCTGGGATTGAGCCTGCTTCTCCCTGGCCCTCTGCTCCCTGCACACATACCCTCTCCCCCGCCTGAGAACCCCACCCCCCGCCCCGCCAGCTCACGCTCTTTCTCAAATAGATAAATAAAATCTAAACAAAACAAAACAAACTCTCATGGGAAATAAACAGGATCGGGAGTAAAGCAAAGAGAAAGCCCACGAACTGTAAGGAAGTAGAGAAGTCAATGGTGTAGAGGTGCTGCAAAGCTGGAAAGAGGCCACACAGGGACTGTTCGAGTCGGCAGACACTTTTGTTTCCAGCACCCTCCTTCTCAGGCAGGCTAATCCTGGATCTGCCCTAAATAGGAAATGGGGCAATGGTTGGCTCAGGAAGCAGAAAAACATAAGCGGGGATCTGCAACTTGGGAGCCACAACTAGGTTCACGTCTGTGCTCCTCCACTTCTAAGACGCGTGACAATGGACAATTCATTTACTCTTCCCGAGGCTCCGTTTTCCCTTCCAAAAGGGGGAGAAAAAGACTTATCCTATGGTTAGCGAGAAGACTTAATGACATCATGCACGTAAAGTGCTTAACACAGTGCCTGGCACACAGTAATCGCTGAGCGCGAGAAAGCTGTTACTGTTATGTTTGGAATAGAAAACCAAGGAGAGGTTACAATGAGGACAATTCTAAGTGCAGAAGTACTGTAATACAGAACTTCTGGATACGTGAGCGCATGCGCCTGTCCGCGGTCCTCGGGGTAGCGCAAGCGTTGCGCATGCGCCGGAAGTTGCAGCCGGGAAGCCAGCGAGGTCGGTTCCGCCCGACTCTGACATGGCGGCGCCCTTTGTCTGCTGTGAAGTGCCGTCCCCGGCCTTCTCGCGGCCGTGATGCACCTCCCTCTACAGTGGGGTCCGGGACATGGCAGGTGAGGGTCAACAAGCGCCCGGGGCTGGCCGAGTCGCAGGAGCTGGGCGGAAGCGGCGAAGGATGGGGCGCGGCGGGAAGCCGGGGACGGTTGTGTGGGGGAGGGGAGGGAAGTGGAATGGGAAGGGAACCCGGACTGGGGGGACCCCGCGGGGCAGGAGGGTGCGAGGCAGCTGGGGTGGGGGGCGCCGCCAGGCGAGCGGGCGCGGAAGGGGCGAGCGGACCCGCAGTTCCTGCGAGGGAGCGCGGGTCGCTTCCCGGGTTGGGTGACACCCCAGCTGGTAGCATCTCCGCCCCCACCGCCTGGCTGTCACCGTCTCTTGTCACCACCCCCCCCCCCCCCGCGCGCCGCGGCGGGTGGTCGTTCTGTGGCCGCAGGGTGACGGGGTGCCGGGGCAGCTCACTTCGGCGGGTCGGGGCCGGAGGGCACGGGCCTGCCACAACCAGGAGGTGCTGGCAGAGCGGGAGGTCCACATTAACCCCTGTATGAGATTATTTCATTCATTCCTTCCTTCCGCAGACGGTGGCCCGGCACCTGATAGGTTGTGAGGATAGAGCTAGTGAACCAGACCGACTTGCTCCTGGTCTAGTGGTTTAAAGGGTGAACTGTGGAGCCTGGCAGCCAGGGTTTGAGTCCCGACTCTGCTTCCCAGCGTGTTCTGAAGCACCTTGGGTTCTCGCTCTCTGCCTCAGTTTCCTCAGACTTAAAGCAGACATAGCAATAAAACCTGCCTCCTAAAGTTGTTCTAAAAGGCCGTAGGTATAAAGTGCTGAGAACATTTCCTGGCACAAAGTAAATGCTCTCTGTGTTCATTGCTGTGATTATTCATTTCACGATCCGGCCGGATGGAAGGAAAGCAGAAAAGTTGGAAAGAGTAGAGGCACCTCACTCAGTCTAGGCGAATCCAGGGAAGCGTCTGCTCCCCAAGAAGCGGAGACCAAAAGGATGCTTAGGAGAGTGGAGGCAAGAAGTGGGGGGAGTGTTCCCAGTTGAAGATGGGGTTTGGGAGAAAGCTTAGGGGCCAGTGTAATAATTAAGTTTTTTGCCTAGAGACAGAGCTAAGAGGTAAGACTAAAGAAGCTGGCCAGTGGTCTGGTCCTAGGTGACCTTGTAAACCTAGTTAAGGACTTGAAGTTTTAGGTTAATGGGAAGCCATTTCAGAATCAGACTTGGGGATTAGAACAGTCACCTGGCTGTGTGAAGGATGTGGTGAAGGGAGCCGGCCTGGAGTAATCCAGTCGAGAAATGAGGGTGGTCTCCAGTCAGGTTAGAGGCAGAGGGTTGGGGAGAGAGGTTTTGGAGAACTGACAAAACTTGGTGATTACTTAGATGAGGAAGTTAGAGGCAGAGAGTTGTCAGGATTGACCTCCTCTTCTTGACCGGTGGGTGGTGATGCCACTCAGTGTGATAGGGAACAGGATGGGGAGCAGGTGTGAGAAGGGAAGATACATTTAGTTTTGAACATGTGGAAAGTGGGTGCCTGTAAGACATTCCAGGGGAATGTCCAGTGGTGAGATAGCAGTTCTCATTCATCAAAAGTCCCTAAAGTTGGTGGGGGGGGGGTGTACTCACTGAGGGTGAGGGTATGAAATGAGAAGCGAGGGCATCTGAGACATCCCGGGGGAGATGCTAATGCTGTAGCAACTCGGGAACCTGGGCACAGCCTTGTTGCTCTTGCTTTTTAACGTTTCGTCATGTCTCTTGGTGAGCAGGTATCCTGAGTGTAGGGACTGGGAGCGGTTTACTCATCTTTATGTCCCGGGTGTCCAGCCCCGGGTCTGGCATGCACCAGGCCAGTAACGATCCAAACTTGTACTGAACACTTACATTGTGTCAAGCTCTTGGCTCAGGGCTCCGGGTTTGCCTGTGTTTCTTGGATGCATGAAAGGGCAGCTCTTAGGGAGCAGGTGCCTTTCGGGTTCTCATCAGATTTTCTACTTGGGTGTCTTTGATTCAGGTAATGAGCTGGAGGAGGAGAGCCAAGCTGGAGTTTACGCAGACACACTGTCAGAAAAGAGTAGCCTGGGCTACTTGGAAATCTGAGGTATGTCTGTAATGCTCAAGGATGAAACAAACCAGGAGGTTAGTTTGTTTGTCCTTCTTCTCTAGGCTCAGCGTGACTCAAATCACCCTTTCAAGATAGCTTTTTCTTTCAAGTTATATAGTAATGACAACATCTGAGTTTGGTTGGGAAATTGTGGCTACATCATTTATGCTTGGTTTACCAACAAAGACCAGACTAGGGCAAATGCTCACACCTTGTTTTCATCACATACAACCTAACCTAATGTGCTCCAGCAAAGCAATTCTGAAATACGGTGGCCAAAACAAACTCGAAGTGTATTCCTCTCTTCTCATCGAACGTCTGGAGGGCAGTCCAGAGCTGGTAGGGCACCCTGCTCTGTTCTGTGAAGTATCCAGGAACAGGGTTCTAGTGATCATGTGACTCTCTCTGCTCAAACCCAGGCTTGCATCTCATGGTCAAAGTTGGCTGCTGTAGCTCCTGCCATTATGTATGTACCCCATCTGGCAGAAAGGGAAAGACAGAGTGGGGAGCACATGTTCATTCCTTTTAAGGTTCTAATGTTTAAAGATACATATTTTTGTACAGCATGTCCCCAAACGCAAGCATCTGGTGTACAACCAAAGAACGAATCATGACTGTTGCAATGCTGGAGGGAAAGCTGGCTGAGAGAGCCTGCTGGGTCCCCTGTGTGACTAAATTGCTGTCTCTGAGGCTTGGGCCCAGCCTCAGGGGAAGGTCCACTGCATTGGTGGAAGAGGCACGCTGCTCTGGTTTCAGGTGGGTTGATGTTGCTTGGGTCCAGGGAGTCCAGACTTGTGTATGTATTCAGTGTTTTCTGTGGTAAGTGCTAGGGATGTAAGACTTGATGCCGGGAGCAGGGAGCTCTTAGCCATGTGGATGATCACAGTCTAGTGCAAGGAGCACTGCAGGGGAGGCACAAAGGAGAAGGATGACTGATGCTGGAAGGCCCTGCCGAAGCCCGGAAGATTAAGAATGAACAGCGTGTTCGGACTGACACCCATACGGGTCTCCTCAGACAGAGACCGTGAGGACTCTGGTGTCGGGTGCGAATCCCTCCCTGCCCATGTCATGACTCTCTGAGGGCCAGTTACTTTATTGTTGTACCTCCATTTCCTCATCTGTCTGATAGGGCCAACGGCATCTAGCTCACAGGACTGTATAGAGGATCATGAGAGATGAAGAGTGTACTTCACAGGGTTTGCCATGTAAAGGGGAGTTACCTCCTGCTGCGGGGTGCAGGGTGGTTCAAAGCCAGGGAGGCCAGTGAGGGCTGAAGTCCACGAAGGCCCGCACCCATAGGGAAACCGGGTTGTGGCCTCCCTGAAGGCAGGAATTATCCAGATGGCGCAGAGGGGATCAGCGACTGCTCTGTGAGTTCTACCAAGCTCTCCAATGAAAGGTGTCCATCTGTGGATTCTCAGAGAGCATGCACTGAAAGGTCTGGTGAAGGGTCCTTTGGGAAGGGAAGGATTGCCTCTGCCTGTTTAATTCCCAAGCTCGGATGCTTCTGGAAAGCCTTCTCTGGGTGCTGCCTGGCCACCCGCCGCTGCTGAGTTCGGAGCTCCTCCTCTGTTGATTTCTTAGCACCCTGCCCTCATCTCCCAGTGCATTCGGATCTCCCATTATAATCATGGGTTCCATTGTCTCCCTGTTGGCCCACCAGCATCTCGCAGGCAGAGACAGGGGATCATTTCTTCTGGTAGCCCCACTGTGTACCTCATTTCCCGGGACATAGCTGGTGCTCAGTAAACCTTGTTGGAGGGCGGGTGCTCAGCCTTGCTAGGCTGAAGGGGGACTGGCAGTTGGGCTGACCAGGACTCTGGTGTGATGTGCGGTTGGCGTGCTATCACCAGAAGAGAGGATGGGTGATCTGGTGTCTGATGGTGGATCTCGTACCTGGCGGGAGTGTGGACATAAACTTGGTGAGCTGTGTGACCTGACAATGAGCATTTACGTTGGGAGATGGTTTTTCTGTGTTTTTGCAGTAGAGTGTGGTTTCTCAGCCTTGACATTATTGATCTTTGGGGTGGCATAAATCCTTGTTATGGGCCATCCTGTGTACTCCAGGATGGCTGTGGCATCCCTGGCCTCCACCCAGAGATGCCCATAATACCCACCCACCCACGGCTCAGGCAGTGGAAGTGTCTCCAGACACTGCCATACATCGCTTGGGATCAGATCGCCCCCAGCTGGAACCCTGCAGTACTTCTAAGTCAGGCATCCCTGGGCTCGGACTAGTTCTTATCCTTACCACATGTGTTCCTTTGGGCAAAATACTCGGCCTCCAAGCCTCAGTTTTCCCAGCTGCAAAGTGGGGATATGGATGACCTCACCCATAACTTTACTGGCCAGAATTATCGAAGAGGTGATGGATGTAAAATGCTTATTGGAGGAGTGCCTGGGTGGCTCAGTGGGTTAAAGCCTCTGCCTCTGGTCAGGTCATGATCCCAGGGTCCTGGGATTGAGCCCCGCATCGGGCTCTCTGCTCGGCGGGGAGCCTGCTTCCCTTCCTCTCTCTCCGTCTGCCTCTCTGCCTACTTGGGATCTCTGTCTGTCAAATAAATAAATAAAATCTTTTAAAAAAAGTGCTTATTGGAGCCCTTGACACCATCATTGGTGACTGGTGTTATGTGTTAGGAGAAAAGGACCCTTGAGAGGGTCAAGCAACAAAGTGTGCAGAGGAAGAAAAAGAATGTTTGGTAGAGGGATATGCGCAAGGTGCACAAATCAGGAGGTTCTGAAGAATGCAGCGTGGAGGGGCATCCGGTGGCACCGCTGGTTAAACGTCTGACTCTTGGTTTCCACTCAAGTCATGATCTCAGGGTCGTGGATTCAAGCCCGTCAGGCCCAGCGCTCAGTGCAGAGTCTGCTTGAGATTCTCTCTTCCTGTTCCTTTGCCCCCCCGCCCCCCCCTCATCCCTCTCTCTCTCTAATGTAAATAAATGAATCTTTAAAAAAAAAAACAACGCATGGCTTCTGTGCCTCACGCAGTTCCCCTCCCAGATAGCTGTTAGTAGTATCCGCGGGTCCTCCCAGAGCTCTTCTGTCCATCCGTCTGTCCCTGTGTTGTCCTGGGAAGACCATTTTTAAGGAGTCACATGGTTTGATTAGGTTGCATGGGCAGAGCCCCTGCGGGTCCGAGGGCAGCAGCTGTGGGCGGGGCTTTGGGGTGCGGCCAGTTTGCTGTGTAAAAGACTAGGAGGCTCAGTCTTTCCCAGAATTCCTCAAAGGGTGGTGCCTGGGTGGTGGCAAGAAGGGACCCAGACTCCCAGACACCATGTCTCGGCAGGGTGGCACCACGAAAGGGAGGGATCCAACCCCAGAGAAAATGAAAAACTCCAAATACATTGTGTGCCCAAAGCATGTTGTCTTGGAGACCATTATCTCCTTTTGCTGGTCACAGTTTTTAGATGACTGAAATAATAAAGGTCAAAGAGGAAGCCTTTCAGCACTGAGGGGTTTCTGGGTTGTCTGCAGGCGTGTGTGTTGAGCGTCAGCTCGGGGGCCTGGCCCTCTCAGAGGTGCTGGGGCCAGCAGCAGCTTGACCTCAAGTCCAAGGGCTAGTTACGGTAGACCTCCCTCATGTCATCACCACAGCTTCTACAGGAAACCGGGGCTTGGGCTCGGGGAGTCAAGCCTACTTGTGGGGAACTGGATACTGAAGCCTTGAGCTTCAAAGGAAGAAAGCCAAAGGTCTGGTTAGAATGGAGAGTTGCTCACTCCTGTCTATACAGCCAGCTGCTGGCAGAGCTCGGAGGTGGAGTTCCAGCTGAAGGTGGGACTGGCCAGAAAGCAGATGTGGTGGGTTTTGTTGTAGCATCAGAAATCTGCCAGAAGGGGCGCCTGGGTGGCTCAGTGGGTTAAGCCGCTGCCTTCGGCTCAGGTCATGATCTCAGGGTCCTGGGATCGAGTCCCGCATCGGGCTCTTTGCTCAGCAGGGAGCCTGCTTCCCTCTCTCTCTCTCTCTCTCTCTGCCTGTCTCTCCGTCTACTTGTGATCTCTCTCTGTCAAATAAATAAATAAAATCTTAAAAAAAAAAAAAAAAGAAAGAAATCTGCCAGAGGACTTGGTGAGGATAGCTGACACTGCGGGACATCTAGGCGGGTTGTAGAGAGAGTAAATGCTGCGAGCCCTCATCACAAAAAATATGTTTTCTTTTCCTTTCTTGTGTCCCTATGAGAAGTGGCCTGAACCTGTCGCGGTCATCATTTCACAGCAAATGGGAATTCACACCATCCAAGTTCACCTTCAACAGACACAGTGATGTGTGTCAATTATTTCTCAGTAAAACTGGAAAAAAACAAAACCAAAAAAGAAAGAAAAGCACCAAGCTTTTTATCCTAAGAGCCCTGGCAGTGGCGCCCGTTCTCCCCACCCCACCCACACCACTTCCCATGCTGGAACTGTTCAACCAAGATGCCACCTTCCTGTCCCAAATGGGAGGCGCTGCCGCCCAGCGGGAAGCTGTGTCTCCACCAGCTCCAAAGCCTGGTGGGTGAAGCTCTTCTCATTCTGGTAGTCCCAGGGTGGCCGGGGGCTGGTCACGGACTTTCCTGGTTCACTGTAACTCCGCTGCCCAAGTTCATGCTTCCAAACATTGTTTCAAGTCAGAAAGAACATTGTTTAATTTTGTAAGTTGTTAAATATTGAGTAGATACAAAGGAACATGCACAGTATAAAGAATAAAGATACAAGGAAACCCATGTGGCCAGCAGTCAGTTTACAAATAAGAATGTTACCATTAGCTTTGGATGCCCCCTCCCTGATCCTGGTCGGTCTCACCCCCAGGTCATCGGACTTTTGCTTTTATCACTGACTTGCCTTTCTGTAAAGTTTGACCATGTGTGTTCGTATTCCCAAACAATGTGTTGTCTCATTGTGCGCGCCGTTGAACTTAACATAATGGCGTTGTTTTCTTTGGTGTCTTGTGTTGTTGGCTTAGCGTGTGTTCTGGAGGGTGATCCATGGTGCCCATAGTTGCACTTGGCTTTCTCAGATGGATATGTTCCATTGCCAGAGAATTTATTTGTCCTTTCTCTTGCTGACGGACGTTTAGATTGTTTTCGGTATTTGCTGAGACAGTGGTGCTGTGGACGTTTCTGGAACGCACGTGCCACGTCTGCAGGGTGTGGACCCAGGAGTGGGGCTGCATCGCAGCGCGTGTGAGCTTCAGCTCAACCAAATAATGCCTGACTGTTTCCAGAGTGCTTTCCCCAGTTCACAGTTCAGCTGACAACGCTGCTCGTTTCACATCCTCCCAACTCTGGTTTTACTTGACTTGAAAATTTTTAGCAATCTGATGGGAGTGATATCTCATGTGGTTTTGATTTGCATTTTCATGATTATTAGTGGACTAAGCATCTTTTCTTGTACTTATTGGTCACTCAGGTTTCAGCTTCTGTGAAACAGCTGCTTAAATCTTTTGCTCAGTTTCCTTTCCGGTTGTCTTTTTCTTGTATATAGACTTTTCGTTTGTTTTTGGTTTTTATTTTGTATACGAATCCTTCATTAGTTATATGTGCTTTTACTCCCTGCTTCCAGTTTATGGCTAGTCTTCTCACTGGAGTTTTTTTTTTTTTTTTTTTTTTTTTTAACAAATTCTTAATTTTAAGGTTCATCGCTGTTTTTCTTTTATGGTTAGTGCTTTATGTTCCTTTTAAAGAACTTCCTCTCTACTTCAAGTTTATAAAGATAATCCCCTAAGTATTGTCTTCCAAACATTTTATGATTTTGTGTTTTTCATTAAGGTCTTCAGCCCATTTAAGATTATTTTTGTGTGTATTATGAGGTAAGGAGCTGATTCTTTTTTTTTAGTAAGTGTACCAAATTGTCCTAGTACTATTTATTGAAAAAATGCATCCCTTTCTTGTGGATCTGTGTATGTCCCCAGTAACCATTATAATATAGTGAGTGTCCACAAATGTGTGGATCTGTTCCTGAGCTCTTTACCGTTTGTTCTCTATCTCTGTCCTGATATCACACTGACTTAATGATTAAATTTTTATGTAACAGTTTCTTGGCATCTGGTAAGGTCTTGGCCCTTTGCTCTTCCATCTTCATTTTATTTTATTTTAAAAAATTTTATTTATTTGACAGAGAGAGACACAGCAAGAGAGGGAACGCAAGCAGGGGGAGTGGGAGAGGGAGAAGCAGACCTCCTGCCGAGCAGGGAGTCTGATGTGGGGCTCGATCTCAGGACCCTGGGATCATGACGTGAGCCGAAGGCGGAAGCTTAAGGACTGAGCCACCTGGGCGCCCCATCTTCACTTTAGATTGTGCTTGTCAAATTCCATAAAAATTGTTGCAGTCTTTTATTAGCATTGCTTTGAACTTATTCCACATCATTTTAGATAGAATTGACATTTTTATGATATTGAACCTTCCATGAGCATGGTATATCTCTTAGTTTATATAACTTACCAAAGTCTAACTTTAGTCTCTCACACCCTCCTCTCAAACAGTTAAGGATCTTAGCACACTTTAATTCCCATCACTCCTTCCTTTTATTCTGTAGGTGGGTATTTTAGTTCCTTTTAAAATTTTAGAAGACATCATTAGTTCAGTATTGTTTAGATTTACTCATTTATGACTGACTAGATCTCATTCCTTTTTGCATTTAATACTTTCATTCTGGCATCACTTTTTATCTGCCTGAAGCGTATCTTTTATGATGTGTGAGTTTGGGCTCTCATTTGTTTGGGGGCCATCTAGGGATTTTACCCTCCTCCCATTTGATGCCAAGATTTGATAAAGGCAGTTTTCTGTGCAGTCTTTTTTTTTTTTTTTCCCACTGACTTTTAACTCTCTGTGGCCCCAGCTTTATTCTGGAGGGCGCTCCCATGAGACCTCTGCCCTTGGGAGGGAGAGGGAACCCCTGCTTGCTCTGTTCTGCAGATGGCTTTGACGCCCACCCTCAAAGCTCCCCTTGCTCTCCATACTCCAGCCTTTGCTTGACTTTGTTTGACCCCTCAGTGTTCCTTACTGACCTGCCAGTTCTTTGGTGCATTTTAAAAGCTGTCTCACAAGTCCTCTTCAGCATTTGCAGATGTTTGCTCTGAGACTTGGCTTGGGTACCTGATGTGCCCTGCCTCCAGAAAATCAAGATGTTTCTGAGTCTTAATTTTGTGTTTCATCTGGCAACAGATTTGAATGAAGACTTAGTGATGTCCACTTAGGGCTTTTATAAGATGTTTTGTAACCTTATTAGTATAAGGAGAGGGTGTGGGTAAGTGCCAATTAATGACAGAGAATTTGCCCTCTTGGGACAAGCTAAGGATCTCTGTAGAGCCTAGTATTCCATGTCTGTCTATTTGTCTATGGAATTTTTTGTCTTTTTCTGAAGTGGAAAGTTCTTATCTTTTAGAGTATCTGGACGTGGCCTTGAATCGGGGTGTGTCAGTGCTACCTAGGTCGGCTGACAACCCCTCTAAGCTTGACTGGCTTATCTGCCTGGTGGGGGCCGTTGGGGAGCCTTTCCACAGGATCACTGCTGGGATCGATGAAGGAGCCTGTAGCCTGGAACCCTCTGCAGGCAGCCCCTGCAGCCATTCCAGTTACCCCTTTGGAAACAAAGAGCCTGTGATTTCTGTAACCTCCCAGCTGCTTCACAGGGTGGCGCTTATGTATTAGTGTTATGTATTATGTGTTTTCTCTGGGCGCAGCCACACAGCCCCACAGCCCTACCCACAGTCCTTTCCCAGGACTCACAATTTCCTTCCAGCCGGGTGAAATCCCCATCAGATTGGGAAACCATAGGATCTGCACTGTGGGTTCTCGGATCAGTTACCAACACCCAAGCATTGGCTTTTACCCAATGAATGAATGAATTCAAACTTTGCATCATGTGGGCAGGCTGCCATCGAGACAGGTACCATTTCATGAACATGCACTGGCCCGGGGTGGAAACTATCTTTTAGATTTTTGCCAGTTTGATCCTGGAAGTGGTATCTTGTACTTCTTCTTTTTTTTTTTTTTAAAGATTTTATTTATTTGACAGAGAGAAAGAGATCACAAGTAGGCAGAAAGGCGGGGGTGGGGTGGGGAGCAGGCTCCCCGCTGAGCAGAGAGCCCGATGTGGGCCTCGAATCCAGGACCCTGAGATCATGACCTGAGCCAAAGGCAGAGGCTTAACCCACTGAGCCACCCAGGCCCCACTTTATATTTCTTTATTAGTCAGGCTGAACATCTTTTTCCCATACAGAATATATCGACCACCGATGTTTCTTTTATGAACTGCCTCTTCATTTCTTTGACTCATTTTGCTGTTGGGAGATTTTTTTTTCTTACTAATTGTTTGTAACAGCTTTGTAGAGATATTCATGTTGTGCACAAGTCACCCATTTAAACTGTACAGTTAAATGGCTTGCGGCATATTCCCAGAGTTGTGCAGTTCTCACCACTATTTTCAAGACATTGTCATTATCTCAAAAAGAAACCCACCACCCATCTGCAGTCACTCCCCACTCCTCTGTCTCTGTCAGCCTTCGACAGTTGCTTTCTGTCCTTAAGGATTTGTCTGTTCTGAGCATTTCATATAAATGGAATCATGTAACGTGTGGTCTTTTGGCTGGCTTCATTTAGCACAGTGTTTTCAAGGCTCATTAGTGTTGTGGCGTGTGTCATTACTTTTTTATGGCCCAGAATCCCCTTGCACGGACAGATCACGTTTTATTTACCCATTTGTCAGTACATGGACGTTTGGGTTCTTTCCACCTTTGACTATTACGAGTAACGCTGTCACGAACTTTTGTGTACAAGCTTTTTTTCTTTTTTTTTTTTTGGTTTTATTTTTTAAGTGTTCCCTACCCACAACATGGGGCTCAAACGCACAACCCGGAGATCAGGAGTCACGTGCTCCACTGACTGAGCCAGCCAGGTGCCTCCCAGTACAAGCTCTTCTGGGGACATCTCTTTTCATTGTTGTTTGTGCGAGGAGCCTTTTGTATAGCCAGACCACTAACCCTTATTTACAACATAGGCTATAAATATTCATGCCAAATTTGTATTTACTTTTGGGAAGGTGGGACGATGAGGGTAATATGAATGAAATAGAGCAAGGAGGGGCGCCTGGCTGGCTCAGTCGGGGGGAGTGTGTGATTCCTGATCTCGGGGTTGTGAGTGTGAGCCCAGTGTTGGGTGTAGAAATTACTTAAGGAAAGGAAGGGAGGGAGGGAAGGGGGGAGAGAGGAAGAACATTTAGATTTTTTTTTTTTTTAAGATTTTTATTTATTTATTTGACACAGAGAGAGAGATCACAAGTAGGCAGAGAGGCAGGCAGAGAGAGAGGGGGAAGCAGGTTCCCTGCTAAGCAGAGAGTCCGATGCGGGGCTGGATCCCAGGACCCTGGGATCGTGACCTGAGCAGAAGGCAGAGGCTTTAACCCACTGAGCCACCCAGGCGCCCCATTTAGATTTCTGACCAGCCTTTCATACTAAGAATTAAGCTCAGGTTCCGCACCTTTCTCCCTGAGGCACCACCAAGCGGCCCCTGGGGGCTGGTCTGCATGCCTTACAGTCGTGCCATGCACACACTCTTTCCGTATCTGGCCCACTATACCTCTGTGTATCCATCTGTCCCTCTTTCTGTCTCTGTCTCTGTTTCTGTCTCTCTCTCAGGCTCCCTGCGTTCAGACTGGGAACCGGGAACCGGGCAGTAGTTGGGGGTGCCTTCCAAGTTTCCCTCAGAAGCTCTCACTTCAAAGTCACTGGCTGAAAACCCGCCAGGGAGGCAAGTGGTCCGTTCAAAGGCTTCCGGCTTCTTTGCTGATTCACCACTGTTGCAGGTGGAGGGGATGTGAGGGGCTGGAGGCCGGCCAGCACTGTTCGCTCAAGGGCAAGGACAAGCCGGGGCCCTGAGCTTCCTTAATCTTAACTCCCAGGGCTCCTGTCCAGAGTTCTAGAGCCGCACTGCCGCCGCTGGAGTTGGGGAGCCCAGCTGTTTTTAAAGATGCTGGGAAGTTGAGATATTGAGTCCCTGACCGCTCTTCACCCAGACCTAATGTGAATTGGTGCGATACCCCCAAACACTCCTCCGAAATAGACTTGCACTCTTTTAGTTTTCCCCAGGCCAGTCTCACTAAATATTTTTCAGTTTAATCCTATCAGGGGTAGTCAGTATACAATTTCACGTTGGCTTCTGCTGTATACATCCTCCGTCCGTATAGATACACGTCCTGTGTCGTTCCTGTTCAAGGTTTCCAGTACAGGGAAAGTTTTCAAAGAAAATCGGTGCTGGGTGAATGCGTCATTTTTTATCGTCAGGCACACGGTATCTGTTTTACTTCAGATGCGCGCATTTGCAATCTGGCGATCTTGTTAATGAAATCATTTATTTAACACTTACTATATCTTCCCTGGAAGGGAGGGAACTTAGCAGTCACCCATCCTGGGAAGGAAGCGAGGCCAGTCAAAGTCAGCCACGTGAGACGCATGTGCTGCCTTGAACTCCAGATACATTCACCTCCAAACAGCGGGTCCTCAACCTTGTAGGAAGCAGGAGGCTTTTGCCCTCCAGGCTGAGCGCCTCCGTCTTGTGTTTCGGTTACCACTGAGTGGAGTCAGCATTGCCATCCGCAGGCCTTTGCCTGGTCTGCTTTTAGGCTAAAACTTCATTTGTCCTGGGGGCCTGATAAGATTTCACCGTCCATTTTTAAAAGGGCAGGGGTTCCAGCGTTCGGTTCCCTTATTGTCTGCGGCTCACCAGTATCCCTAGTGTGGCTTCATGTGTGACAAGCAGGAGTGATGGCGGCCATGGCTGCTTTATGCGGTGGGAACAGGCGTCATTACCCCCATTTTACAGCGGGGGAAAGTGAGGTGCAGAGGGTTACATCCTCTTGTGCAAGGTGCTCGACTGGCTTTGGTTTGATGCCAAGGCAGGAGAGGTAACTGGGTCCAGGATCTTGTCAGCAACCTGGGGCTGCATGCAGAACTGTACGTGTGTGTGCGTGCGCGCGCGTGCGCGCATGTGCTCACGCTCACACACGTGCCTCATCGCTCACAGTATCCGAGCAGCTCGGCTGGGGCTGGTGGAGGCTGCCAGCTGCTCGTCTAGGGGATGTTCAGTTTTGTCCCCGTAAGGAATTTCTGCTCATGAACATTTCTCTGGTGACACATTCTTTGTGCAAATTACCATAATTTTCCATTTCCCTTCTGAGAAATTTTTTCCTGTTGAGAAGTTTTGAGTCATCAGGTCTTGTAGAAAATGTCTTCAAGGTTTTATAATAAATAGAAATGAAGAAGCTCTGACTTTGGGGACAGTTTCTTTCTCTCTTTCTTCCCTTTTTTTCACTTGGTTTCTTGAATAGCTAACATTTGTAAGTGGTAAAACAAAATGCAGAAATGATATGTGTGAAAAGTAGAGCTCCGTCCTGTGCTTGCCCTGCTTCTCTGAGCCCCCCTGCAGTCCCCCCATCTCTTGTATGTCCAGAGATATGGGCTTTTTGTTTGTTTATGAGCTAGGATTTCATGGCTTGGGTTTATGGTTTCGGACAAACTGCATGGCCCAGTTTCCCCTAGGAACGGTCGGGTACTGTACGTTGTTAAGGGACTTTGAGCCACTCCAAGAAGAGGTACTTAGAATTTTCAAAGGATATTATCATATTTAGTTGTTGGGCCGTTAGCATAGCTGCTCTGAATGGGTCGTGTGAGCGTGTGACAGATCCTGAGCCACCAGCTAAACCCTCCTGGTGCCATCTGGGGGTGATATTGTCCCATTTTCACATCCCAAGGGTCCAGCACCGTGGGACTTTCTAACTTACTTTTTCTGCTTCTGATCCTTCCCCTTCCAGTCTGTTCTCCATACTGATGTAGCCAGAGTGACTTTCCTGAAATGTGAGCCCAACCATGGCCCTCTCCTGCCCAAGTCCCTGGCCAGGCTCCCAGCATGCGTGCGGTGTGTGGGGTGGGGTAATGGGGGGAGGTGAGCCCTGGGTCCTGGCGTGGTGGGCATGGCCCTGCGTGCCTGGCTCCACCCCGTGTCTCCCCACGTGTTCCACTCTTTCTCCATGCTGAGGTGTGCTGTCCTCCCTCCACCTGGTCTCCACGCTCACACACCATTTTCTCTCAGGCACCCCCGAGGCTTATGCTATCCTCCATCTGAACATCCTTCTCACCTTTGTTCATGCGTCTTATTAGATGCGGCTAGGTGCCCTATCTTCCTGGGAGTGGCACCCCTTCAGAAGTCATCAGAAGGTGCTGACAGCATCTGGGACTTGCTCCCCAGTGGCAGGTCCTGGGGGGGGGCACTTAGGCAGGGCTGGCCTGTTCCTGGGGGAGCTGGGGCTCCCAGCAGGGCACCAGCCCCAGGCAGCGCTCCGCAGTGGATTGGGAGTCTGTGTCCACTACTCCGTCCTGTAGCCCACCAGATGTGCAGCTGCGCCCCCCGAATCTAGCCGTATTTAACTTGAATGGGCGACTCTCCCCAGGCTTTCTGCCCCGAGTGACACAGTAACAAAGGCCTCACAGCAGACGTTTGAAGCCGGATGGGAACAAAGTCCGAGGGCTGTGGTCGCTTTGGACCAGACTGTGGCTTCCTCCTTTTTTCTCCACCTGCTGTGAAGAGGGGCCATGGATTCATGAGTAAAGGGGGTGCACTTAGGATAACCTGGTTTGTTTTGGTTCATTTTTTTCCCTTTTTGATTGCCTGTGTGTCAGTCGGACTTCTGGTAGAGAAGTAATGTGTGATGCCACTTCTGCCAGGATTCGTGCAGTACTTCCTGTTGTTTCGGTCCTCCCAGTTCTGGCGTGTGTGGTGGTTTCCTGTTGAACGGGTGAGCGGTCTCGAACTCGGGGAAGCTTGCCTGAGGCCGCCTGGCTAAGACTGGAGCCCCGATTCACATGCATGTCCTTGGATCTGAATCTTTTGGTGTTTCCTCCTCTTCTTCGTTTTCTTTCTTTCTTTTTTCTTTTTTTTTTTTTTTAGAAGCCGGGGAGGGGTTAGGGAAGACGGAAAGAGAGAATCTTAAACAGGCTCCACACTCATTGCGGAGCCCGACGTGGGGCTCAGTCTCATGACCTGAGCCGAAATCACCGACCGAGCCCCTGGGTGCCCTTGTTTCCTCTTCTGTGTCCATTGTTTGCTCCCGTGGGGACCCTGGTCCATCCTGTGACCTTATCCACCAGCCCTCCTGTAGACGTCTCAGCTATGTTGGCCCCACAGAACTCCTGCGTGCCCTGCCCTCCCTTCGCCTGCCATCATTCCTCACGTCAGCGAATGGCACCTGTGCTCAGCCAGTTTCTCAGGCGAACGATTTAGTGTTGTCCTTGACTCCTTTTCTCATGGCATGCCTCCGCTTGATCAGCTGACTGTTGGCTCTCCCGAGCAGCTTCCCGGTCTGACCACTTCCACCCCAGCACGGGGCCTCCATCTCCTGCCCCTCCCCCAGTGTCCCTCTGCCCCCTCCTGCCTGCTTGTCATCGCTCCTCTGCACCCAGTCTGCCAGGGCACCGCAGCATACTTGGAAAACTCCAGAGCCTGACTTGCCTCTAAGACCCGGGCAGATCTCAGCCTCTGGTGCTGACTCTTCTCATTCTCCTGCTGGCTTCCTCCTCTCCAGGCACCTGCCCCAGGGCCTTTGCATTTGCTCTTCTCTGTGCCTGCAATGGCCACTGGGCTTATGGTGGTATGGCTTGCTCTTCACTCAGGTCCTTGCTTCAGTGTCACCTCCTCTGAGAGGCCTTCCTTGACTGTTTTCTGAAATATTAAATAGCCTCTGCCTCTTGTCTCCACACTTTGTTTCACGTTCTTCACAGCACCTAGTCTGTGAGCTTATGTATTATACTTATGACCTGTCTTCCCCACGACGCTCGTAGCTCTAGTTAGACCTGCAACCAGCACAGGGGAGACGCTCATTCAGCGTTTGTGAAGTGCTTTCGCCTTTTCCATGTGTCTTTTTCCTGATTTAGGGCCCACCGACCCTGAAAGGGGACGGTGGTGATTAGGAGTCCCTGCCCAGCTGTCTGACCCCACAGACCTTCTGTATATTGGAGGACATTTCTCATTCTCGTTACTTCTCAAGTACGGATAGATGCCATTGTGATTAGTGGAATGGAAATGCTTTCTTTCATGGTGGTCTTGCCCATTAGTTTCTCAGTTAACAAGCACTCAAAGTACAATGATTATTTCATGAAGATCCGCAGAATATTTGACCTTGAGTTAGTTGCACTCAGAAAGGCCAGGAATCACCACTCTCCAGGCCTGTTCCCGGACTTGATTTACAGCCCTGTGAGAGCAAGGTTCTGGGGTAGGTGCTGTCAGCGACCGTGAGGAGCCAGTTAGTAAGCAGTCCAGTCCCCGCCCCAGCAGTGAGTTTATTGAACCTGATAGGGGAGGCGGGGCAACATATGGGCCTCCTTTCAGGCCAGGTCAGGGAGCACTGGGGTGGAGGGCGGGATGCTGGGAGACGGAGCAGATGCCACCAAGTCCCACATATTCTGAGTTTGTCTTTGTGGAAGCAAGGCCCTTAATCTACCCTCTGTCAAGCATTAAGCGTCCCCATAGCAAGTCCTGGCATAATGGGTTCTAAACTGGCGCGGGGAGAGGGGGCCGCCCTTTCCTCAGGACTGGCCAGCCTTCCCACTCAGCCCCATTCCTGGAGCAGTGGGGGTTCATCGGGTGTCAGGGAAGGGGATGGCCATTCCCTCTTCAGAAGTGTGGTTACCTGTTAGAGGTCATGGTAGTTGTATAATTTGAAAAGCAAAGGCAGTATTTCAATTTAATTTTAGGGGCTCCTGGGTGGCTCAGTCATTGGGCGTCTGTCTTTGGCTCAGGTCTAGATCCCAGAGTCCTGGGATGGCCCTGCATCAGTCTCCCTGCTCGGTGGGGAGCCTGCTTCTCCCTCTCCCACTCCCCCTGCTTGTGTTCCCTCTCTCGCTATGTCTGTCTGTGTCAAATAAATAAAATCTTTTAAAAAAATAACTTAATTTTATACTTAATTATTATTAGTTTTAAAGATTTTATTTTTTTGTTAGAGAGCACACACTGGCAGGGGGAGCAGCAAGCAAAGGGAGAAGAAGGCTCCCCAATCAGTAGAGTCTGATGCTGGACTCTATCTCAGGACCTTGGGGTCTGACCTGAGCCAAAGGCAGTCACTCAGCCAACTGAGCCACCCAAGCATCCCTAGTTTTATATTTAGGTACATTTTTAGGTGTTTAAAAATCCATATTTTTTTGGTAATACAAGCTTCACAGAAAATACAGCTGAATCTTGGCTGGTGGGGTTATGTGGAAGGTAGCAGTGATTTTCAGAGTGGAACCATTACCCAGTAGAGGATCAAGTATCAGAATCTGGGGCTGTTGGGAAGGGCTGAATGAGTTTGTGTATTTACCCTAAAGGGGAAAGTGATGTTAGAAGTTTGAGAAACAGGGGCTCCTGGGTGGCTTAGTCATTAAGCGTCTGCCTTCAGCTCAGGTCATGGTCCCAGGAATCTGAGATCGAGCCCTGCATTGGGCTCCCCACTTGGCGGGAAGCCTGCTTCTCCCTCTCCCACTCCTTCTACTTGTGCTCCCTCTGTCAAATAAAGAAATAAAATCTTTTTTTTGTTGTTTTTTAAAAATATTTTATTTATTTATTTGACAGAGAGAGCACAGCAGGGGAGAGGCAGAGGGAAAGGGAGAAGCAGGCTCCCCACAGAGCAGGGGAAGCCCGATATGGGGCTCGATCCCAGGACTCCAGGACCATGACTGGAGCCGAAGGCAGTGGCTTAACCAACTGAGCCACCCAGGTGCCCCTATAAATAAATAAAATCTTAAAAAAAAAAAAAGGGTTTGAGAACCATGAGCTTAATATAAAAGCTGTATTTGCTGGGCAACGAGAACAATGCCAGAAGGGCTGGTTGTTGGTACTTGCCTCTGCGATGTTGCCCTGACACGGGAGAGGGTGTCACACTGGGTGGATGGTGGGTTGGGCCGGTAGGCGTCACGGTTGCCAGGCTTAACCACACTTCCATTTGCTTGGCCTGAGTTTGTGTGTGCTAAGCTGGAGATGGGAACCACCTGTGTTTCCAGAAAATCTGGAATGCCAGGTATCTGGAAGCAGAGTGGTATCCCAATCCCCTGCCCCTGGACATGAGGCGGCTGAGTCATGCCCAGGCCTGCAGCTGGGCGCAGCGGTGTTCGGGGAGCCAGGGACTTACTGTGTTTGTCAAATCAGCAGCTCCTTGTGCTAGGCTGGTTGTTTCCTGGCTTAATGGCTTCCCTCTGTGTGGCAGTTTGGAAACCCTAAATGCCGTGTAGTGCTTGCTAATAACCTGGGTAATCTTTCATGTTCGACAGATGCCCCTTTGACTCTGAGATGGAGCCATGCTCCGCGGACCCACTGAGAGCTCTGGGCAGGCGCTCCGGCCTTCCCCCGGGAGCGCCCTTGGGGTTTAACAGAACAGTTGTTCGATATAAAGTGCTTCCCCGACAGAGAAAATTGCTCCGAATGGTTCTTGCCCAGCGCCCCTGCTTTCCCTCCCTCCCTCTCTTAACGTTAATTGGACTCTGGGATTTTTCCAGATTGCTGTTAGAAAGAATAATGGGTTATGATTACAACGTCTTAACAAGGTCAAGTCACTAAATAGTTACCCAAGGTACCCAGCAGGAAAGGATATGTAGAAACCATCTGATACGGTCTGCGGCCTAAAAATAAAACTATAATTTGCATCTCTGCTTCCTGGTAACAGTAGTTTGAGGAATGTTTACCGCGAGTCAGGCTCGGTACAGGCTCTGTGCTTACAGTAGCTAACCGAAGCCTGCGCCTCACCTGCGAGGCGGTCCCACTGGCCCCATTTTGCTGGAGGAGGGGCTATGCTGGCGATCCGCTGCTGATGTGGGAGGGCGGCCCAGCTCGGGCCCGGGTCCTCCCCAGCCTGACCCCAGGGCCTCTGCCGCCTCTGTGCTCAGAGCAGAACCTGACAGCAGAGTACCCGTGTTCTTAGATTTTAGGTGAACCGTGGTGCTGTGCGTGCCCCGTGTTGTTGGCCGTGTCGAAGAGACTCCCGTAAATGCCATTTCGTCGTTACTGGGAGCGGGGCCGTGGGGTCTGGGATTTCACCACCCAAGGGGAGCTCTTCCTCATGTCATCGTGTGCTTGCAGATGTTCTGGAACTGAAGCATGAATGAGACGGGGTGTGTTTCCCCAGGCCAGTGCCCCTGCCCCCGGCTCAGTGACCCTGAAACGTGAGGCCTGGGCCCCAGCGCAGCCCCAGCGCGAGCGGCAGCGAGTGTGCTTGTGCACAGCCCTGCCTCGGCAAGGTTGAGGTTGGCACCTGTTCCTCACTTTTCTTATTCAAAATTTTGTCAACTTTCATCAGCTTTTGAAGCATGTTGCCCTACAAAAGTATATGAAATGTATATGTTTAATTTAAATTTAATTTAAATAATATTTATTATTAATTTATTATTAATATTTATTATTTTCAGATTTAATTTAAATAATAAGTAAATTATAAATAATAAATCTAGGTGTATCCAAGACAAGAAATAGAGCACTCCCAATGTCTCGGAGGACCCCTCCTCCCCCCTCCTCCTCCCTCCTCCTCCCTCCACCTCCCTCCTCCTCTCCTTCACCCCCTCCTCCCCCCCCTCCCTGTCTCGCATCTACACAGAACCATCGTCCTGGACGTTTTGTTACTCATCACCTTTCCTTTACAACTTTACCATTCGTATTTGTTCTCTCGCTGTGAGCAACCGTCTCAAAACTCCGTGACTTAAACCACCAGCAGTTTATTCTCCCAATTTTGTGGGTTGACCGGGCAGTTTCTTTTGTGTTGGGGTCGAGGTATTGGGGTCACTCGTATGACAGCATTCAGCTGGTAGCTGGGCTGGAAGGTCCAGGAAAGCGCCTCGCACGCCCCTGTCCAGCAGGGCCTCTGAATTCATCATGTGGCCCGTGCCCGTGGCGTCTCCTCCGGGGCCCCGACAGGAGAGCCTGGGCATCCCTTTGGTGGGGTGGCTGGGTTGCAGGAGAGCCGCACGGAGTCTGCAGCCCTCTTAAGGGCCAGGCCTGGAGCTGGCACCGAGTCCTTGGCTCTGGTCGGTCAGAGCCGCCCAGATCCAGCCGGGATCTCCGAGCAGGTGTGCGGGATGGGGGGACTTGGCGGCGGCGGCCGTCCGTGTCCGCGTTGCTTAGTTCACACTGCAGGCTTCTCCAGGTCCCTCGCCTTTCCGTTCCTAGACGGATTCCTTGTGAGGCAGGCCAGGGCTGTGTGTCCGGCCGGACAGCTCTGACGCCAGACGTCTGCCCCCTTCGTCAGGGATCAGCGCTGAGCAGCCGGCGGCGTCACGGGAACTGTCACAGGGCAGGAATGAGGAGTGCAGTGGAGAGTTTCTGGAAGGTCAGGCCATTTCCGGAATGGACAAGTCATGTGCCAGTTTGGGGCTTAGTTTTCTGCATCTAACCTGAGGGCTTTGGGCTTGGTGGGCTCCGTGGTCTTGTTCTGTTTGCATTTTCTGTAGTTAGGGTCTGTCTTAGAGTAGCTTTAAGGCCACATTGATCACCCTTAAAGCAGAGCGAAGTAAGGCAGAGGGGACCCCCCAGTTTCATTCCAGTGAAGGCCCTGTGCAGCAGGGGCAGGGCTGGGAGAGCCGCACTTGATCAGACGTTAGGTGGCTGGGCTGTCCATCCTACTGTGCTCCAGCGGCCCCTGGGTGCGTGCACTGACTGGGGTGGGCAGCTGCTGGCACCTGCGGGCCCCCACATCTAGCTGTGTGGTCCAGGTAGGTGCCCTCGCCTCCTCCTGAGCGCCTCTGAGTTTGGCCAGATCGCCATGGATTCCTTTGACTGTGGAGTGGAGAAGGAAACAGGAGATGGTGGGAGGATTGCCGTGATCTTCTAGATCTTCTAGTGTTTCACCTAGCTCTGGCGGTGGGGCACTGCCCGGTTCTAGCGCGGCCCCTCTGACAGGAGGACCATGCCAGGGGGCCCCTCACCTGCTCACCCCTTGGCCTTAGGGAGAAAAGAGCTGCTGGAGCTTTCTAGTGGGCGGCCAGCTGGCGGAGGTGAGCGCAGGAGGCAGCTGGGGGGGCCTCTGAGCTCTACCTGCCAGTTAGGGGGTTATGACATCCCCAGTGCTGCTGACAGCCTGTGGGGGGGACCCCGTGAGCACTCGGGGAGCCTCCACGTCCAGAACGGGGCCCGGGGCCTGTGTTTAAGGCTCCTCTGCGTTTGCAGCCTTTTCCTTCTTTCCTTCCTTCCTTCCTTCCTCATCGTTCTGCTCCCTCTCTTTCCTGGTCTTCCGCTGCTTCCTGTCTCCCCCTCTCTCCCGTTTTCTCCCTTCCTTTTCTTTTTTATCTTTATTTTCTAGAAGATTTTATTTATTTATTTGAGAGAGAGTGAAAGCAAGAGAGATTACAGAGGCAGAGGGAGAAGCAGACTTGCTTCTGAGCGGGGAGCTCAGTGCGGGGCTTGACCCCAGGACCCTGGGACCATGACCTGAGCCGAAGGCAGATGCTTAACCCACTGAGCCACCCAGGCGCCCCTTGCTTCCTTTTCTTTCTTTGATTTTGTCAGACCAGATGCACCTTAGAAGTGTTTCTTCGTTGGAACAGCTTCGGAGGCAGCCTTGGGGGGGCCCCGCTCCCCACACCCACGTCCAGGCCACAGCTCACATCGCAAGAACGTGGTTAGCGTTGGGTGGAAAACATTCCCTGCGGGTACGTGCTGCTGTCCTGGGGTGGGGTATAGGGGGTACCCGGCCACCAGCCACACTCTCCCAGGACCTTTACTGGCCCTTCCAAGGTCTCTGAAATGAGAGCGCCCCTCCGCATCCAACCGCAGGAGAGCCGGCTCTGTGCCCTTCCCGTGGCAGCTCGAGGGCTCCTGGCAGCCCCCTTCCACTCTGGGGTCTTGTCTCGTCTTGGGGTTCCCTTCACAGCAAGTCAGATCGCCTTCCAGCTGGAGGGCTCTGCCTTCCCCGTCTTCCACCGGCTCCGCCCAAGGGCCTGGACCAACTTTACCTTGGAGGGGGAGGGTGCGGTTGTTGGGGGGACGCTCCCTGGTTGTTTCTCCACCCGGGAGACATTTCCTCCCCCTTCTTTTCGGGCTGGCTGCCGGGGAAGATGAAGGAGCCGGGGCACTGCCAAGTGCCGAGTGGGCTTGTTCTGAAGCTGAGGGAGCATCTGGCCCTCCGGGTGCTGGTGGTTCTCCCTTTCTTGCATTTGGAAGGGGTTTCTGCACCTGGGCTTCCGGGGACATAAGGAGTGACCCGTGACAGGGACTCGGGGGCTGCCCGGGTGTACACGCGCTCACATTCCCCCCCCAGCCCTGGTGAGAAGGCGGATCTGGGGGTGAGCTGGCCCGGCCTCTCTTTGCCCCCCACTGTCATTCCGTGTACCCCTTGCCTGGTGTGTACTGCCTTTGGAACCCAGGCCTGAGTGGCCCGGCCTGGGGGTTTGAACCCATGGACTGGACATTGGTTCTTTTCCATGTTCTCCAGAAACATCTGTTTTTGTTTTTACTGGCTCGGGCATAGAGCAGCCAGAATTCTCGCGTTCGTTCCTTCAGGTCACAACAGGAACTTGCTTGTTCCAGGGACTGAAGACCCAGAAGGATGCCTTCCGGGGGGGTCGTGTGTCGGTGGCGGCCTTGGCTCCGGCCGGCCTGACTCCAGGGCGGGCAGCTCAGCAGACACTGGCTGCTCCGGGTCTGGTCCCTGCGGCTCCTCCTCTCAGCTCCCCCAGAGGAGCAGGGATGGAGCGGAGAACCAAGAAGCCGAGGGAGCCTGTGTGTGAAGGGTGGGATTGAAGGCTGAGCGTGGGGCTGCTGGAGGGAGGGAACGGCCGTTTCTGGGTCTCCAGCATGTGGCACACAGCCCGTTGTCACCCCTACGCCCCACTCCCTGCCTAGAGCCTTGCCTGCCCGCCTGCCCGGTGACCTCCCCTGACTCAGCAAATACCTGGCCCTGCTTGAAAAGTTTCCAGACACCACGGGGTGGATGGGCTTTGCGGCGATCGGTGCCACCTAAGCCCCCCTGGCAGGGGAGGCAGGCGTGGCTTTCCTCGCTGCTCATCACAGCCAGACCCCCACGCATGGTCACGGCTCCCGCAAGGAGGCTGATGTCACAGAACAGCGGGAGCCCGTGAGGGGCTGCAGAAGCCTGGGGACCGGGACCCCCAGAATGTCATTCCCACCTGCCCAGAAGCTGGGGCAGCTCTGAGCAGACCCAGGCCTCCTAGCCCCGGGCGGGGGTCTGTGCAGTGCCGTCCCGGGAGGCGGGGGGTGGCTTTTACTTTGAAACTGGGTCTTTCTTGAACCGAGGGCCTGCTGTTTTCCCTGTAAAACGCTGGTCCGAGCCATACTCTGGTGTGGCGCTGGGGAGGAGAGAAATGTTTTAGATACTTATTTAGTCATGGCTTGTGGTGGTTCGTGATTATTTGGCACCGGGCCGTGGAATTTTTCTGTGCATTTTCACCTGAGACAGTTGTAGGATTTCCGGGCATTACGTGAGGCCTTTGGCAGTGAGACCGGCCAGCCTGGCGGCTCTCAGGGTCAGGGGCCAGAGTTCACGCTTCCTCCCGGGACAGCCCGGAGAGGTTGCTGGAGGCACAGGACGCCCCAGCGTCATGCAGTTCCCTGAACCTATGAATGAGAGAGAGAGAGAGAGAGAGAGAGAGATCTCTGCCCCCAAGGGCAGGAGCCAGAGCCCTGTGGGTGCCGCAGGAGAGGGCCAATTCCTGAAACGCTGGGAGAGGGCACCTCTGTCTTCCCAGACACACATCTCACCTGTGCTCGACAGAATGAGGAAAAAACCAAAATAGAAAGGTTTACATCAGGCCAAACGTATCAAGTTGAAAGATCCGTCCTCCTAAGATTATGTCATGCATTCTTTTTGTAAACGATGTTAAACTGACCACGTCTTTTCTTTTTTTTTTTTAAAGATTTTATTTATCCATCAGATAGAGATCACAAGTAGGCAGAGAGGCAGGCAGAGAGAGAGGGGGAAGCAGGCTTCCCACTGAGCAGAGAGACCCATGCAGGGCTCGATCCCAGGATGCTGGGATCATGACCTGAGCCGAAGGCAGAGGCTCCAGCACACTGAGCCACCCAGGTGCCCCTCGTCTTTTCTTTTCTTTTCTTCTTTTTTTTTTTTTTAAAGATTTTATTTATTTATTTGACAGAGAGGTCACAAGCAGGCAGAGAGGCAGGAGAGAGAGAGGAGGAAGCAGGCTCCCCGCTGAGCAGAGAGCCCGATGCGGGGCTCGATCCCAGGACTCTGAGATCATGACCCGAGCCGAAGGCAGCGGCTTAACCCACTGAGCCACCCAGGCGCCCCTCTTTTTTTTTTTTAATACAGATTTTATTTATTTATTCCACAGACAGAGATCACAAGTGAGACAGAGATCACAAGCAGGCAGAGAGGCAGGCAGAGAGAGAGGGGGAAGCAGACTCCTTGCCAAGCAGAGAGCCTGATGTGGGGCTCGATCCCAGGACTCTGGGATCATGACCTGAGCCGAAGGCAGAGGCTTTAACCCACTGAGCCACCCAGGTGCCCCTCGTCTTTTCTTTTTTAACACTCGCCGTCATCAGGGTTTTGTGTGTGTTTTTCGGCTTTCTAATGTTGTTAACCTGGCAAGACACAAAGTCAGCTGTTTTGTGTTGGTCCCTCAGTGCTTTTGGTTTTTGGAACTTTGCTGGCCAGTAAACCCAGGGATCTAGGAGCCGCTGATCAGCCTTGGCTTGCAGAGGGAATCCGGCGTGATCAACCTTCCATGGTTTTCCTTCTCCCATTCTCCGTTGCGTTTCTCACCCGGGAGTTCGGGGGTTGCCCACCGGGCGGGCTGGCGTCCTCTCTCTGTGCTAACACGAAGGCCCTCCGGCTTTCCGCAGCCATGGATTTTCCCCAGCACAGCCAGCACGTTTTGGAGCAGTTGAACCAGCAGCGGCAGCTGGGACTGTTGTGTGACTGCACTTTTGTGGTGGACGGTGTTGACTTCAAAGCCCATAAGGCAGTTCTGGCGGCCTGCAGCGAGTACTTCAAGATGCTCTTCGTGGACCAGAAGGATGTGGTACACCTGGACATCAGTAACGCGGCAGGTACCCCGTGGGGTCTAGGGCCACGCTTGCGTAGGCTCGGAGGCTGTGGCCGGGTCTGTGCCATGCACGGCCCTCCTGACATTGCCGATGTGGCCCCTGCCCTCCTTGGTGGGGGGTATCTTCGAGCTGTGGGCTGCACCAGACCTCCCATAGGGGACCCAGGACGTAAGAGTGTGGGCACCGAGTTCCTTCCACCTTCGAGGGGCCTGTTTTGACGGAGACCTGGGTGGTAAGAGGAGAACTGACAGGAAGGACTCGCGGTAAGCTCTGGGCTGGAGTGTACCCAGGATAGGCTCATCAGGAGGGACAGAGAACAGGTGCACTCTTCCCAGCCCCTGGCCCCTTCCCATGGTCGAGTCCGTCCTGCACCCCTACCCCTGTGCTGACCATGATGGGGATGGCCATGGCTGTAGCTCAGAGGGGTGTCAGGAGGACCTGGGGATTGAGAGGGAGAACTGGTCTTGGATTTGGCTCCTAACCCAGCATGGCAGGACCTGCCATGAGAAGGTTAGGGCGAGGTGGTGTTCCCCCAGTTTACAGATATGGAAACTGAGACCCAGAGGGGTCAGTGACTAGCTTGGAGGTCAGATAATTGTGACAGAGCCCTCGTGAGAGCCAGTGCTGACACCCTCTTGTTGGAGTGTCCTCCAGTGGTGGGGGGTGTGGTGGCTGAGCGGTAGAGAGTATCCTCGGGGAGGGGGGGATGCATTCACACCACTGTCCTCTGTGCGGGGAGGGTGTTTACACTCTCAGTCCTCTGTTCACACCTTCTGTGCAGAGCGGGTGTTCACACTGTCTCTGTGCAGAGCGGGCGTTCACACTGTCTCTGCACAGCGGGCGTTCACACTGTCTCTGTGCAGAGCGGGCGTTCACACTGTCTCTGTGCAGAGCGGGCGTTCACACTGTGCACAGCGGGCGTTCACACTGTCTCTGTGCAGAGCGGGCGTTCACACTGTCTCTGCACAGCGGGCGTTCACACTGTCTCTGTGCAGCGCTGAGCAGAGAGCCCGATGCGGGGCTCGATCCCAGGACTCTGAGATCATGACCCGAGCCGAAGGCAGCGGCTTAACCCACTGAGCCACCCAGGCGCCCCTCTTTTTTTTTTTTAATACAGATTTTATTTATTTATTCCACAGACAGAGATCACAAGTGAGACAGAGATCACAAGCAGGCAGAGAGGCAGGCAGAGAGAGAGGGGGAAGCAGACTCCTTGCCAAGCAGAGAGCCTGATGTGGGGCTCGATCCCAGGACTCTGGGATCATGACCTGAGCCGAAGGCAGAGGCTTTAACCCACTGAGCCACCCAGGTGCCCCTCGTCTTTTCTTTTTTAACACTCGCCGTCATCAGGGTTTTGTGTGTGTTTTTCGGCTTTCTAATGTTGTTAACCTGGCAAGACACAAAGTCAGCTGTTTTGTGTTGGTCCCTCAGTGCTTTTGGTTTTTGGAACTTTGCTGGCCAGTAAACCCAGGGATCTAGGAGCCGCTGATCAGCCTTGGCTTGCAGAGGGAATCCGGCGTGATCAACCTTCCATGGTTTTCCTTCTCCCATTCTCCGTTGCGTTTCTCACCCGGGAGTTCGGGGGTTGCCCACCGGGCGGGCTGGCGTCCTCTCTCTGTGCTAACACGAAGGCCCTCCGGCTTTCCGCAGCCATGGATTTTCCCCAGCACAGCCAGCACGTTTTGGAGCAGTTGAACCAGCAGCGGCAGCTGGGACTGTTGTGTGACTGCACTTTTGTGGTGGACGGTGTTGACTTCAAAGCCCATAAGGCAGTTCTGGCGGCCTGCAGCGAGTACTTCAAGATGCTCTTCGTGGACCAGAAGGATGTGGTACACCTGGACATCAGTAACGCGGCAGGTACCCCGTGGGGTCTAGGGCCACGCTTGCGTAGGCTCGGAGGCTGTGGCCGGGTCTGTGCCATGCACGGCCCTCCTGACATTGCCGATGTGGCCCCTGCCCTCCTTGGTGGGGGGTATCTTCGAGCTGTGGGCTGCACCAGACCTCCCATAGGGGACCCAGGACGTAAGAGTGTGGGCACCGAGTTCCTTCCACCTTCGAGGGGCCTGTTTTGACGGAGACCTGGGTGGTAAGAGGAGAACTGACAGGAAGGACTCGCGGTAAGCTCTGGGCTGGAGTGTACCCAGGATAGGCTCATCAGGAGGGACAGAGAACAGGTGCACTCTTCCCAGCCCCTGGCCCCTTCCCATGGTCGAGTCCGTCCTGCACCCCTACCCCTGTGCTGACCATGATGGGGATGGCCATGGCTGTAGCTCAGAGGGGTGTCAGGAGGACCTGGGGATTGAGAGGGAGAACTGGTCTTGGATTTGGCTCCTAACCCAGCATGGCAGGACCTGCCATGAGAAGGTTAGGGCGAGGTGGTGTTCCCCCAGTTTACAGATATGGAAACTGAGACCCAGAGGGGTCAGTGACTAGCTTGGAGGTCAGATAATTGTGACAGAGCCCTCGTGAGAGCCAGTGCTGACACCCTCTTGTTGGAGTGTCCTCCAGTGGTGGGGGGTGTGGTGGCTGAGCGGTAGAGAGTATCCTCGGGGAGGGGGGGATGCATTCACACCACTGTCCTCTGTGCGGGGAGGGTGTTTACACTCTCAGTCCTCTGTTCACACCTTCTGTGCAGAGCGGGTGTTCACACTGTCTCTGTGCAGAGCGGGCGTTCACACTGTCTCTGCACAGCGGGCGTTCACACTGTCTCTGTGCAGAGCGGGCGTTCACACTGTCTCTGTGCAGAGCGGGCGTTCACACTGTGCACAGCGGGCGTTCACACTGTCTCTGTGCAGAGCGGGCGTTCACACTGTCTCTGCACAGCGGGCGTTCACACTGTCTCTGTGCAGGGGCGGGCATTCACACTGTCTCTGTGGAGAGTGGGCGTTCATACCCGTCCTCTGTGTTAAGTGAGCATTCACACCTGCTGTCCTCCATGCGGGGTGGCTGTCACCCCCTCTGCCCTCTGCGGGGGTACTTCAGAGGCTGTGGTCTGGGCTCCAGTACGGGGGAGGGGGCGCCGCTGGCCTGCCACTCTGCTTTCCACAGATCCCGGTCCTGCTGCTGAGTGGGGTGGCTGGGCCGGCTGCCAGTGCCGGGTCTTGAGGCAGGTCCGTGGTGGCCGTCTGTGTCCTTGGCAGGCCTGGGTCAGGTGCTGGAGTTCATGTACACGGCCAAGCTGAGCCTGAGCGCTGAGAACGTGGACGATGTGCTGGCCGTGGCCGGCTTCCTGCAGATGCAGGACATCATCGCAGCCTGCCATGCCCTCAAGTCCCTTGCGGAGCCACACGCCAGCCCCGGGGAGAGCGCGGTGGCCTCGGCCACGGAAGGTAAGAGGATGGGCAGGCTGTTCCTGAGCAGGCGGCTTTGGGTAGGCTGTTGCCTCTGACTCTCTGTTTCCTCGCTCTGGGCTTGTTTCCTCACCTGGCCTTGCTGGCCCTGTGGGCTGCTAGTAGGAGTCTCGGGAAGGCCAAAGGGGCCCCGCCTGCCTCTCCCTTCCCCACCTTTTACCCGCTTGCTTTGTGCTCTGCTGCCCCGCAGAGCTGGGGGGCGTGCCTGGCCCAGGCCTCTGCACACGGGGGTCGCCCCTCCGGCAGCCCCTCCCCTCTCCTGCCCTTCCTCCTGACACTGGGTATGGCCAGATTCTCATGGCACCCTTTGCAGAGGACCCCGCTCCCCTCCTAAGCGTTGGCTCTGACGAGTGGCATTGTTTTGCGCGTGAGGTACGCCCCCGACCAGCGTGGGAGCCCCACGGGAGTGGCAGCTAGGCCTGGTGATCCTGGGCCTGGCCGGCAGCCTGGTGTGTGGAGCAGGTGCCCCGGGAACAGACGGGCAAACCACTCTATAGCAGCATCCCCAGGGAGGATCTGGAAGAGCGAGCAAGTGTGGGGCCACCTCACCCCTCCAGGTGGTGGGCACGTGATGGGAAACGGCAGGTCTGTCCTGTTCCATCTCCAGGAGGAGACAAGAGAACCAAAGAGGAGAAGGCAGCTGCCCCCATGCTGAGCGAGCTGGAGCCCGCCGGCAGCGGTCCCCCGATGGGCCTGGGCAGGGAGCCCAAGGAGGAGCGCGGTGGCCAGGCCGAGACCACGGCCAGTGGTGAGCTGTGGCACCGAGGGCCCGGCCATCCGTCCCATCCCCTCCCTGCAGCCCGGGCCCTGGTGCAGCGAGCGGCTTGCTCGGGGGGCTCCTGGGGTCGGGAGGCAGGTGGCACTGACCGCTGTTCCCTTTGAGCTCTCATCACCCAGAGTGACCTGTTCGCACCGGGGTGCCTGCTCCAGCCAGAGCAGAGGCATAAGCAGACCGAGTTGGGGTGTGCTGGGCCCCCATCCCGGGCCTCAGCCACTGCTGGGGACCTGGTCCAGGACAGCCTTCCAGCCCCTGGATGGCGGGCCCTAATCCCGCCTCCGGTGTTCCCACGCCACACCCAGGGGCCGAGCAGACGGAGAAGGCTGACGCCCCCCGGGAGCCGCCCCCCGTAGAGCCCAAGCCGGACCCGACGAGTAGCATGGCGGCCGCAGAGGCAGAGGCTGTGTTGTCAGAGAGCTCGGAGCAAGGTACCCTGCCCCCAGCCAGCCCAGTAGCTGGCACTCACCTGTCCCCCTGGGTCCCCCCCAGACCCCTCTAGCGGATCCCACGGTGAGTCCCGCTTTAGCTTTGGGCCCAAGTCTGGCCTCTGGTTCTCAGGGATGTACCCGGTCGTGCTTCTGCTAGCCCTGGGGACACAGGCCCCCTCTGAGCAGCCCACAGCACCCTCCCAGGCCAGTGCCCAGCAGGCTTGTCTGCGGACGGGACCCAGCGGGCACCCACCGTCAGAGGGCTGCAGACACCAGACCCCTGCCTCTGGCTGGCTCTGAGGGCACCACCTGTGGAGGCCGGTTCTCGCCCTCCCAAGGCCTCAGTGTCCGCCCTTCTCGAGGCAGAAATGGAGGTGGAGCCGGCCAGGAAAGGAGAAGAGCGGGAGGAGGAGGGTGCGGCCGAGGTCAAGGAAGAGGGGCCGCCGCTGGAGAAGGGGGAGGCCCCCGAGGAGAGCGAGGAGTCGGCCAGCACGGACTCGGGCCACGAGCTGGGCCCCGAGGCCCGGGGCCTGCGCTCCGGCACCTACGGCGACCGCACGGAGTCCAAGGCCTACGGCTCGGTCATCCACAAGTGTGAGGTGCGACCCTCCCTGCGCCTGCGGGCCCCCCTCCTCCGCCGCCCACTGCGGGTCCCTGACGCTCCCGCCCCCGCAGGACTGCGGGAAGGAGTTCACACACACCGGCAACTTCAAGCGGCACATCCGCATCCACACGGGCGAGAAGCCCTTCTCGTGCCGGGAGTGCAGCAAGGCCTTCTCGGATCCGGCCGCCTGCAAGGCCCACGAGAAGACCCACAGGTGCGCCGCGCCCCCCCCCCCCCAGCCCCCCCCCCCCCCCCCCGGCCCCCCCAGCCCCGCGACGCTCCCCTCCCTGCGGCCCTGTGCCCCGCAGCCCGCTGAAGCCGTACGGCTGCGAGGAGTGCGGCAAGAGCTACCGGCTCATCAGCCTGCTGAACCTGCACAAGAAGCGGCACTCGGGCGAGGCGCGCTACCGCTGCGAGGACTGCGGCAAGCTCTTCACCACGTCGGGCAACCTGAAGCGCCACCAGCTGGTGCACAGCGGCGAGAAGCCCTACCAGTGCGACTACTGCGGCCGCTCCTTCTCCGACCCCACGTCCAAGATGCGCCACCTGGAGACGCACGACACCGACAAGGAGCACAAGTGCCCGCACTGCGACAAGAAGTTCAATCAGGTGTGCGCGCCCTCGGGGACGGGGCGGCGCCGGTGGGGGAGACGTGGGGGTGGGGGCGGAGGGGGAGTGGGGGGGGATGGAGGGGGAGGCGGGGGTAGAGTCCCAGGGCTGCAATGCCAGGGACGCCCGGGTGGAGGCAGGGCGAGGGCCCTGGAGTATGGGCGGGTCTCGCCGCTTCGCTGCTGGCGTGGGGTGGGGGGCGATGGAGGGCTCCACGCTCCACGCCGCGGGGCGGCCCCTCTGACCCCCGCCTGGGCGCAGGTGGGGAATCTGAAGGCTCACCTGAAGATCCACATCGCCGACGGGCCGCTCAAGTGCCGGGAGTGTGGGAAGCAGTTCACCACCTCAGGTAGGGCTGGCCCCCCGCGCCCCGCCCCTCCGGCACACCGCTCCCCCCGCCCCCCGCAGTGCCTCAGGCGGGCCCTCCCCGCGTCTCCCACAGGGAACCTGAAGCGGCACCTGCGGATCCACAGCGGGGAGAAGCCGTACGTGTGCGTCCACTGCCAGAGGCAGTTCGCCGACCCCGGCGCCCTGCAGCGGCACGTCCGCATCCACACGGGTGGGTGAGCGGCCCCGGGGCGGGGGCAGGGCACGCGGGGAGGCGTGGGTGCCGACGGCCTCTCCTGCCGCCCGTCCCCAGGCGAGAAGCCGTGCCAGTGCGTGATGTGCGGCAAGGCCTTCACCCAGGCCAGCTCCCTGATCGCGCACGTGCGCCAGCACACGGGGGAGAAGCCCTACGTCTGCGAGCGCTGCGGCAAGAGGTCCTGTCCTGCCCCGCCCCGGGCCCCGCCGGGTTCCCCCCGAAGAGCTTGGATGGGACCGGGGGCCAAGTGCTGCCCCGGCCCAGGCCTAGCTCCCTGGGTCCGCCCCGATCTAGAAGAGGAGGCGGGAGGCCCCAGCCCAGCTCCCCGGCCCCCAGCCCCCAGCCCCAACCCTCTCTGCCAGACTCGGGCAGTTTGGTGCCAGCCCCTCCCTCTGCCGCCCCGCAGATTTGTCCAGTCCAGCCAGTTGGCCAATCACATTCGCCACCACGACAACATTCGCCCTCACAAGTGCAGCGTGTGCAGCAAGGCCTTCGTGAACGTGGGGGACCTGTCCAAGCACATCATCATCCACACCGGTGAGCTCGCCGCCGCCCGCCTTACCTGGCCTTTGTTCTTGGGGGCGGGCTGGGGGGAAGGGAGGTCCCTCCAGGGCCCAGCCTTGGGTGCCAGTCCTTGCTGCAGGGGGCCTGGGAGGTTCAGTTTCAATGAGGACCCCATTTTCCTGGTTTCCAGAGGGCGCGGTGGCCGCTGGTGGCTCCTGGGCAGCTCCGGTGGCCGCCCCAGAGCACTTGCTGCTGGAAGAGACAGGGCTCTGAGGGAGCTGGAGGCCACTGAGGTCCTCCCCCCCCCCCCAACGGCAGGCGAGAACCTTGCCTTCCCCCCCAGGAGAGAAGCCTTACCTGTGTGACAAGTGCGGGCGTGGCTTCAACCGAGTGGACAACCTGCGTTCCCACGTGAAGACCGTGCACCAGGGCAAGGCGGGCATCAAAATCCTGGAGCCCGAGGAGGGGGGTGAGGTCAGTGTGGTCACCGTGGATGACATGGTCACGCTGGCCACCGAGGCACTGGCGGCAACGGCCGTCACTCAGCTCACAGGTGCGGGCTGCGGGCCGCTGGGGGGTGGTCCCGGGCAGCGTGCCTCCCATGATGGGGCAGGTGCCTGAGGCCCCATGGACTTTGCCCGCAGTGGTACCAGTGGGGGCCGCGGTGACCGCCGATGAGACGGAAGTCCTTAAGGCCGAGATTAGCAAAGCTGTGAAGCAAGTACAGGAGGAAGGTGAGAGGGGCCGCCTGGGGCCTGAAAACTGGTGCCCCCCCACCACCACCCCGAGGGCTCTCCCCAGTCTGATCATGGCCTTTACCTTCCACAGACCCCAACACCCACATCCTCTATGCCTGCGACTCCTGTGGGGACAAGTTCCTGGATGCAAACAGCCTGGCCCAGCACGTGCGGATCCACACGGCCCAGGCACTGGTCATGTTCCAGACGGACGCGGACTTCTACCAGCAGTACGGGCCGGGCAGCGCGTGGCCGGCTGGGCAGGTGCTGCAGGCTGGGGAGCTGGTCTTCCGCCCTCGGGATGGGGCCGATGGCCAGCCCGCTCTGGCAGAGACGCCCCCCACAGCCCCTGAATGTCCGCCGCCTGCTGAGTGAGCAGGCATCCCTCCTTGTGACTGTTTATTTAAGGATGGATGGCACCCTGGATCTGAGAGGGGTGGCCCCATTCCCTAGAGAGAATAAATTTGATTATTTTCTAATGCCGCCTAGAGCTCCCTGTGGGGGTGTGGGGGGAGCTGGCAGAGCTGTGGCCAATGCCACGGAAGGGCTGCTCCACCCAGGGACCGGCCAGCACCGACCTGTTTCCCGGCCAAGCCAGGCTGTCCCTCCCGCAGAATGGGACTGGTGACTCTGGACCCGTCTGGAAAAAGAACTGGCTTCCTTGTCCTGAGTCAGGGTCTGGGCAGCACGCTTGGGGCCGGAGAGACTGTGGCTCCACGCAGCCCGTCCCCTCATCCGGTCTCCTCCTTGGGCTTCTCACCTGTTCAGCTTCAGGACCTGAGCTCCCCTCTCTGCCACGGAGCACAGCTGTGACCCTGCTGTGACCCAGTGGGGTTGGCTTACCAGGATCCAGGCACCCCAGAGAGCCCAGCTCAGAAGCCCATTCAGCCAGAGCAAGGTAGGCAGAGAGCCAGGCCCGCCAGGCCACGGGCCCAGATCTGTCGGGCTTGGGGAAGCAGAAGGGCTTCACACTCACTTCACAGGATCAAGGCCAAGCCCGTGCCCCACTCTCCTGGGAACATTGATTTGCCCTGAATCAGCGGGAGTCTACGACCAGGCTGAGGGTCAGAAACGCATGGCTAGGAGCTTTGATGGGGGAGGTGGGGGACAGCCAGCAGGGGCCGTGGAACAGCTCATCCTTAACCCTCTCGGCAGGGAGAGCGGATGCCATCTCTGCCCCTCCGGTTTGCTCTGAGCAGCTATAATCCCTCAGAGAGCCCCGTGATTATCTCAAGTGAGACCATCAACTCTGTGGTCCCTGCCCCCCCCCCCGCGCCCCCCGCCCCCCGGCACTGGGCCTAGCTGTGCCTCTGCTGCTGCCCAGGCCAGGCCGCTCCAGACCCACACGAGGAAGGGGCAAAGAGGCAAGACACCAAAGTTTGCCTATGAGGTTTCTGAGTCTGCTTGGCAGGTGGTTCCTCCCCCACCCCAACTCTGAAGTGCCTTCCGCGTTACCCGAGAATAAATAAGTTCAGTCTGTGGCAGAAACCTCTTGTACGAGAGAACACGACGCTTGGGCAGGATTAAGTGGCAGGAAGGGAGCAGGTCCCATGGACAGACTTGGGGAGGGAAAGAGAAGTGGGATGAGGGCCAGCTGTTCCCGTAAGCAAAGGACCCTTGGTCGTCCCAGTCAAGTGACAATCACATCCACACGACGTGTTTTGTATTTTTTAATAAAGTTTGTAATCCAATGGACACACAAAACAAAACTGCGCTGAGAAAACCAGTTTCATAAATTAATAAGTGTTAGGAAGTTGGGGGGGGGGAGAAGAGGTCAAGGTAACAGGAAGAGGGGAAGCCAGTCTTTTTTGTACAGTCTTTTGTGTGTGTGTGACACTTCCAAATCGCGGGGGCAGGGCCCGTGCTGTAACGAAGCGCACTTATACAAATGAGTGACAATACAAAGTCTGAGTATGAAAATAAGATTTTTCTCTGAAAACACATTTTTGGCACAGATTAAAAAAAATGTATGTCAGGGGAATTTGATTTTTTAAGTCAGTATTATATATATTTATATATATTATATATTTATATATACACACATCCCAAGTTCTGCATATCCCACCAGGAAAGAAAATCCTTCTGTTTGCTCTTTTGCGATTGTAAACTGTACATCCGGGTGAATCAAAGATGGTGGCAGGAGAATTAAGAAAGGTGACACATCCAAATGAGCACGGGGAAGGGCAGGGTGGGGACAAAACAACCCAATGAAATGTTCCTTGACCCCAGGGTTTCAGCAGAAGCCTGACGTCCTGCGCTCGAGTCCTCGATGTGTGTTTTCAGGTACACCAAGACATCCAGAGTGTCACAGCCTGTCTTCACTGTGCAAAAGTCCAAGTCACTAATTTAGTGCAAAGGCAGTTCTGTTTTGTTTCTTAAAAACAAAAACAACAAAAAATTAATTCCACTGCCCAGTTCCTTTTCTCCCAAAAGAGGAGAGAGAAACCCAGCCCCAAGGTGTCTGCAGAGTCCATCGGTTGGTGGTCTGTCCTCGGGCTAATGTCATGTAAACACTCAGATAGCAGCACCACTGCCCAGAGGGGTTTGTCCCCCGGAGCCTGGCGGGGAGCGGGCTCGAGGGCGAGGCTGGCGGCTGGCAGTGGAGGGTGTCCCCTTCAGCAGCTGCTTCCTCCACGCGACTGGGGGGTCCTGGGTTTACTTTTTGCTGCAGAGCCTCAGGGAAATACACCGAGTGGCGGCCATTCAGTGGCTCACACGGAGGCGATGACAATCATAAGATGGGGAGAAATGTTGGAGATGCTGGCAAGGAGGTCGGGGGCCAGACGGGACAGGTGGCTCTCCGAGAACTCGCAGGGTGGGAAGATCTGCAGCACGTAGGCAGGCTGGAGAGGGGGACGAGAGAGAAGAGTGGGATCCCCTGTCTCCACCTCCGCCACCCCGTTACCATTCTTCAGCACTTCCAACCGGGGGCCCTGAAGGGGCGCAACACACAGAGCCTGGGTGAGTCGGCTTCCCTATCAGCTCGTGCCCCCAGGACTCTGTCCACCCAGAGGAGCCCAGCTGTCCGCAAACTACTGTCCCCCCAGCTCTCCTGGGAACCTGCTCCTCAGTATAGAGCTAAACACCGCTGCGGTCTCAGCTGTGTCTCCGCTGTCCTGGGGTTAGATCCGGGATGGGCCACAGAGGCCCCACCTCTACACTCGAGTTCTCTCTCCAAAATGCCCTCCTGCCCTCCTCTAAGAAACCTCTGGCGGCCTCTGAGTTGGCACCAGCAGCCCAGCCCACCCGATCAGACGGCCTGACCAGCCGAGACCGGCCCCCACGTGTGCGCCACAGGGGAGGACACTCGGCTGACCTGGTTGGAGCCAGGGTTGGGGACGTTGATGATCCCCGCCGCCTGCTTGGCCTGCAGATAGGTGATGAAGGCCGCCTTGAGGGACTCGGTCTGGCTCACGACATCCTCTTGGTCACGGCCACAGGGCAGAGCCAGCAGCAGACAGTAATCCGTCTCCACCTGTGGCATCAGCAGTCGTCAGTCGTCCGCGGCCTCCCCTCAAGACAGCAGCCCCATGCAAAGGCCTGTCCAACCTCGGGGTTCAGCTGCGGAGTCCACAAAAGCCCCCACCCCACTGGGGTGACCTTAAAGTCCTCCCTATTTGTTGCCTGAGAGAAGTTTCCGAGCCTAGAGGCATTTGACATGCCGGCGGGAGACAGAACATGCTGGGTGGGCAAGCCAGGGAGACGGGCAGGTGGGGGCGAGCCACATCCTCCCTCAAGGGCACGGCCGGTGCTCGCCTGGGCCCCGAAGCTCACCGTCATCCTTCGGGCAACCCCTTCCAGCTGCGAGGCCTCCAGCCGCATCCTCTGGGCGATCCTCAGCGGGGGGCCGCCTTCAGAGAGGGGCAGAGACCGATGGGCCAGCACGTTGTTGCCAGAGACGAAGTGCAGCTGCACGGCAGCCGTGTCGTTCTTGAGGGCCAGGAGGCCCTGCCACACGATGGGGTACTTCTGCTCTCGGGGAGACACGCAGAAGTAAGCTCACGGCTACAGAGCAGAGCCATGCTGGACATGGCCCCAGGCGACAGCCGACTAGTCTAAGTGGGGACCTTAGGACAACACTCAACACGGCACAAAGCTGGGAGGGGAGCGGGAGGCCCCCTGCCCGGACTTACCTTCAGAAGCTGGACCATATCCACAGGCCTCTGGGAAGTCAGGTGTGGAGCAGAATCCGGTTTGGGAGCGGGCTGGGCTTCGGTGTGTGTCAGAGCCAGTCCTGGAGGGGTGCTGGGGCTTGAGGTTGTGGGGACAAACAACGGCTGCTTTGGGGCAGCCTGAGCAGGGAGAGGGGCCGGGAGGTCAGGCTTCATGGAGACGGACACGGGGGAGGGGTAGGAGGTCTGGCTCGTTTCTGCCTGTGCCCTCTGAACCTGCACGTGCGGCTCGGCTGGCCTGCTCGCAGGTACGGTTGGGAGGCGAGGCTGGTCTACTCCTGTCTGGGTCCCCTTCGCCTCCTGGGAGACCTGAGGCATCTTGCCGCTTGGTGGCTGGCCCGGCTGGCTGAGCTGGGTGGGCTGGCAAGGCTGCGTGGGCTGGGCAGGCTGCGTGGACTGCACGGGTTGGGCAGGCTGTGTAGACTGTGCAGGCTGAGTGGGCTGCAAGGGCTCACCTTCAGGAGCTGGGCCCTGGAGTTCAGCAGGGGAGAAGGGAACGGAGTGGAGAGCGTGTTACACACAGCACCCTGCCCCCTGGCCCCCAGCTGTGGGCTCTTGGGCAGGGTCAGCTGCAGGCATCCTCCGAAGTCAGGCCCACGCAGTGATCCTCTTGGGCACTCAGGATTGAGGGTTCCAGGAAGAAGTCTCCCACCCACTCTCCCCCACATCCCTGCACACAAGAGGCACCCCCCCTCCACGAGCACCACGAGATCCCTCAGAGAGCGCCTTCCCGGGCCTCCGTCCTCTGCATGGTGATCGGATTCCCGAACCCTGCAGTTTCAGAAGCGCCTCTTTAAACTCACAGAAAGGGCAACACGTGTCTGGGATGGTGCCGGCAACTCAACCACCACAGGGAGGACGGCTGCTGTGTGGCACTTACCTGAGCGGGAGCCTTGGTCCGAGGAGGTAGACCGATGGAGGCGGCGGCAGGAAACTGAGTGTGCGTGAGCTGAGCAGGGCCGTGGTAGGTGCGGATGTCTCCGTATCTGTACTCCTGGAACAGCTCCCCACTGGAGTGCACGATCTGCACGCCGTGGGTCACCACCACAGGCGGGGTCAGAGGCAGCCCCTGCAGCTGGTTGCTGGGGGTGACCGTGAGGATGCGGGCCTCCCCGTGGGGGGCGGGGGCCGGGGCCGGGGCCGCCTTGGCTTCCGCCGTCTTGGCGGCATCCTTCCCGGGCTGCTGTGGGACCTTGCTGGCCGGTGGCACCTTCACCACCCCGTCGGCCGCCCGAGGCTGCTCGCTGACTGCCGTCACGTGTGGATGCACCATGATCCTCACGTCCCGGGGCACGGTGTAGGGGTGCAGGCGGTACTCGGACTGCATGACCAGCACCTCGGACTGCACGGGGGCCGCAGCTCGAGCAACAGGAAGGTGGTAATGCACTTCCTCCTCGGGAGGGTGCTGGGGGGCCAGGGCTGGCACGCCGGCTGCGGCCGGCTGGGGTGTGCCCGCGCGCTGCGGGGCCCTGACCTCTATCTGCTGGGGCTGCAGAGGGGCCCGCGGAGAGTGAAGGGTCTCCGGCCGGATGCTGTACGTGATGCTGGGTAGCGCGGGAGTGTTCATTCTCACCTCGCCCTGGGACAGGTGGCTCAGGGACACAGTCTGGGTGATGCTGTGGGGCGGCATGATGACAGACTGCTCCGGGTGTATGCTGGAGATGAACTGAGGCACGGGAATGCCCGCAGCCAGCATGACCGTGGCGTTCGTGGAGAGCGCGGCAGACGCGGTGCTGCTGGGGTGGCACGTTCTCGGGAACGGGGCCGGCGCCGGCCCGCCGGGCCGAGGAGAGTGCGCATCTGGCTTTGTGGCTGCCAAGTGGGTGACCGCTCGATCCGTCGGGGTACTGGGCCCCGAGGCGACGTGGTTCACTTCTGCAGGCAGTTTGCTGGGCAGAGCAGGAGGGTGGTGGGGATTGAGGGCGGACCCCAGATTCGCCGGCTGGAGGACCTTGGTCTCTATTTTGAGGGTGACAGGGTCAGCAAGCTTTTTATTAGTGGTGACTATGCTTGGGGTGAGGACCAGCTGGTTGTGAACCAGCACTGGGGGCGTGTTTATGCCCTGGGTGAGAACCTTCACTGTGCCGCCCTGGGTGACAGGTGTGGACACAGAGAGGTGAATGGGCTCGGGCTTCTCCAAGGACGGACGGTCCGCCTTCACGGACGAAATCACAGGAGATGCGTTATACGTCTGGGCCGTCAGTACCAGAGTAGAGTGAGTGGCCACATTGGCATAGCCCGAAGGAGCCTGGGGGCCTTTGGGCGAAGGCTGTGACGGGGTGACAGAATCAGGCTTGACCTGGGACTTGGACACTGACTGCTGGAATTCGATGTCCATGGCACTGGCCGGGGGGATCTGGCTGATCTTGGCGCTTATCCGCTGCGGGCCTTCAGTCTTCTGCCCCGAGTAGCTCAGGAGCACGACCCCTTCAGATGTGTTCACACGCAGCCCGGCACCAGAGCCCGTGTCTGCCGGGCGGTCGTCGATCACGGACATAGAGCCCGGGTGAAACCGACTGTTCTCATTAGTGCTGGCTCTGGGTTTGCACTTTGCCGACGGTGTGATCACTGCGCCTGCCACCGTCACTGTGCCTGCTGTCGTGGCGGTCGCACTGCCAGATGCGGCGGTCACTGCCCCCGCTGTGACGGTCACGGCGCCTGCATTCATGGCGCCGGCAGTGGCGTTCACGGTGCCCACAGTGGCGTTGACCGCGCCCGCGGCTGCATTCACCGCGCCCACGGCGGCATTCACCGGAGCAGTGAGAACGTTCACCGGCCCCGTCAGAACATTCACTGGCCCCTTGAGGACGTTCACGGGACCCGCAGGAGTGTTCACCAAACCCTTCAGCGTGGCCACCGAGCCCTTCACGGGGCCCTTCAGGGCATTCACGGGGCCGGTCAGGGCGTTCACTGGGACCAAGGAGACGTTCACCAGGCCTGTCAGAGCACTCACCAGGCCGGTCAGGGTTTGTGGAGCTGGTTTTGCCAGAGTTATCTTTTGCGAGTTCTCCAGATCAATGCTCACAGGCATCCGGCTAATCACAGAAGTGATTTTGGGAGCGATGACTGGAGTCACCTTTTCCTTTTCAGCCGCTACTGGAACCTCTGGGGCCTGCGTGTCAGAGGTGTTGGGTACTGGAGCTGCTGGTTTTTCTTCTACAAGTGGCTTTTTAGGCTCAACCGGAGGCGGGGGTGGCACCTCGTGCAGGCAAGGGGCAGCGCTGACAGGCTCCGCAATGGCAGCTGTGACACTCGTGGAAGTGACGCCAGTGGCGGAGACGTATTTGGGGTCCATGAGGATCTTCCTCAGTGTACTGGAGCTGCTGTCGATGTCAGAAGCTTTCGTGTCTGGGGGAAGAGCTGGAGATGAGGTGGACTGAGCCCGAGGCTCCTCCTGCCTGGTGATCCACTCCGTGACCTTAGGAGGGGGACTCGGGTGTGGCACGCCACCAGAGGCAACAGGGGGTGGGAGCTTTGCTGCAGTTACCAAAGGGACCGTGGGGGTGGGTGTGCTTGAGTCACTGGGTGGGGTCACGGGGTCACTTTCAATGATGGAATGCACCTTGAATCTGGCTTGCGGCTCCTCCTCCACTGCTGCGGGCTGGGAGGGAGGGGGAAGGGCTGGAGGCGCGGGCGCTCTGGTGGGAGTCTTTGCTTCAACACTGCTCTCTTGGGACAGATTCTCGATGGACGGAGTCTTGCTTGGGTCGGAAGCACAGGACTCGGGCGGAGCAGACTGGGGCTTTTCTCTCTGCTGCTCTTCCTGTGGAGTTTCTGGGGGTGGCACTGCCGTCCCCTCAGCTGTAGCGGGACTCTTGCTTTGTACTTGGTCAGGTTCGGCAACCTGGGTCTCTGCAGTGCCCCCCGTTTTCTTATTTGTATTCCGTTTGCGACGTGATCGACTTGTCTTCTGGCGCCCTTTCTCTTTCCGAGCAAGAGGGACTTCTGCTTCTTTTGGTCCTCTGGCTTCTGGCACTGGCTGGGAGGTTTCGCCACTATTCCCCCCAGCTTCCTTGGTATCTGCTGGGCCTGCTGAGGGGTCAGGAGCACTGGCTGGTGGCCCAGAAGATTCTGTAGCAGCTTCGGTCTCCAAGAGGCCAGACACGGCCTCATTGGTCTCGGGCTCCATTCCCTCCCCAGGGGGCTGTGGCGCCTGCGAGCGGGGCTGCAGATCTGTCTGGGATTCTGCAGGGTAAGGTGCAGCTGCTGGGAAGCTCTCTGCCTCCCCAGAGATGTCACTGATGATGGAGCCAATGGCTGCGGCCAGTTCCGTCTCACTCGCCTGGTGTGCCGGCTTGTCCCCGTCCTCGGTGGAGAGGCCCTCTGGCGCACCCGCGGCCGCCGCCTTGAAGGCCGCGGTGGCGCTTTCGGTGAGCTTCGCGATGTTCTCCACAGCCTGCTCCAGCTCCATCTGCTTGGCTAACTGGCTGGCTTCCGGGGAAGGTGCGGAGGCCGACACCCCTTCCTTCTCCGCTGCCGTGTCCGGAGGGGCTGGACCACTGCTCAGCTGGGATGATGAGCTCCCTTCCTTCTGCGGACTCTCGCTCTTCTCGGCGGGGCCAGCCGCCACCTCCGCTTCCTTGTCCACCGCCAGCCCCCCGGGGCCTGCCGCCGCACTCGGACGGACGCTGGCGTCCACGTTTTTCAGATTTGCAGCCTTGTCCGCTGCCGACCTGGAGTTTCGAGATCTTCCTCTCTTGGACTTGGAGTTTTTTTCAGGCGCTGTTTTTTTCTCCACCACTTCAACTGCAGGGGCTTCTGGTGCATTTTTGTCTGTGCTAAGTTCCTTTTTGTCACGTTTTTGTTCACTTCCTGCTTCTTCTTTATCAGCTTTGGCTTTTGTGTTTTCTTTCACATTTACTTGGGGACTCACCTCGGCTGCGGCTTCCAGACGTTCAGCATCTACTTTTGGCTCATTTTTCCCCCTTTTGCCTTGTGGGCCGCCAGCAGCTCCTGACTTTTGGGCTCGTGGGGACCTCCATCCCTCGGCTGGTCTGACGGTCTCAACTGGTTCTTTCACCTCAGTCTCCTCTTCTTCTTCAGCACGGCGGCGTGTCTTCGGAGGCCTCCCCCTCCTCGGGGTGGTGGGGACCGCCGCGGCCTCCTGAAGCTCTCGCTCCAGTCTCTTCCTGGTCACTCGTGGCTGCTCCGCGGGCTCCTTGACAGGAGAGCGGCTCTCGTGGTCAGCCATGGTCGCATAGACACTCCTCACATTCCGGCGCCTTGTTCGGCTGAGGGGCAGACTTGGTTCAGGGTGTTCCGTATCTGCGGCTGAGTTTTTAGAGGCAGTCCTGGTAATCTTCTCTGCCTCCATCTTCAACTCTAGAAGCTTCTGGGCTTCTCCCCGAGGAGAATTGGACCGCTTGAGTTTCTCCCGGTCTATGCGCTCGCTCTTCCTGGTGACCGGCTTCTCCACAGTGCTTGCTGCGGCGGCCTGGACGGGGGTCTTGGAACGCTTGCTTTTGTTTGGCTTTTTATCTTTTGCAGCCACCGGAGGCTCAACCTCAACGTCTTCAGAAGCTTGAGGCTGAACCTCAGGGACAACTTCAGCTTTCTGATTTGCGTTAGGTTCAACGTCAGCAGCGGAGTTTGGCTTTTCCACTTTTGGCTCATCAGCTTCCTCAGGCTTCTGGGTCGGTTTCGAAGGCGGCTGGGCACTGTCAGGCTCCGGATCTGCGGTGACCTCCGCCTGGGAAAACGAGGCCCCGGGAGTCGGGGGCTTGGTGTCCAGGTAAGGCAGTGGGTCAGCGGATGAGCCCTCTTCCACAACCGAGGGAGGCCCAGCAGCGTCTTTCCTGGTGTCCACTCCTGAGGGCAGGTCGGCCTGTTCAGTTTGCTGCACAGCGGTGGCCGCCTGCTCAGACACGGGCTTTGCTTCTTCTGAGGTGGAGGCCAGCTCCCTGGGTTTCTCTTCTGTCGCCAGTGGCACCTCCCCTGCTTTTTCACTGGCTGTCGTCTTCTCCAGTGATGATGAGGCTGACTCTGGAGCTGCAGCTGTGACGGCAGGAGGCCCAGTTGGAGGGGGAGTCTTCAGTTCTGACTCTTTACTCTCAGAAGCCGATTCTGGGGTCTCAGGATGATCCTCGGTATCTTCCTGTTTCTCAACCTCTTTGGGTTTTTGGTCTTTTTCCTTTTCTTTCTGTTGCATTCGTGTGAGTTCCATAAATCTGCTATGGAAAAGAACTACGGGCTCTTGAATCAAATCGGCTGTGCTGTTTGCGCCATCGGATGTCTGCCGCCCATACAACCTACCAGAAATGAAGTCTGAGTCTTCATCTTTTCTCTCTAGATGCTGCAGTCGCTTGGAATCTTGTTCGAAGATCGAGCTGTGTAAAAAACGAGATGCAAATAATTCTTGTCTTTCCTGTTCTTCTTCTTTATGATCATCTTTTTTGTCATCCATTTTTCCTTCCGAATCAGTCCGAATTTTTTTCTTTTTCATGTACCAGGACGGAATAGGTCTCGGGGCAGAGTCAACCTTTTCTTTATCTTTGTTGTTTCGAAAATTAGCAAAACGGGAGTCCCAATCAAGAAAAGACCAATTTTCTTCTCGAGATGAAGACAGTGATTTAGCTCTCTCAAGCAAAGCCTTGGTGTCTGGTGTGATGGTCTTATCCAGAGCAAAAGAGTAAAATTTGTTCCTTTCTAAAGAGCTGGAGAGTCTTTCATCTCGCTCATGCAGTTTATCTTCTCTGTCCCTCAATAAAAAAGACAGCCGAGAGCTCTCATATAAAGCAGAGGCTCTGGGGGAGTGGGGCTTGTGCTCGCCATCGTCATCGGAATCAGAAGGCACCTCACCAGGTTCCAAGTCACGTACACTCCTCTTCCGAAGGCTGTCTCTCTTAATTATGCTGTTTGGGAAACTCACGTCCAATCTGCTGGCATCCTGTTTCATTTGAGAATCCCACCGATTTAGTTCATCTTCAGAACTCAAGACAGAGAGCTTTATTTTGGCCATGTCTGCCATCTGTTCTCTCCTGCTAGAATCGTAAGGATTAAACTTTAAGGACTCTTCTCTGACTGTTATGTTAGAATAGGGGAGACCTTTTTCATCTACTTTAGGAGACCCTTTTACTGACATGAGCCTCGGGGAGCCCACAGGGTCATCCTCCTCATGGAAGGAACCATGCCGGATACTGGGAGAGCCGCCAGTCCTTTCGGAGTCTTCACTGATTTGGCGTGAACTCCTGTAATTCCTCTCTCTCTTGGTGCAGATATCAAAATCAACGTGGTCCATCCTTTTCTTTTTGCTGGGAGGAGAGTCATCCGTGACATCTTGGGGGGGTTTGCCCACCTCGTGAACCAGACTCCGTCTTTCATATTCATCTACATCTTTTTTAGGACTGCCGAACTTCTCAGACTTGGCAATTTCCATCTCCATCTGCTGTTTTCTACGACTCTGCTCCATTTGTTTTCGGTAACTCTGCGTGTGATCAATATCAATGCCAATTTTTTCTTCAGTATTTACTGACTGTGGTTTCTCTTGGCCTGATTTGCATTCATGTGTCTCATCGCGAAGACTGCAATAGTTTTTCCTAATATCTTCTCTCTCTGGTCCCTGATCATCTAGTAACTGCAGCTGTTTGAGTTGTGGTTTTGAGGAAATGGGTTTTTTTGACTGGATTTCTTGATTTTCCACAGATTCGCACACCAGTTCTCCCAGCCTTGCTTGCAGGTCTGAGGTGGGCCTCGAGCCAGTCCCAGCAGAAACACTGGCAAGCTCCTGACAGTCTTTGGGGCTGGGAACAGCAGTAAGTCTGTCTAGTTTGATTTTTTTAGATTCTCGTTTAAGAATTTCTTTCCTCACAGGCTTTCTTTCTGATTCTCCTTCCCTCAGTAGAATGACATCTCTAGGTGGTAGGTCAGGCTGCTTTTTTAAAAGTACCCGAGTGTCTTCTGCCTCTGGACTACTCTTCTTGACTTCTGGTTTTTGCCTTTCTGCTTTCAGATTGGAATCTGCGAAACGCCTCTTCCTTGCTTCCAGTTTTTCCAAATCTGCAGCGCTGACCCCGTCGGCAGTCTGCTCTGGTTTTAGGTGCTTCCTGGGCTTAAGCCTACCTTCCTTATCTACCAGCTCTATGTGGCTTGACAGTCCCTTTTCCTTTGGCACTTTCATTCGAGCAGATTCCAGCTTAGACACGTCAGACTTAGCAGGCTCCGTCGGACAGACCTGGAGCTTCTGATCTAGGGCAGAAGACTTGGCAGTGTCATTACCAAGCTTGGCCTTCAGCTTTTCCAAAGGAGCGTGGTCAATAACTTTCCCCTCGTTCTCTTTCACTCGAGTCAAAACCACACAGGGCATGAGCTCCAGGCGGTTTTTTGCTATTCCTTCTTTGTCAGCTTTCTCTCTGCTCAGTTTATTAGAACTCCTTGATTTTTCAGGGCTCTGTTCTCTCTCATTTTCTTGGTCTGTCTCTGAAGACTGAGAACTAGGGGAATGAATTTTACCTTTTCGTTTCTGCTTTTCGGTTTTGTCCTTTTCCACTTTTTCCTTCCTTATTAAGCGTCTCTCTCTTTCCACTCTCTCGGGATCAAAAGTCCTTTCTTTATCTGTCTTCTCATTTTTACTATAGCGCTCCAAGCGAGATTTGTCAAGTTTATCATATCTTGGAGGAGAAAGTGAGCTACAGCTCCCACTCCGGTCTGAGGATCGGCTGTAAATCCTCCTTTCGGAATCACTTGGCAACCGCTCCGACTGCGAGGGGGACGCCCCAGGACTCTGTGGGCGCCGCAAGTGCACTGGGCTCTGGCTGCGCTCAATCGGCCTCCTCTCGTGGTCTCTGTCCCGGTCAGACTCAAACCTTTCGCGTTCTCGCTCTCGTTCCCTTTGCCGGTAACTGTACTCCCGAATATCTTGTTCGTAAGGATCACTCCTGTAATCCCTGTACTCGCGAGGATCGTCATAGTATCGTGATTCATAGTAGTCTCCTTGGTAAGTTTCCCATTCTGCATAAAATTCTCGTCCTCGGGCTGGATAGTCCCGTCTGGAATCCTCAGGATATGCGCCTGGAGTACGAACATTCTCATAATATGTACGATCTTGGCTATAGTCGTAAGATCCCCTTCGTTCCTCTCTACCAAATATGAAAAAGAATGTATTAGTTCTTTTGTTTTCTTGTCACTGACACATTAAATCACACACGAGATTACAGAGTCCTGGGATCGAGCACATGGGGCTCCCTGCTCAGCAGAGAGTCTGCTTCCCCAACTCTCCCTCTGCCACTCCCCCAGCCCCCTCGCTCTCTCAAATAAATAAAATCTTAAAAAAAAAAAAAAAATCTTTGCCATTGTTTACTCATTAGTTAGACATGGACCATCCAATACCATCTGTAGCCAAAATCCACGCATGGCTATTGAGAACTTGAAATATGAGATATAAATACAGAATACACACTGGACTTGGTAGCTTTAGTTTAAAAAAAAAAAGAAAGAAAGAAAGAAAGAAATACTTCAGTAATTTATTTAGATTGAATATATGTTGAAATATTATTACTTTAGAAATACTGAGTTGAATAAAATTAATTTTACCTTTTCTTTTTTCATTTTTTTACTGTGTCGACTAGGAAATTTAAAACCACAAATTTAGTTTGCATTATGTTTCTACTGGACAGTACTTCAACCCTTTTCATTCCTTTGGTTGAGGTGTGATGACTCCTAATGAGCACTAGTAAACAATATCACATCCCCACATTTCTAAGTCTTTCATAATTACTTTTCTATCAAAAGATATTCTTACCACAACTTGGGAAACAAATGCATTATTGGGAAATAAAGAGAATAATTTAACTGAAATCCTCCTACCTACGTGACCCATATGATACTGATAATAGTGCATTCTCTCAATTTGTAATTAAAAACAAAACAAAACAAAACGGGGCAGGCCAGTCTCCCTCAGCTGTCTCCTCACTTATAAAACTGTGGTAACCTTTCCTCCTAAGGCTCTTAAGAGGATTAAATAAGATACCAGTTTTAAGAACTTTCCTGACATAATGTGAGGCACATACTTGACCTTCAGGAATGTTACTTTTCCCCAAGCCACCAACTGAACACAAGCTTTGTGAGAGGATTCCTCAACTATAAAGGAATTCACCATAGTTTTCTTTTATAGTGACCTTTCTGGGGGCATTCAAGATAGGATTAAATGTACACACAAGAACATGTATGACAGATAAAATAAAATTCACCCATAAAAGAGATCAATTCTTTCACTCTTGTTCACCCTCCATTTCTTTCTTTTTTTTTTTTTTTTTTAAGATTTTATTTATTTATTTGACAGACAGAGATCATAAGCTGGCAGAGAGCCTAATGCGGGACTCGATCTAAGGACCCTGAGATCACGACCTGAGCCAAAGGCAAAGGCTTAACCCACTGAGCCATCCAGGTGCCCTCACCCTCCATTTCTGTTCCCTCAAGCAAGTCATACATTCTATGCAGTACTGCCACTAGTGGCTTACTGAAACATAAAAAAATCTAGAATTTAAGCCCCTAAAGGCATTAGCTTTTTTCCTGTAACAGTGTTTGGCTCATAGGAGGCACTGAAGTATCTGTTGAAAAAATGAACCTTAGAAAAATATGTCAAAGCTACTCCTGGGTGGTGTGCTAGCCCATTCTCCAATAATGTTCTCTTAGATGAAGCATCTAAGAGAACATTCAAACACTGGGAGCACCAATAACACATTATTCCATGAACTTACACAGAATTTCTCGGTCCAAAGAGAACATATTAGGGTGTATCTATATCATTCTGTTTAACTGGATTCAAGATGATCTTTCTGAAGTTTCAGAGGAATCAGATTCTTTGCCTAAATAATGACCAGCTACCTTAAAATAAATGTTATAAGGCATGGAATTCAGCTAATTTAATTCATCACCAACGTAAATTCAAACTCCAAGGAAGCACCTTTTCATACATAAAGGTAAACACAATGTATGCTATAAAGTGACTGAGACACTTAGAACAGTCACTGGCTCACTGCCCACGTTAACAGTAGGCTTCAAATCATACTATAAAAACAATCTCAAGTATGTTTTAGATTAATCAAACTAAATAAAACTATATCCAAAAATATGAAGTTAGATAAATCAAAGGCATACATGTAAACAACTGATTTTGACATATTTTGCTGGGCCCCGACCACCTAAGGAAATGAGTGCAAAGAATGCAAGTCAGGCAGGGGGTACAACTGCACGCTTGTACCGTGGACAAAACGGGTCTCCGAAGAACCTGGAAAAGCCAGGTTTTGAGAGAACTCTGTTCACATGACGATATCCCAACTCCCCTAAGTAGGTGGAAAATTCACCTAAAGCATAATAGGATCGGATCCTGTAAATTCATCTTGAGAATCATTTTGGTAGGGTGTAAAGCTCAATGCACTAGCAGGTAGGAGCACTGGGCTTCTCTCCAGCCCAACGTCTTAGCCTGTGACCTTATCAGGGAAGTCCTCTATCTTCAGTTCCCACCAAAAGTAACACAGGAGAAGAGTCACCGCCCTACCTCTCTGACAAAGTATTTGAGGGAATAAATGAAAAGATACTTTTAAACTACAGTGCCCTATGCAAACTGGTCCTATATTCCTGAGCTAAGCTATCATTAGAGGGGAAGCATTTTTTTCATTCCTGCATTAACTATTCAGTGGGAGGACTTCCTTCCACTCTACAGAAGGGCAAAGTTCCTCAAGTTCTACTGCAAGGAATGCATTCCGTGAGCACTGCCATCCGAAATGAAATGGGGCAAAACAGAGTTAAGTCCCGCATCTGCCTGCTTCCTACATTAGGAGATAAACTCCACTCAACAGGGATAAGTAACCACAGGTAAGAACCAAAGAACAAAGCCAGAGGCAGATCATCAGTAAAATGAGTGAATTTAAGTGTTAATATAAAAAAAATGAACACCCACACAGCATTATCCAACCCTCACAAGACACTAGTCTTTGGAAAATATTTAATGTATGCACAGAAGATTCTAATGGGTGTTTTATGTCTTAGGTGCCACTAGAACACCAACAAACTTTCCACTAGCTTAAGGGAAAGGAGTCCTATAAGCACTTAAAATGTTTTGTTTTGTTTTAAATGGAAGGTTTTTGGTTTATTTATTTATTTTTTTTAAAAGATTTTATTTATTTATTTGACAGACAGAGAGACAATGAGAGAGGGAACATAAGCAGGGGGAGTGGGCAGAGGGAGAAGCAGGCTTCCCGCTGAGCAGGGAGCCTGATGCGGGGCTCGATCCCAGGACCCTGGCATCATGACCTGAGCTAAAGGCAGCCGCTTAATGACTGGGCCACCCAGGTGCCCCAGCACTTAAAATGTTAACAATGACTTCAAACTGCTACTTGGGGAGCCAGGATGGAAAATGTTTTCCTCTATCTACAGACCCACATATTCTCCAACATACGCACATGCGCCCCCTCTCACACACACATACATAAGCTGACACAGGAAAGCCTTGTGTCAAAACTGACTTTCCAGCTAGAGGGCTGTGGATTCCTCTACTAGCAAAAAACTATCAAATCCTTAGTAGTTCAAGCTTTTGGGAATTTGACTGTGGGGTACATTTTTCATTTTAAAAAAATCTCCCCAGGGGTGCCTGGGTGGCTCAGTCGGTGGGGCATCTGCCTTCAGCTCAGCTCCAGTTGTGGTCCCAGAGTCCAAGGATCGAGCCCCATATCGGGCTCCCTGCTTGGTGGGGAGCCTGCTTCTCCCTCTCCTCCCTGCCTGTGCTCTCTCTCACTATCTCTCTCTCTCAAGTGGATAAATAAAATCTTTAATAAAAATTAAAATTAAAAAAAAAATTAAAAACCTCTCCAAGGTATGTGTTGTGGTGAGCACTGTGTATTATGTAAGACCGATGAGTCACAGACCTGTACCCCTGAAACAAACAATACATGTTAATAAGAATTAAAAAAAAAAAAAATCACTAGAGTACATGAGTGGCTCAGTTGGTTAAGCCTTTGGCTTGGGTCATGATCCCAGAGTTCTGGGATGAGTCCTGCATCAGGCTCTCAGGTCCATGGGAGTCTGCTTCTCCCTCTGACCTTCTCCCCTCTCATGCTCTCACTCTCTGTCTCTCTCAAATAAATAAATAAAATCTTAAAAAAAAAAAAATCACTAATAATCTAAACACCCTGAAACAGATACAAATGCTGCTATACATAAATTTTTGTGTGTGTATAAACATGTATGTATTCTATGGTGTGTACCTGTATACAAATCTTTTCAGTCTTTTTTCTTTGTATATATGTGCATACATGTGCTTTTGTTTTATAAAATTGGGTCATACTATACCTACTGCTTCATAACCCACTTAAAAAACTTTCATTAAATCATTATTTTATTATTAAATATTTTAAAAATATATATATTATATACATAATATATATATTAAATATTTTTTTAAAAGAAGAATACAGGGGTGCCTGGGTGGCTCAGTGGGTTAAGCCGCTGCCTTCGGCTCAGGTCATGATCTCAGAGTCCTGGGATCGAGCCCCGCATCGGGCTCTCTGCTCTCTAGGGGAGCCTGCTTCCTCCTCTCTCTCTGCCTGCCTCTCTGCCTGCTTGTGATCTCTCTGTCAAATAAATAAATGAAATCTTAAAAAAAAATAAATAAATAAATTTAAAAGAAGAATACAAGAATGGTTCAAATACAAAATTCAATCAACATTATCCACCATATTAATAAAGAAAAAACGTAATTTTAACTGATAATCCAAGACCCTTTCATGATTTAAAAAAAAAGAAAAAGAAAAAACCCTCATCAAAGGAGGAATAAAAGGAAACTTTCTGAACATGGTAAGTATATGGGAGGGCGCCTGTGTGGCTCAGTTAAGTATCTGCCTTCAGCTCAGGTCATGATGCCAGGGTCCTGGGATTGAGCCCCACATCCGACTCTCTGATCGGCAGAGAGCCCACTTCTCCCTCTCCCTCTGCCCACCACTCCTGCTGCTAGTGCTCTCTCTCTGTCAAATAACTAAACAAAATCTTAAAAGACCAAACAAAGCAAAAACAATAAAAAAAAAAAAAAAAAAAAAAAACCCTCCCAGGGCCACCTGACTGGCTCAGTTGGTAGAGCATGCATTTAATTCCTGGTCTGGGGGTTCTAAGTTCACTTCCACATCCGGGTGTAGAAATTAGTTAAAAATAAAACCTTTAAAAATAAATTAAAAAAAAAAAAAAAAAAAACTTTCTCAGTATTCAATGCCTGTCGTACAATATTCCATAAGGAAAGGACTCAAAAAAAAAAAAAAATATATATATATATATATGACTAAAACAAAAATAAAGTGCAAAGAACAGGCAGTAATTCTACAGGTTTCTGGCAACTGATCAGGATCTGACAAATACTTCCTGTAGACCCCCCTTTCATACTTAAACTAGAGTGTCTAAAGGCATTTTTCACACACAGTCTTTTAACACACATGTACAAGGGGGGAAATCCAGTGGTGACATTCCAGAAGACTTAATCACAGAGGCATGCCTAGACAAACAGCTTGACCATGTGGATTATAGCTTCCATTTTCAAATGTGATCGGCTATTGAAACACTTGATGACACACAGTTAGGGTGTTTTAATATATTCAGTCCAGAAGAGAGTCAACTACCAGTCTGGGGACAGTTTTAAGCTAATAGAGATAGCCTGGTTCAAACTATAAGATCTAACATGATTCAGAACTGCAATGTTTCCTACAAGCAGGAAAAGAAAAAATCAAATTTACCATGACCCAAAAAAAATTAACAAGAGGAAATAAGGTGTATTTTTTACATGGCTAAAGTTACCAATTTATATATGCCCTGGCTTACTTATTCATAAATTATTTAGAAGATTTAAAACTTTTTTTAAGATTTTATTTATTTATTTGACAGAGAGATAGCGAGAGAGGGAACACAAGCAAGGGGAGTGGGAGAGAGAGAAGCGGGCTCTCTGCTGAGCAAGGAGCCTGTTGTGGGGCTCAATCCCAGGACACTGGGATCATGACCTGAGCCGAAAGCAGCTGAGTTACCCAGGCACCCCCACAGAAGATTCAAATTTAAAACAAAGAAAGCTCCCGATAATCTTTTTAAAATTAAAAAAAAATTTTTTAATTTTTAATTAAAAAAAAATTTTTTTTTTTTTAAGGAAGGGTCCATGCCTAGTGTGGAGCCTAATGCGGGGCCCAAAGTCACAACCCTGACTGAGATCAAGACCTAAACAAAGATCAAGAGTCAGGCATTCAACCGAATGAGCCACCCAGAGGTCCCTCAATTATTTTCTGACTAACAGTCTGAGTACACGCAGTTATAATCTGAACGTTGTCATTACTAAATATACAAGCACTTAACAGTTTGCAGTGCCCTTCAACATGTTATCATATTTAATTTAAAATTGTTAAGCAGGATGATTTGTAAAGTTATAATCTAGCAAAACAGTAACTCTTTCAAATTCTAGCAGCATTCAGTGAGAAATGTATTTAGCTTAACCTAAATCCCACGAGCCACATGAAAACTGGATTCATAAAAATAAACCTGTGTTTCTGTATGAGGGGATAAAAGGAAAGATTTGGGGGGGTAAGTGTAGATAAAAGGGGTGAGGGGTGCCTGGGTGGCTCAGTCGTTTAGCGTCTGCTTTCAACTTAGGTCATGATCCCAGAGTCCTGGGATTGAGCCCCACATCGGGTTCCCTGCTTAGTGGAAGCCTGCTTCTGTCTCTCTCACTTCCCCTGCTTGTGTTGCCTCTCTCGCTGTGTCTCTGTCAAATAAATAAATAAAATCTTTTTAAAGGGGGGGGGGGCGTGAAAAATAAAAGTTAATCCCATCTAAATTTGATGTATTTGAAATTTTAAAATTCAAGCTATGATGATAGGTTTAAAACACATACCTTCTTACTTGGAAAAAAAAAAATACATACCTTCTTTCTGCTAACATTTCATAAAAGTCTCTGATATCTTGACCAGATTTTTCCATACAGTGATAAAATGCCAGCTGACTTTCTCGATTTGCAAAATCCACCTTAAAAAGAAAGAACAGCAGGTGTTTGATTCAAGTTTCAGGTTTTCAAGATGGAAAGCATTATTGAATTTGAAAATCCTTCCCAACATAGCCCTCTGGATAAACTTCAAGTAAGAACAATCTGTCTCAACTAAGTGAAACAGTTCTAACTGAAACCGTATTTTGTTAATGTGAAATCTCTCTCAAATTCAATAGAATTTTTGATAAAGAATTATAATTTTAACCTCCAGAACCCATACTGAAGGACTGGAAAAGGCAAAATGGAAAACTAAAACAATACGTATGGAGATTCTAGGTTGCCAAATAATGAGACTGACTAAACCCAGGAATCTGTGTTGCAAATTTGCTGGAACCACGGTTAGAACATAAAGTGAAATATGGAAGAACATTTAAACTTCCCTCACAGCTGGGCCTTAGTCACTTAAGCCCACAGTACCCATCCTCTATGAAGATCTCATTTCAAAAGACTCGTTCCAATTTAACCATTATAGGTATTAAGTGCATAAACTCCTTCAAGTTATCATGAACAGAGGTTTTTAAACAAAACAGCAGACAAAAGATCGACTGTTCAGTGGTTACCCACTCTTTAGGAGAGGAGGAGAGGAGAGGAAGAAAGGATCATTCAAGAAGCTGGAATGAGTGACACTTCAAGCTCCTGGGTGTGCAGATACCCACAGGTGAATGTGGGCCAGCCTGCACCAAGAACCTGGGGTGTAAGAAGCACCACATTTGCTTGAATGACATGATTTTCAGGGAAAATGCTGTGGCTAATGACCCTGTGGCCTCAAGGAGCCAAGTATACAAATAGTAATAGTCCCTTTCAAAACAGGATATACAGTGCATATCCTGTAAACCCCTGGCCCTGGCGGGCAACTACACAACGCGTTAGTAAGAGGTGGGATCTCAGTGTGATGCTGCTGAAAGTCCCTCTGCGCACCTTAATTTTATTCCCGCCAATCTTCCGCCCCTTGGTCTCTTTTACAGCTGCTTGTGCATATTCAATTTCATTGTAGAGAACCAGAGCCATGCCTTTTAAGCGGTCAAACACCACCTATAAAAAACAAAAACAAAAAAAAAGCAAAACAAAAACCAAGTAAGAGCCTCATCCACTAGACTCAGTGTCAATCCCAAGAAAATCTTAAGTCTCAAGGACAATGCCAAGAAAAAACGTATTTATATATTGTTTATTCTAGAAGAATAAATTATAATAATACATTTATAAAATAAGTAATAAATTTCAGTGAATTCTGGTTATAAGTAGAATTCTTAACTTAAAGCTGGATGTTTTATTTACGCTAGCCGTGTTTACGGTGCGCTTCTCTGAACAACAAAAGCTACACCGAAAGAAATTATGACATGATGACATTATGAGCCACGCCCACCGCAGTGTGAATCTGCTCCCAAGGAGTTCAAAGCTCTCCTTTCACGTACTGGAATGGGGTCCAGAGACCCTCCTGCTGGGCGCAGGTACATACATTACCAACAGCAGTTAGATGTGTGTATTCTGTTGTATGACCGCCCCTTTAAAGACATCTTCGTTTTTTCTAAAATGAAGTCTAATTACATATTAGTGTGAATGTAAATAATTAGATAATTAGACTAATTTTAATGAGATAAAATTATAAAAACCCCTAAGAAACATTCTATTTACCAGTATTATGCAAATTAGTTTCAAAAATTAATCATCTTGGCCAGTTCAAAATAGTTTTCCAAAATACTTCCTCATATCATAAGCTAATAGATACAGTTGTCCTTCTATGACAAGTTATGAGTTACTAAAGAAAAGAAAATGTCAACACTAAAACTGGGCTGACAGAATACCGAGAACAGGGAGTCAGACACCAATACCAAAACCTCCCACCTACCTTTACCACAGGCCCATATCGGCAGAAATGTCGTGTTAAATACTGATCCGACACGTTTGAAGAAAGCCCGTCTAACCACACACAGTTTGTAGGCATGCTTTTTCCAAAACCCAGCTGGATAGGAGAGGTGAAATTTCTATTAGTAAAATCACCAATTATTCAACTACAGAACTCTAAGAAAAAAAACCTGCCTTCTGTAGGAATCTTATAGACCATCATCCCAAAGGGCAACCATCTGATTAAAATCAAAATAGAAATTTATATAAAACTAATTCTGTCAGGCTGAGCAAGTATTAATTCACCAGATTTTAATTTATGGACTCCAGGCACTTGGCTTTCTGCCCACCCACCTCCAATTTTATTTATTTTTTTAAAGATTTATTTATTTATGGGGCACCTGGGTGGCTCAGTCAGTTAAGCATCTGCCTTCAGCTCACATCATGATCCCAGGGTCCAGGAATCGAGTATCCTGTCTGGATTCCTGCTCAGCGGGGAGCCTGCTTCTCCCTCTCCGTGCCCCCAGCTTGTGCTCGCTCTCTCTCTCTCTCTCTCTAATAAATAAATAATTTTTTTAAAAAAAGATTTATTTATTTCTTTGGGGCCAGGGGGCAGGAGGAGAGGGAGTTTCAAGCAGACTCCATGCTAACAGAGCCCTACTTGGGGCTGGATCTCACAACCGTGAGATCATGACCTGAGCAGAAACCAGGAGTCAGACACTCAAAACCTACTGTGCCACTCAGGTGCCCCAAGATTCTATTTTTTAAGTAATCTCTAACACCCATCATGGGACCTGAACTTACAATCCGGAAATCAAACAAGAGTCACATGCTCTATAGACTGAGCCAGGCAGGCACCCCAGCAAGTATTAATTTTCAGTTTATTTTTATTTTTTAAAGATTTCATTTATTTGACAGAAAGAGACACAGCGAGAGAGGGGAACATAAGCAGGGGGAGTGGGAGGGGAGAAGCAGGTTCCCCACTGAGCAGGGAGCCCCAATGTGGGGCTCGATGCCAGGACACCGAGATCACGACCCGAGCCAAAGGTAGATGCCTAACCACTGAGCCACCCAGATGCCCCTAATTCAGTTTACAGTATAAGATGATGAGGATGCAAAGCAATGTATCACCTTTATGGTTATCTAGCTATCCTGCAATTTTAAATAATCATACAAACAAAAAACCTCTAAATCATAACAAATCCTAACAGCATAATAACTTATGCAAAGTCCTTTACCTTGAGGCGATTATTTCCAAGGTACTCCCCATCCATCTTCTTAATAGCCTTACAAACGCTGGCAATATCACAGTATTGCAAGAACGCATACTGAGGAACTCCATTTACTTTCTTAATATCAATATCCTGAAAAAGCCAATAAACACCACTCTTAGTGACATGCCAACAGAAAAAAATCAGAATAACCCAAACCCAGATGAAGTACATATTTCTCAAAACAGTCATATTCCCCAAAATCATTTTCTTAGTTAAAACTATACATCGTAAAGCAACTGTGAATAGCCAAGACTACACGCACAGCATTCTTTAGTCACAACATGAAAACCTTCCTATGTGAAGCTCTTTGCAGAAGAGAAACTGCAAACTCTAAATTTAAAATCCACAATACCTGTGTCAGGAGACATTTATGAATAAAGAAAAATTTGTGCTTGACTTAGCAGTACATATACTAAAACTGGAACAACACAGAGAAGAGTAATAAAGAAAAGGCAGCCTATTTAATAAAAACCTAAGAAATATAAGTTGACCCCTGAACAACAATGGAGTAGTGGGGTGTTGTGGGGGGTACCTAGGTGCCAACTAAGGCAGCTGAAAATCCACCTACAACTACTGACTCCCCCAAAACTTAACTACTCGCGGCCTACTGTTGACCAGATGCCTTGCAGATAACACAATTAACACATATTTTGTATATATGATTACTGTACTCTTAAAGTAAGCTGAAGAGAACGTTATTAAGAAAATCATAAGGAAAAAAGTCCACATATAAGTGGATCCAAGCAGTTAAAACCCATGCTATTCAAGGGTCAACTGTAATTCCCTTCTGCAATAATCTAAAATCCTTACTAGGGGCAGGCCATTCAAAATATAATACCTGAGAAGAGTAAGAATGGTAAAGAAATCAAGTTTTCAAAAAGTGATTTAAAATTCGCAATCCTAAATTAGAAGACTCATCCCACCAGTGTATCTAAGCATACCAAGCCTGGTGACTGATATGTATGGCAATGACCTCTCACATCCAAAATCAATCAAGACATAAATACCTGAACTATTTTGTGAAGATGTTACTGAACACCATCCCTAGATTAAAGAAGCACTCTATAAAGGCATAACCCCATCTCTTTATTTAAGTTTGTTTATTTTTAAGTGATCTCTATACCCAACACGGGGCTCAAACTCACAACCCTAAGATCAAGAGCCCCATGCTTTTTCAACGAGCCAGCCAGGTGCCCCTAGCCCCATCTCTTTAGAATGCTTGAAACCTGTACTCACACCTGATGGCTCTGGTCCGGCCTACACAGACAAGGTGGTATAAAAATTTGGCTTACTTACAACATAAAAATGGTCCAGAGAGGCAAAACTTATATTTAAGAACAATAATGACCCATATGGTGACTATCTAAAGTATTCTGTAAATCACAATCTAAAGTATTGCGATGATCTAAGCCTTTTAGGGGTCATAAGCCAATAATCAAAAGCTGAAATAGAACAAAATGAATAATGCATTTAAAGAGCTGTTAGAGGAGTCTTTAAAAAAAAAAAAAAAAAGGCAGTAATTTAGGGGCACCTGAGTGGCTCAGGTGTTAAGCATCTGCCTTCGGCTCAGGTCATGATCCCAGAGTCCTGGGATCAAACCCCACATGGGGCTCCCTGCTCATCGGGGAACTGGTTTCTCCCTCTCCCACTCCCCCTGCTTATGTTCCCTCTCTTGCTGTCTCTCTCTCTCTCTGTCAAATAAACAAATAAAATCTTTTTTTTTTTTTAAGCAGTAATTTATATTCAAAATAGTTCTAGTTAAGTAATGGTAAGCAGAAGCTGATTTTCACCATAATGCAGAAAATAAAAACCCAGGATTAACTCCATTTAAGAGAAATGGTCTCCAACGAATACTGGTGGGTCGAATCTCCACATAGGTTCTTCTAGCTGTAGCATAATCTGTTACCGATAAGCAGCAGACCATTTCCCCAAAGTTTGTGTGTCATTAAAACAGCTACTCTCCTGAGCAACTGCAAACATGATGAGATGTGGTTTTCAAACAGAATGCTGACGTGGCCACCTTATTGAGAAGCATGGCTCTTAAAACACAATAATCACTCCATTTTCAGCAACCCTGTCGATGAAAATTTATCTGTGTCCAAATACAACTTCTTATACTGCCCCAAAATACAAAGTAGCAGCCACACTCCAAAGTAGGTCTGAAAGTTTTTATCAATTATGAACTGACTCAGGGCGCCTGGGTGGCTCAGCAGTGGGTTAAAGCCTCTGCCTTCAGCTAAGATCATGATCCCAGGGTCCTTGGATGGAGACCTGCATCGGGCTCCCTGCTCAGCAGGGAGCCTGCTTCCCTTCCTCTCTTTCTGCCTGCCTCCCTGCCTACTTGTGATCTCTGTCAAATAAATAAATAAAATCTTAAAAAAAAAACCAAAAACAAAACAAAACCCAATTATGAACTGACTCATAAATGCCAATCAGGAAAAATTTTTTTAAGATTTTATTTATTTATTTGACAGAGAGAGAGCGACAGAGAGAACAGAAGCAGGGGGAGAGGGAGAAGCAGACTTCCCGCTGAGCAGGGAGCCCAAAGCAGGGCTTGATCCCAGGACCCTGAGGATCATGACCTCAGCTGAAGGCAGCCGCCTAATGACTGAGCCACCCAGGCGCCCCCCAATCAGCAAATTAAATACTAGATCACTGTCTAAAGACAGAAAAAGCTGGAGCCCACACAGGCAGGTGAACTCCAGGTCACTCATCTCAGCGGGCAGTATAGCTGGAATTAGAGTATATGATAAAAGAACTTAAACTGAAAAAGAAAGGAAAATGTATGTTTTGCTGTTTCTCTAAATATATATTTACAGAATTCTGTACAGAATATTTACAGAATTCTGTTTTTTGACTTTCTACCAACCACTTCTCTCTTGCCCCTACTCTCCCCATAAGATGAGGTTTAGATCAGCTACAGGCACAAATGTTTTATTCTCCAGATTACACCACTAAACAAAAGTAAGATTTTTGCTTACAACATCAGTGTGTAAATAAGGCCAGATAGCTGGATGGATAGGATGGATGCGTGCAGCACACATGTGCACATGTACGCACGTGCGCACACACACACACACCCCTGAAAGATTAACAAATGTTTTCTCTACCCAGAACATTTTTTTACTCTCCAAAGTCCAAAATTACACAGCAATTTCTTTGCTGTTATTAATACAGAAAAAGTCTAGGGGAGACAGAAATAATTTTCCTACTTTTTCAAATACAAAACAAAATAGTATATGTATCCCAAGGGTACAAAGCTGTAACCAAACTATTTTCATTAGAAAGTGACTCAAAACTTGAGTCACGAGGATTTGAGTCACGAGGAACAGAAAAACCCTCCAAATTCCTAAATTTAACAATGACTTGCATAATATAAAAAGTGATTCTAATTAAAATTTCAAAATAGAACTGAGCTTCCGGCATGACATCCACGTTCCAGTAATCCCCAAGGTAGTCTGATGTGCACTGTGAGAACACAATACTCACACACTAAGCTTCTGCTTCTTTCTTACAAACACATTTTCTCTTATTTTCCTTCCAACCCACAGGAACAGCACCCCATGGACAAAGAAAAATAAGAAAAATGGACAGAAAAATATGCATGTAAACAAAATAAAGACAAATATCTATTACACAGTTTTACATACACACACAAAATAGTTTTGCTGGGTCATCTTTTAGCAGGGGTAAAAAACACATAGAGCAAATGAGAAACATATTCACTACACCATCTAAATATCATCTTTCCAAATACACTCTGTACTCTGCTTTATGTTTTATGACAAAGATCTAAAATTGTTTTTAGTGTAAAAAGCAACATACCACAATTTCTCCAAAGCGCTGGAAGATGTTGCGAAGGTCATGGTAAGTAGTGGTTTTTTCAAGGTTGCCAATGAAGAGGGTTCTTGTTGCTTTGGGGTGAAATTCATCTATCCTTTCATCCAAAGGACGAAATTCATTTTCACTTTCCGTTTCTGTTAAGTGGGATGGCGGCAGAGTAAAAACAGAAGAGTTTTGTTTGTTTGTTTTTCAAGTAATCTCTACACCCAATGTAAGGCTCAAACGCACAATAAGAAGATCAAGAGTTGCATGCCCTACTGACTGAGCCAGCCAGGTGCACCAAGACAAAGTGTTTTAATGAGTATTTATATATCATGGGAAAATCTACACTTAAGAAGCTACGTCTCTGAAATACTGGGCTTGACTACCATACAATCTGAAAAATTATATACCTTCAGAAAGAGCTGCCTTTTGCTAACTCCGAAGGCTAAAGAAACTTGTCAACAAAACTTAGGGAGACGTAACACTTTCTTTGATCTTTAAAACAGAAAAGTAGACTGAATTTCAGTCTGCAAGTTGATTTGTTTTAAAAATAATCACTAACACAGAAATAGATTTTAAATTCCAGCAAAAATAGTAATTACTTAAGCCTAATCTTAGGTTCCAAAAATTATGCAGCAGGCTGTCAATGGGAAGTATAAAACTACAATCTGAAACACACATAAAACTCAACTGAAGGACGCCTGGGTGGCTCAGATGGTTGGGCGTCTGCCTTCCGCTCAGGTCATGATCCCAGAGTCCTGGGATCGAGTCCCACATCGAGTCCCACAGGCTAAGCGGAGAGCCTAAGTCTCCGCCTCTCTCCCTCTCATGAATAAATAAAATAAATCTTAAAAAAAAAAAAAAAAAACCTCAACTGAAAACAGCCCAGCTTCATTAGTTAACTTTTCAACATTTTAGAAAATATTTAGCATTTTACATTTGTCATACTAATTAACACAGCCCAAGTGCCTAAATGTAGCAATTGTTAGGTACAAGAATAGTAACTGTATGAAAACTGACTGAAGCAGCACTTAGAAAGCTGCCGCTGCAAGCTTCCCAATGACAAACAAGAAGAGACTCAGTGACTCTTAAGGTTTCTATTTCTTATGATCAAAAGCCCTAGTTCAATGTCTTATTCAAGCATAGCCTTTCTCTGAAGCTCCTTTTCTAAACTTCACCCAGGGCAGAACATTCAGCCAGCCCAGAACACTCATACAGCCCATAGAACACGTGTTCTCTCTTTTTTTAATGTAAAACAAAGCCATCCAAAAAAGCTAATCAGCCTGCCTGGAAGTGTTTAAGGTCATGTACTGAATATTACTGATATCAACTAAAACACTGACATTAAAAAGATTCAAGATCTGAGCTGCTGAGTGAACTCAGAACACACCTCACTCCTGATTCCAGTTTCACGGCTCTAATGATAGCTCAGCTTAGCCCTTCTGGCCTCATCAAGGACTATGTACTTTCACTGAGTCCGGTGGACCTGAAACCGCAAAAGCGCATGTACCTGTCTCTAATCCATCATATCTCCTAGGGAAAGATCTCATTTCAAGATTAATTAGGTTTTCTTGAAACTATCTAACAAAGGGCACATATTTAGGAATATTTCATTCAACAGGGGAGGAAAAATAATGAAAAAAAATAATTCAGACACATCTTGAGATTTATATTCCAAAAGGCAGAATAAGAAGGATAAAGCATAATTTGCAATCATTTATATCCATATTTCTATCAAATAGCTCAGTAAACATTTCAAAACCAGAAATTCAGTTTAGCAAAGATTCTTTTATTTTATTTTAGCAAAGATTCTTTTAAAAGTGCACTTTCCATATGTAATCATAATCAGTTTAAGTCTTAATGCCTACATTATCATTTAAAAAATTCTGTTCAGGGCGCCTGGGTGGCTCAGTGGGTTAAGGCCTCTGCCTTCGGTTCAGGTCATGATCCCAGGGTCCTGGGATCGAGCCCCGCATCGGGCTCACTGCTCCGCAGGGAGCCTGCTTCCTCCCCCCTCTCTCTCTCTGCCTGCCTCTCTGCCTGCTTGTGATCTCTCTGTCAAATAAATAAAATCTTAAAAAAAAAAAAAATTCTGTTCATGTTTATAGGACTGTAATGCTCTGCACAGGACTGAGAGAGCACAATCTTAGGAAGACACCAGGGGTCTATCTGCAAAGTTGGCTTCTTGGATTTAGATCTTTTTAACTCTAAGAGGTCCTTGGCTTCAGGAAGTAATCAGCTCCATATGCTTCAATACAAAACATTTATCTTAACCATCCAACAACATAATTCCACCCATGTCTCCATACTCTAGTCAACTGCTTTCAAATATCCCACTCAACAAGTGTTTCATGCTTTCCCATCTGGGAAAAGTACCTTTGAATTTTCCTATGCCTGACCCAACCAAACTTCTCAAAATCTTCAATGGCACATGCTTAAAGCCCAATTTACATCCTGGGTGCTAATTAGGTAAAATGCATTTTTACAATAAAAATGTCAAGCTAGCCCCATGACTTGGAGATCTGAGGGCAGTCTATTATAATGCTCCTGAATTAGGGCCCCATTACTTAATAATTATATATGGCTCTAAAAACTTTCTACATAGATTATATGACATTCTAAATAATATTCCTCAGGCCAACTGTGACCTGTTCTAAATGTGTTAAGAATTCCTGAGTTGCGCTCAGCTCAGTGTAACTTAGGTTAGTACATCTCAAACTTGGCAAAGGAGAGAATGTGAGGGCATAACCTATAATCCCTTTGAATTCCTGTGTTTATTATAAAATTATGCACATTTTGCAGTCTTCCCTCTAACAACTCTGTGCTTATTTTAATATATACAAATAACATTTACACATTCTTTTCAGGGAAATTCCATTTTTTTACCTCTTAATTGCCAAATAAATGAATATTCCAAGAGAATGAGCTATGTTTACCTTATAAATTCCACTCAAAATCTTTCTTCCTTTTTAAAAGTAGTTCTACACCCAACATGTGGCTTGACCTCACATCCCTGAGATCAAGGGCCACACGCTCCATGGACTCAGCCAGCCAAGTGCCCCTCAAACACTTAGTCTTAAAAATTGGTCTCAGTTACATATGTGACTGCATAACTTAAACATTTCTGTTTACTCCTCCACAAATTTACTCACAATGTTGCCTTAAGTCAGGGGTTCCCAGACTTGAGTATGTGAATTCTGAACCATTGAGCAGGGATGGGGGAAAGAGTGTGCGTTTTAAACAAGCACCACAGGTGGTTCTCAAACAGGAGAAACACCGACCCAGGCCACGCCTCAGAAGACTTCCCTACCTTACGACAGGTCTTATAGGTAGGTTCAAACTAATAAAATGTCCCCTTGAAACTCTCAATGGGTCACACTCCTAAGACCTAGCCCTGATTTTCTTTGTCACTATTTCTCAAGGTCATGGAAAGTCATGGAAACTAGAACAACAGATCCAATTCGTGCTGGGCATAATAGAAATAAAACTGGTCTAACTAGCTCCTCAAATCAGTGTAACAAGTAGTCTGTATTCTAATTCAAGGTAATTCTGATGTCATTCTCCTAAGAACTATATCCTTATCTCAATCAACTCAATCCTTTTGGGAAGGCAGGACTCAACAAAGGGCTAAAACTCAGTCTTTCAGACTCTTCAAAGTCAGCATTTCTCCATCACAGGAACAGAACTATCTTCACCCTCCCTAACCAAAACATAATTTTATTAACTTGAACAAATGTACCCAGTCTTTAAAACAGAAGTCACTGGAAATGTGTCAATAAATAAAGCATCCAGATTCAGGATAAGATGCTGCCTTTTCACAAGCTGAAATACAAATTACACTAAAAATTAGCCTCCTTTCTCTTACCTGGCCCTATCCATGCTGTTACTTCAATCTGCATGCCAAAGAAAAGTTTTCCTTTTGATGCAGTCAGTGCTTTTTCTTGGTCCTCTTGCTGCCGAAAGAATACCAGACCATACCTCTCTTCTGAAGCTCCATGGATCTGCACTGAAGTCACCTTTCCAAATTTCTTAAATTCATGGAAAAGGCCATCTTTAAGGCTTGTATCTAAATCCCCCCCCAAAAAAACAAGGTGCTTATTTTTCTAATTTAGTTACAACTCAGTAAGCAAGCTATGAAATCTTTAGCTTGATTTTTGACCTAAATTTTGTTAGCATTAAAACATTTCTCTTTCAAATAAAATAACCCTAAAATCACATTTTAGAGCCTCCTGTACAATTGCGAAAATAAACTGAGTATCAGAAAATATCACTGGTTATTTGTTAGGTAAGAATGACATTGTGGCTATGCGGAAAAACCACCCTCCTACTACAGACAACGAAGAAGTTATGTATCTTTAAGTCGATATGAAAAAATGTAATTCACTTTAAAAAAAACACACACAACAAAAACAGGAAGGAAGAAAAGTGGAAACATTAGATAAAGCCAAGTCTGGAAGACAGTGACCATTTTTAAATCTGGGCTATGGAGTAAGGGGCATTCACTTTGCTATTACCACTTTTGGCTAGGTTTAAAACTTCCAAAATAAAAATTTTATATACACGTATACATACATACACACACACATAAAACTTTAAAGACATGCGAAAGAAAGCTGTATTTCTAGCTTTCCAAGCATCATATCAATGATAAAATTGTATGGCAAGCAGCATTTAACATGCTAACAACTCTAAGGTTTTCTACAGATGAATCATACCATCTAGAGGGGTCTTCTGTTAATTTCTTTCATTATAAAAATTAAAACTGTGCAGAAAGACAAGCAAATTTTACCTCCATCCACTCCTAAGCAACTAAGTATTCTAAATCAAAAGTTCACCAACATTTGTGCCTCAACAACTCTATTCACAAACCTGGTTATGTAGGTTTTACAGGCTGCTTTAATGAATAATTTAAGTAGTCACTAAAATGCACTTAGCTAAGAAGTACTAAGTTTGGTCTCTGTTGGTTTGACCATCTACTAACAGTTGTTTACATACTCAATATGCCTAATGTAAAAAATGACAGTACAGTATATAGACATTATATAATTGTCAATTAAAAATATTAAGAGTAAAAAAGACTTCAGTAGAGATTTTAACCAGACTTTTCCATTATTCATGATTTTCCTCATTTAAAATGTTAGTATTTCGAAGCGGGTTTCCTATCATAGTTTAATGTTCAAAGTTTTCTCACAGAACATAGGACTCCAGGACAATATAATAAATGTAACTGAAAATACTATTTCTACAATTTCATCATATCAAATTTCCCCTAATATCAAAATATTTAACCTAGACAGTGTATATTTAAAACAATAACCATGCTTTCTTTACAGAACATGCACCATACAGTCTTTGTGTTCGTATGTACAACGTGTATAATAATATATATGTATATATATGTGTGTACACAGTAAATACAAGTAACATGCCACCTTCATAAAGTTACTGTCATTGCTTGCTTTTTCTCACATTATATATTAATGAGCCACCAAGAAGGAAGCTTGTCCCAGCATAGAACTTAAGGTGCTCAGTCTCACATTCCCCCCAGTTGTAGCAGAGAGCAAACTACAGCGGTACAAATTGTTACCTGTAGAGCGTACTGGAAGATTCTGAACCTTGATCCCGAAACTTTTACGGGGCTCATCTTTTTCCAGGGATGAAAGCAACTGGGAAGTGGGTGCTGGGACGGCTGCTGACTGAACCGATCGGGCAGGAGAGTCATCACTTGAACTGCTGCTGGAATCAGTGCTGCAGAAGGGCAAACGAAGACAAAACAGAGAATGAGCAGCATGCAAAACTTCTTAAAATCAACAAGTAGAAAAAATTAAAAGCAATCATCTACATTTCTGGGATTTCTGGCTGCCCTCCCCTCTCCACATCTACTTCACACTCCCGCCTTCCAACAGAGAAAACATCAGCCTAAGGGAGCAAAAGTGCACTACACGCCCCCTAAAGAAAATGTTTCATTCTTTGCAAAATGGGAACAACTTTTTCCAAATCAAGTAGGACTAATAAATGCAAGTCACTGAACAGTAATAATAAAAGAATAATGGTAATAATGGTTTTGGATTCAGAGACCTCAATTCAATTTTGACTTAGATGTACAGCACATATCCTTGGACAAGTAACTTAACCTCATGCTAAGCCTCAATTTCCATAGCTATTAAATGGAAATAATAAAAGCACCTACCTTGCAGGGTCATGAACTAAATAAAATAACCCACAAGTCTGAGGAGTTTGGAGTATGACAGCCATCAGGAAATGAAGGGGCACTGCTCTGTTACTCTTACTACGACTGCTGCCGCCGCTGCCACAATCATCTCAGGGATGTGTCAATTTTGAGGAAAACAAAAATATCCAAAATAATTTCCTAGGTAATTTTAACTTTTAAGTATTTGAGGGACTAATGAAGAAATATTATGTAAGTGACTCAACTGTTGCTGATTTAGGCTCTTTTCTCTGTGAGCAATGTGGGAAATGAGTCAATGAAATTGAGAATTTATTACTCTTCAGTTTGACAGAATCCTTGAAGGGGGATACGGTTGAAAGACAAGAAATTATTATACCTGTTCACATAAGAGAGAGATATATTTAAACAAGTTTATTATGCCTAAGAACTACATGAATAATAGGAAAGTCTCTTTTTAGTACCAGATGTGCAAGGACTGCCATGGTTTTGTTCTGTTATCGCATTCTCAAATATATTAATAAAAAGCTATTTACAGGGTCTGTCATTTATTTACAGGTTTCTGAAATTTTGCTTCACACTGTCCCCTCCCTACTGTGGAAGGCTTATCTTTTAAGCAAATAACTCCAGGGGTGAGGGGAAGTGAGAGGAGGAGGTTTAATCCACTTTAAGCATACATTATAGAGGGAAGACCTGACAGTTTTTGTCATTTGAACTAAAACAACAGCTCTCATAGCCAAGATAATCTCTAAGACAGCCAGATAAATAAATCCAACTCAACAAATTAAGGCAAATTTGCCACTGCTTTTTAAAAAATACTGTAAGAAAACAGGGTATTATAACTAAATTTACACAGCATTTTTATTGAGCTCTCACATGCTAGGGCAAAAGATGAAAAGTCACAAGATTATCAGAGCTCTCTGAAGCTTGAAACAGAGAGAAATAAACCTATGCTAGTAAGATCCAAAAGGTCATATGTGAGTTACAAAATACAACTTGGGATAGAAGCCTTCAGATAGGACGACAGATTGTCACTGCAAGGCATCCTACACATGCTTAGGCATTGGTTTTCTCTTTAAATTTTTTTTTTCTATATCACTCAAGTAAAGGGAGTGTTACCAGCACTAGGTGAACAGGATACTATGTTCATTCGAATTAAGGGTTTAATAAAATTAACTATGTTTAGCACAGAAGGGGAAAAATGCTTGTTATATGTATTAAGTCCTCCAAGTAATACAAGATTATTGGCAAAGCCAACATATGATTACAGTATAGAATATGTTATAGGACTATCAACTTAATTCCAATGACTCACAAAAAAACCATTAAGGAAACTACTCTAATTACAATACTGCTAATATTATAAATACCAAACTTCCTTAGCAGCAATGGGTAAAGTAAATATGGGCAAGAGCACAATTTCTGCTACTGAAAGAATCAGTGAGGCAACAAACACCAAGTTCCATATCAAGTGTGTGTCATGAAAAGTGGAGAAGGTGAGGGGCACCTGGGTGGCTAAGCAACTGCCGTTGGCTCAGGTCATGATCCTGAAAGTCCCAGGAATGAGCACTCCATCGGGCTCCCTGCTCGGCGGAGAGCCTGCTTCTCTCCTCCATCTCATGTGCTCACAACCCCCACCACACCCCACTCTTTCTCAAGTAAATAATCTTAAGAAAAAAACAAAACAAAACACGGAGACGGAGACCAATCAATAGTAACAGTGCTTTTGTGGAGCCTGGATGGCTCCGTTTGTTAAGCCTCTGACTTGGGTTCAGGTCGAGACCTCAGGGTCCTGGAATCAAGCCTTGAGTCAGGCTCCCACTCAGCAGGGAGTCTGCTTCTCCCTCTGCACCTCCCCCAGCTTGTGCGCTCACTCTCCCTCTAATAAATAAAATCTTTAAAAAAAAAAAAAAGTTAACAAACAAATTAAATTTGTTATAAATGCTACTGCACTCTTGGTGAATTCCCTACTACCACACTAATAAGATTTTTTTAAATTAATTTATTTATATGGGGGGGTGGGGGCAGAGAGGGAAGGGAGAGGGACAAGCACACTCTACACTGAGCACACACACAGCCCCACATGAGGCTCGATTTACTACCCTGAGATCATGACCCAAGCCAAAATCAAGAGTCCAAAACTTAACTGAGCAGCCACCCAGGCACCCCAAAGGGGGAAAGGTTTTAAAAATGAATTACAAAATGATAAAATGACTCAACTTCTGAGTTCACATTTCCATATGCTAACCTAACTGCAATGTGCATTTCCCAGTGTAGTATATCAGATGTACTTCAGATTTAAAGATCATAAATCAAAACGGGGGCCTAAATCCAGATCCCCAAATACTTTTCAGTCCTATTAAACTGACAGAAAGCCCAAGTGCCCAGAAGAGCCATGTGACTTTTAATTTTTAAAAATTCCGTTTTTCGGGGCGCCTGGGTGGCTCAGTGGGTTAAAGCCTCTGCCTTTGGCTCAAGTCATGATCCCAGGGTCCTGGGATCGAGCCCCGCATCGGGCTCTCTGCTCCGCGGGGAGCCTGCTTCCTCCTCTCTCTCTGCCTGCCTCTCTGCCTACTTGTGATCTCTGTCAAATAAGTAAATATAATCTTTAAAAAAAAAATTCATTTTGTTAAAACTGAAGAATCACAACAGTTCATCAAAGCATATGATACGGGGGTGCCCGGGTGGCCTCGTCAGTTAAGAGTCCAGCTGCTGATTGTGGCTCAGGTCATGATCTTGGGGTCGTGGGATCAAGCCCCACAGCATCGGGCTCCCCACTGGGAGTGGAGCCTGCTTAATAAGACTCTCTCTCTCTCCCCTCTCTTGTGTGTGTTCTATCCCTGAAAATAAATTCTTGATGGGGGGGGGGGGGGGATAAGATATACAGTATATAGTTGTTTCCTGAAAGCCAAAAGTAGTTAATCAGAATCTATTCCAATCTAAATTCTCTTAAAGTAGTAGTAATGATGGTCTATCGAGTAAACAGTTTCAAGAAGGTGAACTTTAAACTGGCCACATCAATATTACACTTTTAACATCAATTAAAAGTTATAAATGGTAAAGAACTTGAAAAAAAAAAACACACATTTAAAAAATTTTTTTCAAGGGGCACTTGGGTGGCTCAGTGGGTTAAGCCTCTGCCTTTGGCTCAGGTCATGGTCTCAGGGTCCTGGGACTGAGCTCTACATTGGGCTCTTTGCTCAGCCGGGAGCCTGCTTCTCCCCCCGCCATCTGCCTGCCACTCTGCATACTTGTGATCTCTCTCTCTGTCAAGTAAATAAATAAAATCTTGAAAAAAAAAATATGTTTTTTCAAGATTTTATTTATTTCAGAGAGAGCAAGCACGCAACGAAGGGTCCTAGGATCAAGCCCTGAGCTGGGTTCCCCCATTCATGCTCTCTCTCTGAAATAAATACAACCTTTAAAAAAAAAAAAAAAAAAAAAAAAAAAAAGATTACTAAGAAAACTAAGAGGCAGATCTTTTCTTTTGAAGATTTTATTTATTCGACAGAAAGAGATCACAAGCAAACAGAGGCAGGTAGAGGGAGAGGGGAAGCAGGTTCCTGCTGATAAGAGAGTCCTATGTGGGGCTTAATCCCAGGACCCCGAGACCATGACCCAAGCCAAAGGCAGAGGCTTAACCCACTGAGCCACCCAGGCGCCCCTAAGAGGCAGATCTTATAGAAATTCCCATAATGGAAAAATATAATAAGCAACTAGTTACTTAATTCTTTTTTTAAAAGGTAAATAGCTTTATTTTATAAGAACCACATTTTACGAATAAAAGGGAAAATAAAGTAAAGAAGTTACAAAAGGCAATTTATTAGCAAGCAGATAAAAAGGAATAAACATAGGCGTGCCTGGGTGGCTCAGTCCGTTAAGCATCCAACTCTTGATTTTGGCTCAGGTCATGATCTCATGGTCATGAGATCAAGCCCTACATCGGGCTCCATGCGTAGTCTGCTTGAAGATTCTCTCTCTCTGTCCCTCCTCCCACTCACACTCTCTTTCTCTAATAAATCTTTTAAAAAATTTAAAAAAGGAATACACATACAGCTGTACTAAAGGGCACCTGAGCTTGCCATGCAATTGTCTGAGCAATGAGGAGTACAGGAGACCAGGCGGCCTCCCAACAGAACTACATGGAGGATATTGGTCAGTGCCCGGTGAGAACCTGTGGCAGGGGCTCCCTGTCTTCCGCACGGCAGCCACAGCCTGGGGAGAAGCCCACCTCCCTAAGCCCCACTGGGACCCTAATGCCCTGGACCCCACAACTGCACCAGCTCCCCTCCCAGTGCAAGTGTCTGAATCAGTGAACCATTCCTCTGGCCACAGGGCAAGGTACCTACAGCTCTAGACTCCCCACCTCCAGGTCTACCCTTGCCATGGTCTACAAGAGCCCAGGCCACCAGGGCAAGGAACAAGGCCCTCCCACCAAGGCTGGTAGCTCAGAAAATTCTACATAATAATTCTGAATAAGAGAACAGAAATTAGGATGCCAGGATTCTCTCACCCCAAATTATAGTGTCAAATAATCAACTACCCCTGTTCCTATAGCCATTTTATACACAGAACTACAGTGAGCATTTGACTCCTCACACTGAAAATGTCAAGGCACCGGGCATACTATTTATAAGATGACTCAGGGCTAAATTTGTTCACACAAGAGTAGCATCCAATAATAGACATTAACACCTATATCCCTGTAAACATTTGATTATGATGAATATTTGTTTTTTTAAAGCTGAAAGACTGAAAAGCATCTCAACCAAGTTGAGAAACAAAAATCTGACATAAAAGGATAAAGGAACAATTAAAGCAACTAGGAAACTTCGCAATTAAAAGTTAAGAGGGCCCATTTGTTAAAAGCAGATACAATCTCTTCATAAAGCTTTGCACAACTGATCTCATTATTGACAACTGGGTTTGTCAGCCACAGAAACTGATAGAAGTATGTTTTCCTTAAAATATTAGAGGCTTATTATTTAAAATTATCTTAAAAAAAAGCAGATACAATCTCAAGCGACAATTTTCCAACCACCTCTCTTCTATCAGGTAGCTAATAATTTTCTCTCTACATCTTACATAAGCTTGAGTGAAGAGAGAAAAAAGATGCAAAATGCAGATTTTTCCATCAGGCTTCGGCAACTCAAAACATGCCCCACTGTCTTCATATTTCCATTAAATCGGGGAGAAATCATGTAATTTCTTAAATGGAATGTATCACCACACCAGGTAATAATTCCTCTCTATCCAATTTCTTACAGGTCCCAATTTTCAAGATAACCCTCTTTTTTGTGCAGGAGTTCTCTAAATGTGGCTTCAGGGACCTGGGTGCCCCCAAAGTCCTTTCAGGGGGTCTGTGAGGTCCTCATTTCAGTTATGTATCTGTGTGAGGCCAATTCTTCATACACGTCACACACACACACGTTATAATGACAGTCTGAATACAGGAGCAGTTATAAGAATCTAGCTATCTAATTAAACTAGACTTTAAAGAGATTAGGAAAAATACATACATAACACAATGCCACTCATCTATTTTTGGTTTTAAAAAAGTTGCATCATACCAGCTGAAAATCTAAAACTGGTTCCTCCCCAGAAGCAGACATCATGTTGAGGTAAACAGCTCTCCCAAAATCAGGGATGAAGATCTTCACCTCCAATATGAAACCTTTATTCCTTTTGCCTTTTCTTGCCTTTTGCTTTTCTGTTAATGCACAGGAAAACAATGTTCCTTAACTCTGACAACTGTCACTTAATCTATCGCTAAGGCCTCAGCTGCACACCAGAATTCCCTACAATTTCTTGCTAGGGCAGTTTTAGATAAGAGAATTGCTTCCCCCACCCCCCCCTTTTTAAAAAAGATTTTATTTATCTATTTGAGAGCAAGAGAGCACATATATACAAGCGCCTGAGTGGGCAGAGAAGCAGAGGGAGAAGCAGACTCCCTGCTGAGCAGGTAGCCGGACACAGGGCTTGATCCTGGCACCCTGGGATCACAACCTGAGCCAAAGGCAGAAGCTTAACCAACTGAGCCACCCAGACGCCCCCAGAACTGCTTTAGATTACTTACTGGCTGAACAGTGTTACCATTGCAAATACTTCCTGCTGTACCTGGATCAACAGCTCTGGTAGCACAGCACATGTAAGAAATTTACAAACAGGCCACCTCACTAAAACAGGCTGACGTCCCTTCAGGTACATCCTTTATTACTTGACTTCAACTGGCTTGGTTCACAGGGGGTCCTAAGGAGCATACAGCAGTCTCGGCATCATGCAATTGACAGTCATTACTATCGTCTCCCTAGTGGGCTACCTTGTCTCAAGGGTCTTAAATTAGTGTTTGTAGCCATTAGCAGCACATCAGATGGTCCTGCTGTGCTTGGAGAAACAGAAATAAGATGAACAAAATGAACAGCAAAAACAATTCTTTCACAGACTTGACATCACAACCCATGAGTTTTAGTGAGAGTGGCACTAATACCAAATTTTTGGTTACTCTCTTGTGTATGAGGATGACCAAAGGTAGGGGGGCAGGGGAGGAGAGCTATTAAATTAAACAAGGAGGCCATTAGACTGAGGTGGTTCTAATACCTGAGAAGGCTATGTAAGCAAACTAAAAATAAGCCTAAACATGCCTCAAGTTAAGAAAGGAAACCTGGAGGCACCTGGGTGGCTCAGTCAGTTGAGAGTCTGACTCTTGATTTTGGCTCAGGCTGTGATCTTAGGGTCATGGAATCGAGTCCTGTGCCCAGTTCCGCACTTAGCAGCATAGAGTCTGCTTGCAATTCTCCCTCTCTGTGCACCTCCCCTGGCACGCTCTTGCTCGCTCTCGCTCTCTCTCTCTCTCTCAAGAGCACTCCTAAAAACTTCTGGTTTGGCACTGCCCAATTTAAAAAACTGATTTTTTAAAAAAAGATTTTGTTTATTTATTTGAGAGAGAGAGCAAGCATGAGAGGGGAGAAGGTGAGAGGAAAAAGCAGACTCCCCACGGAGCTGGGAGCCTGATGCAGGAGTCAATCCCAGGACTCCGGGATCAACACCTGAGCTGAAGGCAGTTGCTTAACCAACTGAGCCACCCAGGCGCCCTAATTTTTTTTTTTTTTTTTTTTTTTTTTTGAATAGGCTCCAAAGCAAGGCCTGAACTAATAGCCCTGAGATCAAGACCTGAGCTGAGATAGAGAGCTGGACACCTAACAGACTGAGCCATCCAGGTGTCCCAAATATTTTTTTTAATTGATTTTCTACTCAGGGCACCTGGGTGGCTCAGTCAGTTAAGTGTCTGACTTTTGGTCCCCCCTAAGGTCATCATTTCAGGGCTGTGAGATCAAGTCCCGTATCTGGCTCCACGCTCAGCAGAGTCCGCTTGAGAGTCTCTCCCTCTGCCCCTGGTGCACCCTCTCCCTCTCAAATAAATAATCTAAAAAAAATAAAATGATTTTAACTCAAATTGCTGAAGGACGGGGCGCCTGGGCAGCTAGCTCAGTCAATTAAGCATCTGCCTTTGGCTCAGGTCATGATCCCAGAGTCCTGGGATTGACTCCTACATTGGGCTCCCCGCTCAGTGGGGAGTCTGCTCTCCGACCCCCATCCCCGTCCTCCCCTGCTCGAGCTCACGCATGTTCTCTGATAAATAAATAAAATCTTTAAATTTTTTTTTACTAATAAATAAATCTTAAAAAGAAAACACAAAACCACAAATTACTGAGTCATATCAGAAGAATAAACAAAAATTTCAAATTAAAAGTCAACTTCTAATATGGTAAGTGTCTATAGGTATTACTTACAATAAACTAAAGCTTATAATTTAATAAGATAAAGGGATCCTAAGCCCAGAAAACAAAAAACAAAAAACCCCATTAGTTAAATAGACAATCTGATAAGATCCCACTTCCATTTTCAACTCTATACCACTTCTAATGTAACCTATGAATTAACCTCTGTACTATAACTGTTTTTTACAAGAAAATGAGGAAGGAAATACTCAGTTGTGTGGTCTAGAATAAGAAACCTAATTTTGTCTCTCTCAACTTTAATTTCTCTAGTGAATTACCAGATCTCATGACGTTTAAAGGTCCTGCCAACACTAGGGGTCTATGAGCCACTACCTACCTCTAACCACTCATTTCTGATAGCTCAAATGCATGCAGGGTAAAAGTCCACACTCTTCCATAAGAGAGAAAAACCCTTAACAACTTGGCCCCAAACTAATTTTCTACCTACTCCTTCTCATTCCTTTGTCTTGACCTTCTTACTCCACCCACCACCCACTAACGATCTATCCATATAATAGCAATATATCAGGGGGTGCCTGGCTGGCAGTAAAACCTCGGACTCCTGATCTTAGGGTTGTGAGTCTGAGACCCATGTTGGATGTAGAGATTACTTAAAAATAACTTTTTTTTAAAGAGCAATAGATCAGTTTCTAATCATGGACATCTTTTTTAGACCTAAGTCCTGGGTTAAATTACTTCCTATTCCTTAATTTTCTTGTAATGTAAATGGTGATAATACTTGGGAGGGATGTGGCAAAGATTTAATAGGTTAGTGATTATAAAATGCTAAAGAAAGCACTTTGCCTAGCATATAGCAAGCAGGTAAAGAGCTCTTGCCCATACCCATTCCTATAGAAGACACCTTTCTGTCCCTCCTTGCCTGCCCTGTCTCTGAGAATTAGCTCCAATGTTAACTTTCCCTGTAGCTGGACATCCCCACCCCACCTCACAACATTCTCTGACTTCTCACTTTTATTACAATGTCTATCTCCTATCCCGTCACTATGTACTGTCACTACTCATTTACCACCATCCTGAAAGGCCAATAATGAATTCACCTCTGCAAACAGAGAACCGATATGATGTGCCTATAAGAAATTACAGACTTGAATAGTGAAAATTATTGAAATTAATACTTAGGAAAGTACACCAAGTTCAGTAAAATGAAGGTATTAACTACACTCAGTATCTAAGAATAAAATGAAAATTTCTGATAAAATATTACTTTGGTGCAAACTGCAAGCTTATTTCTTTCTTCTTTTTATTTTATTTTTTTAAAGATTTTATTTATTTGTCAGAAAGAGAGAGCGAGAGCGAGCACAGGCAGACAGAGTGGCAGGCAGAGGCAGAGGGAGAAGCAGGCTCCCCACAGAACAAGGAGCCCGATGTGGGACTCGATCCCAGGACGCTGGGATCATGACCCGAGCCGAAGGCAGCTGCTTAACCAACTGAGCCACCCAGGCGTCCCTATTTCTTTCTTCTTTAATGTTTCATTAATTATGCAAGAACACTAGTGGCTGTTCTAAGGTTTCAGAACTTTACACTAATAACCTGAGTGAAAAGTCATGGGTATCTGTAAAAACAAAAACACGTCTTGCATTCATGCATCCTATTATATCTGCCCTCCACCACGTGACACTTCTGGCCGTCATAACTGTGGGTGGGGGTGACTTACTTCCACCTAGTGAAGAGAGGCCAGGGATGCTGTTAGACATCCTACAGAGCACAGGAGAGCCCCAGGAAAAAGGATTATCTGTGAACAATGCCAAGGTTGAAAAACCCTGCCTACATTATCTGACTGCTTTCCCTTCTTTTTCAAAAGCAATATGCTAATTTTAAGATCCAATTCAAATGTGGGATCCTTTAAAGCGACAGCTCTTCCTTCATACTAATATATTACTTTATATGGGACGCCTGGGTGGCTCAGGTGGTTAAGCATCTGCCTTCGGCTCAGGTCACAATCCCAGGGTCCTTCCTGGGTCGGAGCCCTGCACTGGGCTCCTTGCACAGCCGGGAGTCTGTTTCTTCCTCTGACCCCCCCTCCTTTTGTGGGCTCACTCTCTCTCACACTCTCTCTCAAATAATCTTTAAAAAAGAAAAATGGGGGCGCCTGGGTGGCTCAGTGAGTTAAAGCCTCTGCCTTCGGCTCGGGTCATGGTCCCAGGGTCCTGGGATCGAGCCCCGCATCAGGCTGTCTGCTCAGCGGGGAGCCTGCTTCCTCCTCTCTCTCTCTGCCTGCCTCTCTACCTACTTGTGATCTCTGTCAAATAAATAAATTTAAAAAAAAAAAAAAAAGAAGAGAAAAATGATGGGGCGCCTGGGTGACTCAGTGGGTTAAAGCTTCTGCCTTCGGCTCAGGTCATGCTCCCGGGGTCCTTGGATCGAGCCCCACATCAGGCTCTCCGCTCAGTGGGGAGCCTGCTTCCTCCTCTCTCTGCCTGCTTCTCTGCCTGCTTGTGATCTCTGTCAAATAAACAAAATCTAAAAAGAAAGAAAGAAAGAAAGAAAGAAAGAAAGGAAAGAAAAGAAAAGAAAGAAAAATGACAATACAGAGGTGCCTGGGTGGCTCAGTTGCTTAAGTGTCTGCCTTCAGGTCAGGTCATAATCCCGAAGTCTCAAGATTGAGCTCCACATCAGGCTCCCTGCTTAGTGGGAAGTCTGCTTCTCCCTCTGCCCCTACCCTTACTCATACTCTCTCTTGTTCTCTCAAAAAATAAAATCTTTAAAAAAAATAAATAAAGGGGCGCCTGGGTGGCTCAGTGGGTTGAGCCTCTGCCTTCGGCTCTGGTCATGATCTCAGGGTCCTGGGACTGAGCCCCGCATCGGGCTCTCTGCTCAGCGGGGAGCCTGCTTCTCCTTCTCCCTCTGCCTGCCTCTCTGCCTACTTGTGATCTCTCTCTCTCTCTCTCTCTGTCAAATAAATAAATAAATAAATAAATAATCTTTTTAAAAAGAAATAAAAATGACAACATAATAATAGCAAAAAAACCCAAAAAAACAAAAACAAAAAGCAAATTTAAACCAGATGCAAAAATGGGCACCTATGAACTTGAACAGACATTTCTCCAAGGAAGATTACAAATGGCCAAAGAGCACATGAAATGATGCTCAACATGACTACTCATTAGGGAAATTCAAATCAAAACCACTATGAGATCTATTTCACACTCATCATGATGGCTATTATAGAGAAACAATATAAAGAACACTGACAAGGATGAAAAGAAATCAGAACCCTTACTCAACTGCTGCTAGCAAAATAAAATGGTAGACATTATAAAAAACAGTATGGCAGTTCCACAAAAAACCTGAATTACCATATTATTCAGCAATTCTACTTCTGGGTATAAAACCAAAAGAACTGAAAACAGGCAGCCAAGTTTATTGCGGTGCTGACCAAAGGACCTATAACATTTTCTGCCAGACTCAGGGAGGAGAATGGAAGTAACAAGACCTTTCAATATTAGAAACAATTAAGCAATAATAATTTTATATCCATATGCCAAAATAGCAATCAATGTACTTCCTACAATTTGACTTCTAGCGCCCTAACGTAAAGGAATTGGATCCCAAAGATTACGGCGGGGAATTTTTGAAGTTGTCTATATTCAAGTGGAGATCAAAGAAACCCACCCAAAAGAATTGTGGAGTGACAGTGACAACTGTGGACCAAACAAAAGTTCTTTTTAAAAGGACTATTTTGGGGGCACCTGGCTGCCTCAGTCAGTGGAACATGCAAATCTGATTTTGGGGTGAGTTCAAGCCCCATGTGGGATATAAAGATTACTTAAAAATAAAATCTTTGGGGGCTCCTGGGTGGCTCAGTGGGTTAAGCCTCTGCCTTCAGCTCAGGTCATGATCTCAGGGTCCTGAGATCGAGCCCCGCATCGAGCTCTCTGCTCGGCAGGGAACCTGCTTCCTTCTCTCTCTCTCTCTCTGCCTGCCTCTCTGCCTACTGTGATCTCTCTCTGTCAAATAAATAAATAAAATCTTTAAAAAAAAATAAAAATAAAAATAAAATAAAATAAAATCTTTGGGGGCGCCTGGGTGGCTCAGTGGGTTAAAGACTCTGCCTTCGACTCAGGTCATGATCCCAGGGTCCTGGGATTGAGCCCCGCATCGGGCTCTCTGCTCAGCTGGGAGCCTGCTTCCTCCTCTTTCTCTCTCTCTCTCTCTCTCTGCCAGCCTCTCTGCCTACTTGTGATCTACGTCTGTCAAATAAATAAATAAAATCTTTAAAAAATAAATAAATAAAATAAAATCTTTAAGGATGCTTAATCTTTAGGTTACTTAGAAGGGAGGGGCTATTTTGAAGATTATGATTTTTTGACTTTGGAGGAACTAACATGATTGGCAGTGGAAGGAATTACATGTAAAATTCCTTAAAATTTTATTGACTTAAAGAGAATTGGGATGCCTGGGTGGCTCAGTCACTTAACCCACTGCCTTCAGCTCAGGTTATGATACCAGGGTCCTGGGATTGAGTCCCGCATCCAGCTCCTTGCTCAGCAGGGAGCATGCTTCTCTCTCTGCCTCTGCCTGCCTTTCTGCCTGTGTTTGCTTGCATGCTCATGCTCTCTCTTTCTCTCTGACAAATAAATGAATAAAATCTTAAAAAAAAAAAAAAAGATGACTGAAAACAGGGATTCCAACAGGTATTTGTACACCCACATTCATAGTATGCTTAACAGCCAAAAGGTGGAAGCAACCCAAGAGTCCAGGGATAGACAACTGGATAAAAAAAAAGTATGATCAAAATAAAATTGAGCCTTATTCAAATTTTAAAAGGAAGGTAACTGATACTACAACTTGAATGAACCTTGAGGACATTATGCTAAATGAAATAAGCCAGTCACAAAGGACAAATATTTTATGGTTCCACTTAAATAAGATACTGAGCAGTCAAATTCATACAGACAGAAAGTAGAGTGGTGGTGGCCAGGGGCTGGGGAAGGAGAATGAGAAATCCTTGAATGGATACCGAGTTCTAGTTTGGAAAAATAAAAAAGGTTATGGAGGTGGACGGTGGTAATGGTTGTACAACAATGTAAATGTACTTAAAGCCACTGAACTATATACACTTAAAAATAGTTAAAAGGGGGAGGGCATCTAGATGGCTGAGTCAGTAGAGGAACTGAGTCTTGAACTCGGGGTAAGTTCAGGATCCATGCTGGAGAGAGATTACTTTTTTTTAAAGATTTTATTTATTTGACAGACACAGATCACAAGCAGGCAGAGAGAGAGAGGAGGAAGCAGGCTCCCCGAGGAGCAGAGAGCCCAATGTAGGGCTCAATCCAGGGACCCTGGGATTATGACTCGAGGCACTGGCAGAGGCTTAACCCACTGAGCCACCCAGGTGCCCTGAGAGATTACTTTTTTTTTTAAAAGGTTAAAATGGTAATTTTTTTTTTAAAAGGTTAAAATGGTAATTTTTATGTTATTTTGCCACACGCACACACAGGACTTACAAAGTAAAATACAAAGTGAATAGTTCTTCTCTTTGCACCTTAGAAAAAGATTCCCAACCAGTCAATGCAACAGGATTCCTACTGCTTTCTGTCAATAAGGTTCTGCTAAATCAAAGGGTCTCACAACTGGGCTTATCTAGGTAAAGTTCCTCAGGAATTATTTCAGAGAAAGGAATTAGCTCTAACTGGTGATTCTGCAACTATTGCAAAAGATATGGGGAAAACACTAACAGTTCTACCGTATAAATGGTAAATTAAGCTCTTTAGAGCCTAAGATAATGAAAAGTTGTCTAAATTCTTTAAATTTGGGATCCTTATTCAGAAAAACGATACATTAAAGAGTGGAATTTTATTCTTTTATTATGGAACCAATATTTTAACTTCAATTTTATTTTGGTTAATAGATTTTATTAGACAAATGTAGAAGGAGAAAGAGAACTGTATTCCACCAGGAGTAATTTTGCTTTTCACTGGAATCAGCTTTTATTGCTGACACAATTAATAATTTATTCCCTAAGGATTCCGAAGTTTAGTAGAAAGCATACAGCTCAGAAGTTAACTTTTCCTGAGTTCTAGTTTCCATCTAGTCTTTAACTATGAATGTTTATAAATATCAAGCATGTCTAAAGCTTAGACAACTACTGGGTTCACTTTTTTAAAAGATTTATTCATTTATTTTAGAGAGAAAGAGTGCACATGTGCTTGAGCAAGTGGGATGGGGGGGGGGTAAATAGAGTTTCAAGCAAACTCTGCACTGAGCATGGAGCCCAATGCAGGGCTGGATCCCATGACCCTGAGATCATGACCTGTTCAGTGGGGAGCTTGCTTCTCCCTCTTCAGCTCCCCCATGCTTGTGTTCCCAATCTTGCTGTCATAAATAAATAAAATCTTAAAAAAAAAAAAAAAAAAAAAGAGTTGATACTTAACCAATGGAGCCACCCAGGCCCCCTCCCCCACATCCACTTTACAGGTAGGTAAGATTAATACTAATTAGGTTTAGTGTTCACGGTCACTAAAGTGGTAGCAAATTCAACCACAATAATTAAAATAATTGGTTTTATCTATCTTCCTCTTCTGAAATTCAAGAGTTTACATAAGTGAGGGAAAAACAAAATCATTAAAGACTACTTTAAAAGAGTTTGGCAGATACTGCATTGAGCTTAAACATGCTGTATGTGGTTAGCTGTCTCACAAAAGATTAAACACTAGTAACTCTCTAGGATGCAATTACAGCTTCAATTCATGTTTCTTTAAGTTTATTATTTACTCTTTGGATGGGGTTAAGTAAAAGGAACATGGAAACAGTTCATCTATAGGATGTGTACTGGATAATTAAAGTCCCCCCCCCCAAAAAAAAACCCTGAAGAACTATTATTCAGTCTTATAAAGGAAGGAAATTCTGTCATATGCTACAACATGGACGAATCTTTGAAAACATGTTAAATAAAGTTTAAGCCAGATGCAAAAGGGCTGGTACTACATGATTTCATTTATATGTGGTACCTTGAATAGTCAAATTCTGTACAGACAAAAAATAAAACAGTAGTTACCAGGGGGCTGGGGGAAGTTTTGCTTGTTTTGTTTGTTCTGTTTTTAAGTAGGCTCCACGCTGGGCGTACACACAGGGCTCAAACTCACCACTCTGAGATCAAGACCTGCATTGAGATCAAGAGGCAGAGGCTTATTAACCCACTAAGCCACCCAGATACCCCTATGTTTTAATGAGTACAGAGTTTCAGTCTGAGAAGAAAAAGCTCTGGAGATGGTTGGTGGTGATGACTGTACAACAAAGTAAATGTACTTAGTGCCCCTGAACTGTACACTTAAAAATGGTGAGAACAGGGGCGCCTGGGTGGGTCCTGGGATCGAGCCCATCACTGGATTCCCTGCTCAGCGGGAAGTTTGCCTCTCCTCCATCTGCCCCTCCCCCTGCTCATGTTCTCTCTTGCTCTCTCTCTCAAATAATAAAATCTTTACCCCCCCCAAAAAAAGGGTTAAAATGGCAACTTTTACGCTATGTATATTTTGCCATAATTTAAAAATTTGGCATTAAAAATATAATTTGAGGGAATCCTGGGTGGCTCAGTCAGTTAGGCTTCTGCCTTTGGCTCAGGTCATGATCCTGCGGTCCTGGGACTAAGCCTCTTATGGGGCTTCTGCTCAATAGGGAGTCTTCTCCCTCTTCCTTTGTCCCTCCCCTGGCTCATGCTCTCTCTTTCAAATAAATAAATAAATAAAATCTTTAAATATATATATTTGAAGGTTTCAAAAGTTATTGTTTTAATAAAAGCAAAAATTCAAAGAGGCTGTGCTCTTATTAAACTATTACTAAGGGGGCACCTAGCTGGCTCAGTCAGTGGAGCATGTGACTCTTGATCTCAGGGTTGTGAGTTCAAGCCCCAAGTTGGGTGTAGGAATTACTTTGGAATTAAAAACAACAACAACAACATTCAGGGACGCCTGGGTGGCTTGGTTGGGCATCTGCCTTCAGCTCAGGTCATGATCCCACATTCTGAGTCAGCACTGGGCTGCTTGCTCAGTGGGGAGTCTGCTTCTCCCTCTGCCTGCTGCTCCCCCTGCTTGTGCACATTCTCTCTCTCCCACAAATAAATAAATCTTTTTTAAAAGTTCTAAAAAAAAAAATTCAAAAAATTTTCTTTTAAAAACAAATGAATAAACAAATAAAATAAACTATTACTAAGAATCAGGTGTGTTACAAGGCCCTAAAATTCCCTAGTTAATATTTCATAATGGGTAAAGTAAAAAACTTGTCTATGTATTATCACTGTGTCTGAAACACCTTGCCTCAGAATTACTTTTGGCTAAAATTCCAAAGAGCCTGGGTTCATGGAGTTGTTATATTCTTGGCAAAACCTTAAGAGTCAGAAAAACTGCTGCTCAAGTAACTCAAAGCAAAAAGCATCAAACACACATTATCCCTGAAAGTTGTAAGCAGATGTAACATGTATGGCTAAGGAACAAGAAATTCTGTATGGCAGCAAAGCCTTTAGAACATCCATGGGATGTCTTATTCAAGGGACAAACTGACAGGAAACCTAAACCGTCAATTATAATACAGTGGGATATTCTCATTCCCTTAACCTCACGCAGTTTATAAAATCAGATGTACTTCCTGTTTGAATAACCAAAATGTTTCAGAACACATAAACCAAAAAAGCTTACAAATCAAGTGAAACCATGGTTCTTTTTTACTCCAAGTGGTTATGTACAACTGCTGAAACCTTTACCAAACCCACAAGTAAACTTGAACTTTGAGTTCTGCCTTCTTCCAACTGAACTTTGGTGCTAATTACATCTCCTCCTAGCCAGAATAAAAAAGAAGTCTGCTATTTCCAACTTCTGAGCTCTCTGTTAAGGTACTTCCAGACCCAAGAGGTTAGAAGGGCACCTAATCCCCCAGCAGGAAGCCTAAAGCCATCTATTACTTGGTACACTTGTTTATTTATTTATAAATGACTTCAAATTACTCACTACGACAAACTCCAGCCTCAAGTCCTGCTTAAACAACTCCTGCACTCTCTTCCAGTGGAAACAAACTCAAAGCTACAGTCCAAATGGCTCTCACCACCATGACAAAGCATATTCAGGACAGGGCTAGTCTGCTCTTCCCTCTACCACCGAAAATGACATTCAAAGAATCACAAAACTCAACACTGAATTCTACTCCAGAAACCAACACTGTATGTTAACTAAAATTTAAAAAACAAAAATAAAAAAACACAGTTTTGGTTACATAAATCATGTCTAGAAGCAACACTATATGCATTAGTCTTATTCTAATTCCAACATCAGAATTCCATTGTACATATACGCACACATTTCAAACCTCTACCAAAAGTATTAAACATCACTTAAAACTTACTTTCACTTAAGGATTTTTTTTTAATCATTAAAGAATTACTCTGGTTAAAATGATTTAATTTTCTTCTTGGGGAATTAAACTAATTGGAGGCTTAGATATTTAAGTTTTTCAAAAGCTGAAATATTCCCTTGGCCACCCTAGAAATAAACATGCACTTCAGCCTAACCAAAACAAAATTTGCTGAAGATGGAATCTGAAAGTAGTTCAGTCTGTATCTTAGGCTCACAAGTCCCAAGAACCTTTTCTATTAATTCATAACTGCAAAGAGAATATAAGGGTCTTGGAATTAAAATTAAAGAATATTGTTTCTCTTTAAAAAAAACAGAAAGCAAAAAAAAAAAAAAAAAAAAAAGCATTAAACAGATGCACAAATTACTTCATGACATTAGAATCTTAATAGAGCTCGATTCTAGAACAGTGCTATCCAATAGAAGTTTAATACAAACCAAAAATTTGAAACTTTTAAGCAGTCACACTTTTAAAAAGTAAAAAGAAACAGGTGAATTTTAATAATATATTTAATGTAATACACCCAAAATATTAACATGCAGTCAACATAAAAATTATTAATACTTCTTCTGCTACATCTTCAAAATTCAATGTGTATTTTTATTTTTTATTTTATTTTTTTAAAGATTTTATTTATTTATTTGACAGAGAGAGATCACAAGTAGGCAGAGAGGCAGGCAGAGAGAGAGAGGAGGAGGAAGCAGGCTCCCTGCTGAGCAGAGAGCCCGATGCGGGACTCGATCCCAGGACCCTGAGATCATGACCTGAGCCGAAGGCAGCGGCTTAACCCACTGAGCCACCCAGGCGCCCCTCAATGTGTATTTTTAATAGCTCTATTGAGATATACTTTTCACACCAGGAAAATGACTCATTTAAAAGTATACTATTAATGATTTTTAGTATACTTATGGAGTTATACAATCATCATAATACAACTTTAGTACATCTGCATCACCCCAAAAAGAAACCTCATACCTATTAGCCATCACTCCCCATTCTTTTCCACCCCCATTCCTAGGCAATCAATAAACTACTTTCTGTCTGTACAAATTCACCTTATCGCAATATTTCATATAAATAGAATCATATAGCATGTGGCCTTCTGTACTGGTTTCTTTCACTTAGCATGTTTTTGAGGTCTGTCCACTGTGTAGCAAAGATTAGTACTGGTGTAAAGACTAGCCAAATTTCAAGTGCTCAATAGCCACATGTGGCCTGTAGACTGAGCAACCTGGCTATGGAATCAAAAAGCTCCTCAAGAACAGACATTATCACCTGGTAAGTAAGAGACTATGTTAAGAGGCACCTGGGTGGCTCAGTCATTTAAGCCTCTGCTTTCGGCTCAGCTCGTGATCCCAGGGTTCTGGGATCAAGTTCCACACTGGGATTCCTGCTCAGCCAGAAATCTGCTTCTCTCTGTCTCCCCCCCACCCCCACCTCTCCCCACTACTCATTCTCTCGATTTTAAATAAAATCTTTAACAAAAACAAAAACCTTGGGTGGGGGAGAAAGACCATGTTAAAGCCATGAGAATCCTTAAAAAGAAATGTCATTTATGACAGATAACAGAGGGTTTGTGTTTTTTGTTGTTTCTTCTTTTAAAGACTTACTTATTTGAGAGAGAGAGGGAGGGCGGGAGAGCACGAGTAGGAGGAGCAGAGAGAGAAGGAATCTCAAGCAGATGCCTTGCTGAGCTCAGAGCTCTGATGGGCTTGATCTCACACCTTGGTATCATGACCTGAGGCAAAACCAAATTCAGACACTTATCCAACTGAGCCACTGAGTCTGCTTCTCCTTCTCCCCTTGCTTGGCTTCTCTCTCTCTCTCTCAAAAATGTAATTAAAATCTTGAGAGAGAGAAAAAGGAAGGAAGGAAGGGAGGAAAGTACAGAATTAACAGAAAAAGTGGACCTTAGCTCTATGGTACCTACCACTTTATACTTCAAAAACTATCTTTGCTAATGATTTGAAACAAAAAATACCCCCCACCCCTTGTTCAGTATTTTACCAACAATTCACACAAGTGTTTTTTACAAAGTTTTTAATTTAGTGACATTAAGAAAAACTCAATGGTTATTAACTAAGCCAAATTCTAAAAATGTCCAACCCTATTTTATTGAGGTATATATATATATATATATATAGTCTTCCCACCTGATTCTATGAACATATCTTACTACCCACATGGTAGCATATAGTTCTTTTAATCTCCTCATCTATACCAAGAAAAATTTTTAGAGTATGACTCAGCTTCTTAGGACAAACTAACTCTATTCAGCAAAGTTAATCTTAAAATGTATTTCACTTAGGGGCACTTAGGTGGCCCATTCGGTTGAGCGTCCAACTCTCGGTTTTGGCTCAGATCATGCTCTCGGGGTCATAGGATCACGCCCCACATAAGGCTCCGAGTTCACTGCCCAGTCTGCTTGAGAGCCTCTCTCCTCCTCTGCCCCTTACCCTGCTCACATGTGTGTACTCCCTCAAATAACTCTTTAAAATACAGATAAATTTCACTTAATATTCTGTCTACCTGGAAAGAGGAAATTCATCTATTCAACAAAGTGTGTTTAGGAAGATGTTCTATAGAGGTCACTTCATACAACTTCTAGCAACAGTAAACTCCAGTAGCATATAATTTAATGAATGACCACATGACTTAAGTAAACAAATCACCAGAGAGTGCTCTATATTTTCATAAGAGAAGCAATCACAAAACTATCCTTCGCAAATAAGGACAATCATTTAGTCTATACTCTAAGACACAGATTAAAAAAAAATTAGGGGAAGGTACCTATAATAAAATCTCGGCTAATTCTGAATTTCAGAAAGTGGTAATGTTTAAAATAAGATTTTAACTTAAAAATACGATTACCACATTTTCCTTTATATCTGTGATGGACAATCCCTCATTCAGGACAGGTTGAAATTATATCAGGGTTTCTGAGAATGACCTCCAAATTAAATACCTCACACAAGGTAAAAGAGAAGAACACCAGAACTGCTCTGAATAAACTTCTACCATAAGTAAAAGAGGTTTCAATCTCATTCCAAAAGCCTGAAACATAAGCAAGGTTATGGAAATTTCCATTTTCTATACAGCCCTGGCATCCAGAAAGACAAAAATAAATGTACTCTTTTATTTGAGGCTTTAATTTATGGCTTAGTGACTTTTGGGTGTTCTCTGAAGAGGAATTAGGCCATGTTTAATCACTTAATTCCCTTATTTCTCAAAGAAGAAAGCTAAGAGGTTCTTTACATGCACAAAGTAGCCATGACACTAACAATTGGCAATTTAAGCATTTTTTTTTTTTTTAGAGTTTGCCTCCAAGTTAAACAAAATTCAGCACAGTTCTTTTAATTTTAAAATTTGTTGTTTAGGATTTTAATCTTAATTACTTTTTGTTAATTTGAAAGCAACATTTAAAAAATTCACTTCAAAAAAAATTTACTTCACATTAAAATTCACAAGACACGGAGTCACAAGCTTATACCCAAATCTATTTTCATTTCTTCCATCTAACAATCAAACCAAAACAAACCTCAGCACAACCCAAAGGGAAAGAATGAAAACGGGTAAAGGAGGGACAGTTTGTCACTTCAAAAAGACGAACTTAACTAAAAGTGTAATTCCTGGGAACTCCGTAAATTAGTTACATTTTAACTTATTTGAGAGAAAGAGAGTGGGGAAGGGAAGGAGGGAGAACAGGAGCAGAGAAAGAGCATCTCTGGCGGACTCTGGGCAAAGGGTGGAGCCTGACATGGGACTTGATCTCACGACCCTCCAAGATCAGGACTGGAACCAAAATGAAGAATCTGAGACTCAAGTGACAGCGCCATCAAGGCACCCCAAAGGGAGTAACAGAGTAAAAATGCACTGGAAATAGCAGAGCTCACACCAGCTTCTAAAACTCCTTACTCTATCTGAAATGCCTCCGCCTAGGACTGAACCGGGGTTAACCAGCAGCCACTTTCACGGCCTGCCCCTCCCCACTGCCTGCCCAGTCCCAGCACAGACGCCTGCCCGGTCACCACCCCACCCCTGGGGCTGAGGGCTCGGCAGAAACTCTGGCAAAATAAGGAAGCCTCTGGGAGGTGGCAAGCGGCCAACTCAAACTGGATGATTCCAGTTTAGGCTGGTTTGACTCACAAACAAGCAGTTCTTAGCTTTCCCCGCAGTATTCAGACACACTGGCTGCCCCGGCGGCACACAATGCGCTCTCCTCATTTGCTCTCAGCGTTAAGTCTACCTTGTTCTCCGTTCCCTCGCAGCAGGGGATCTCAAGTGAAAGCCGGATTCTCCGTACAGAGCAAATACGGATCAGCCTCGCACTTCTTTCCAAAACTGCCTATTCCATACAGAACCCTAATGCTGATACCACCTATTACCTACGAGAGCCTTACTGAAATGCTGGTACCCGACAAAAATAAAAGAACTAGAAAGGAAATCAATCTGTTTATAGAGCTCCACAATGGACGTTAAGCCCATCAGGGCAGTCACAGAGCAAACACCTCCATTTTCCATATTTAGCATTAAAAAGGCTTGGCTAGCTAATAGGACTCCCAAAGACAGAAGATTGTGTATAGCTTATTGCCCCCAAAATAAACTTCAAAAATGTAGGCTCTTCAATTGATAGTGGGAATGGAAAACAATACTACTACTAATACACACATACATACAGAGATATACATACGTAACTACACACACACACACACACACACTCTCTCTGTCTCTCTCTCTCTCTCACTGGGGAGCACTCTCCAAAGCACAGACTGCGGAACATTTATTCCATGCTGCTAAAGAGCCCCCAAACTGATTTAAAAGGGAATGAACAAATGCTCACTCTTCTGGAAAGTAATGGTAATTAAGGGAGCTACTCAAAATATGGGGAGACTTTGGGACACCCGGGTGGCTCAGTTGGTTAAGCCGATGCCTTCGGCTCAGGTCAGGATCCTGGGCTCCTGGTATGGGAGTCCCACATCGGGTTCCTTGCTCAGCGGGGAGCCTGCTTCTCTCTCTGCCTCTGCCTACCACTCTGCCTGCCTGTGCTCTCTCTCTCTCTGACAAATAATAAATAAAATCTTTAAAAAAAAAAAATATGGGGAGACTTTGTGTATTTTAAATCTAACAGTTTTCTCCAGGATTGCAGACACACTAATATGCTTGTTCTCATTTTTTCCTCTTCTCCCTCCAAGCAGGTAGCTTTTTAAAGAACTTCAATACCTGTCAACTGTACTGCATAAAATAAAGAAAAAATAAATTTTCTATGAAAAAAAGAGAACTTAGATACCAGTATTTCAAGGAGTCATAAAGTCAATAAAACTATTAGATGGTTTTAATTTCCTCACAAATTAAGAGCTGCAAATCTCAAGATAAAAACTTTATTTAAGGGGCATTTGGGTGGCTCAATGGGTTAAAGCCTCTGCCTTCAGCTCAGGTCGTGATCTCAGGATCCTGGGATCGAGCCCCACATCAGGCTCCCTGCTCAGGGGGGAGCCTGTTTCTCCCCCTGCTTGTACTCTCTCTCTCCCTGTCAAATAAATAAATCTTTTTTTTTTTTTAAGTCTAAGATAATCTGAGCTGTCTAAAAAAGTAAAAATGAGGCAGAAGTACAAAATAATAAAACCGGCAAAGAATGGTTGTGAAACCCAGAAATAACTCAGCTTTAAAATGCATTAAAATGGTTATTTTACTTAGGCTTAAAATAAGCATGCAAATATTTTCATTTTATACAAAAGGGACAAAATATAAACAAACATCCTTCCTAAGAATATTTGTTATCTTTGACTTTGGCTTCTTAAAGGCTTAAATAGACCTTTACTGTTCTCCTTCGAAGTCCTCTGAATGCTCCCAAAACATACACTTCACCAGTTATCCCCAAATCAATAAACATCTAATCATCTATTTTTACATGTTAGTTAGCATAATTTGTTTCAACGGTTTCTGTGCATAGGTATCTTCTCTTTACACACTCAAGAACAAAAAAAATCTCTTCTCAACTTAAATGATCTCATCTCAAACTGACAGGTATAAACACTAGCAAACAGGAGAAAGGCTGGTATTATGCAGTAAAACCAACTTAATTTCTATGATCACTTCAATCCTACGCAACTACAAACAAGATCTGGGAGAAAAGTCATGGATCCTAAACATCAATTTCCCAAATATTGTTTGATTCGTTGTATCAATTTTTCTCCTGAGATTAAAAGTCATTACTTTTAGTGGTAGTGACTTTCTTCTGTTAAAAAAAGGAATACAGGGACGCCTGGGTGGTTCAGTTGGTTAAGCAGCTGCCTTCGGCTCAGGTCATGATCCTAGCGTCCTGGGATCGAGATCCACATCGGGCTCCTTGCTCAGCGGGGAGCCTGCTTCTCCCTCTGCTTCTGCCTGCCATTCTGTCTGCCTGTGCTCACTCGCTCTCTCTCCCTCTCTGACAAATAAAATCTAAAAAAAAAAAACACAAAAAACAAAAACAAACAAACAAAAAAACTTGCTTTAAAAATAAATAAATAAATAAATAAAATAATAATTAAATAAATAAATAAATAAATAAATAAGGAATACAAACTATTTTTGCGTCCCTAAATATATCTGAGAATAAGAAATCATAGTGCACGAATCCGTCGTTAAGCAACTGCCTCAGGCTTAGGTCATGGAGCCCTCCCTGCTGAGCCTGCTTGTATTCCCTCTCTTGCTGTGTCTCTCTGTCAAATAAACAAATAAAATCCTAAATGTTTTTAAAGATTTATTTATTTATTTATTTGACAGACATCACAAGTAGGCAGAGAGGCAGGCAGAGGGAGAAGAGGAAGCAGGCTCCCCGCCGAGCATAGAGCCCGATGTGGGGCTCGATCCCAGGATCCTGGGATCATGCCCCGAGCCAAAGGCAGAGGCCCAACCTCCTGAGCCACGCAGGCACCTCAAAATCCTAAATTTAAAAAAAAAAAAAAAAAAAAAGGAATCACAGAGCAACAAAAACAAATTTTATTTCCAACTAAATACTGAAAATTATTTGCCTATGTTATTATAGATAAGAGATCACTTTTGAGGATTAAAAACTCAAATGTGTTTTTATGATTAAACATTTTAACAATCACCAAAAAACTGCTAATTATTAATTCCTTTAACACAAAAAAATTGACTTTTGGGGCACCAGGCTGGCTCAGTCAGTGGAGCATGCCACTCTTGATGTCAGGGTCATGAGTCAGAGCCCCATGTTGGGCACAGAGGTTACTAAAAAATAAAATCCTTAGGAGAGGCTGAATGGCCCAGTGGTTAAGTGTCTGCCTTCAGCTCAGGTCATGATCCCACAGTCCAGTGATGGAGCCCCAGGTTAGACTCCCTGCTCGATGGAGAGTCCGCTTCTCCATCTGCCTCTCCCTCTGATCATGTTCTCTGACTCTGCAAACAAATATAAAAAAAAAAAAAAAAAAAAAAATCTTAAAAAAAAAAAAAAGGACTTTTATTTCATACATAGTATTGAAACTACTTCCAAATCTGACAGTTTCCAGCATTATACATATCATAGCAAACTGTATAGTCAGGTAATAAAATGAGTGTTCCTTTCTTTTCCATATCAATATTCTATATAAGCATATTTGTAAAATAAGAGAAATGGAAGGTACACGGTCACTTTGATACACATACCACCACCAATCCCAATGGCTTCCCTCTCACCTGATCGGCCTCATCCATAATCTTTCACAAACCTGCAAGATGACAACAATTTTCAAAAAATTTCTTCTTCTTCTTTTTTTTTTAAACTTAGTGATAGTAAAGCAAAGTTTAATGAATACAAACTCCCAAAGAAGGGGGTGACCAGAGAGGGTTGCCTCGAAAATTTTCTACATGAACCTGAAAGTTCTCTCTCCTTAAATAAGTAACTGCAAAACTCCTCTTGAAATCACAGACAAAGGGTATTTGAAAAAAATTCCCTCTCTCAGAAACTATAATGTCTTGATTGTTCACAAAATGACTAACAGAACAGGTCTTTACAGGAAAAAAAAAAATGCTCATTACATTCCTTTTAACTATATGTTGTTGTAAAAATCCAGAATCTGTTTAATATTGCTAATTACTGTTTAAATATAATTCAGATAAAATAATCTTAAATGGTCTATCATTAAAAAATGAGTAGGGTTATGGTCAACTTTGATATAATTTACTAAAAATGTATAAAAGAAACATACAAACAAGTTCTACAAATAATACAAGCAATAAGAAGTGTTTTTCAGGGGCGCCTGGGTGGCTCAGTGGGTTAAGCCGCTGCCTTCGGCTCAGGTCATGATCTCAGAGTCCTGGGATCGAGCCCCGCATTGGGCTCTCTGCTCAGCAGGGAGCCTGCTTCCTTCTCTCTCTCTGCCTGCCTCTCTGCCTGCTTGTGATCTCTCTGTCAAATAAATAAAAAAAAAAAAAAAAAAAAAAAAAAGAAGTGTTTTTCAGGGCGCTTGGGTGGCTCAGTCAGTTAAGCATCTGCCTTCCACCGGGATCATGATCCTGGCATCCTGGGATCAAGCCCCACATGTGGCTCCCTGCTCAGCAGGGAGCCTGCTTCTCCCCTTCTCTCTGATCCTCCCTCCTCCACTCATCTTCTCTCTTGCTCAGTCTGTCTGTCTCTTGCTCAAAAAAAAAAGAAGTATTTTTCATTTCCTCTTCAATAAGATGTAAATTTAAAAAAAAAAAGTAAATTATTCCAACTGCAAAGCTACGACATTAAACAAGAGAGGGGCTTTAGCAGAAACCACACCACATCTTAACAGAGCATCAGTGTTGAAAAGTCTGATTGCTCAAAGTTCCACATGCTTCGGGGCGCCTGGGTGGCTCAGTGGGTTAAAGACTCTGCCTTTGGCTCAGGTCAAGATCCCAGGGTCCTGGGATTGAGCCCCACATCGGGCTCTCTGCTCAACAGGGAGCCTGCTTCCTCCTCTCTCTCTCTCTCTCTGACTGCTTCTCTGCCTACTTGTGATCTCTGTCAAATAAATAAATAAAATCTTAAAAAAAAAAAAAAAAAGTTCCATATGCTTTTCTTGTTATTTCAAATAAACACCACAAAGGCTATTTCAAATGCCAGTTTTCCTGCCCTGGAAGTAAGAAGAAGAGTGTCTCTCTGTCTCTCTCCCCCCAACTCTTCCTGTCCCCCAAGTCTCTTCCTTAAATCTTCCAACTGTGGGGGTGCCTGGCTGCTCAGTCAGTAAAGCATGGAACTCTTGATCTCAAGGTCATGAGTTTAAGTCCCACATTGGGCATGGAGCCTACTTTTTAAAACAATGACGGTATGAAAGAAAGTCCAGTAATATAATTAACTATAACAAAAAGCACATGAAATTTTGGGGCGCCTGGGTAGCTCAGTGGGTTAAAGCCTCTGCCTTCGGCTCAGGTCATGATCCCAGGGTCCTGGGATCGAGCCCCACATCGGGCTAGCAGGGAGCCTGCTTCCTCCTCTCTCTGCCTGCCTCTCTGCCTACTTGTGATCTCTGTCAAAAAAATAAAATCCTAAAAAAAAAAAAAAAAATTTCATCAAGTATTTTTTTTTTTCTTAAGATTTTATTTATTTATTTGACAGAGATCACAAGTAGGCAGAGAGGCAGGAAGAGAGAGAGGAAGGGAAGCAGGCTCCTCGCCGAGCAGAGCGCCCCATGCGGGACTCGATCCCAGAACCCTGGGATCATGACCCGAGCCAAAGGCAGAGGCTTTAACCCACTGAGCCACCCAGGCGCCCCATCATCAAGTATTTTCTAAATCAATTTATTCCAATTTTAAAAAATCTGTATGTAGAAAGCTTGTTCTAATAAATTCTGATTCAGGGCGCCTGGGTGGCTCAAGTTGGTTAAGTGTCCAACTCTTAATTTCAGGTCAGAATTTTAGGGTTGTGAGATTGAGAGCCACATTAGGCTCCATACTTAGCGGGGAGTCTGCTTGAGATTCTATCTCCTTCTCCCTCTGCCCCCCCACCACGCTCACATGTGCTCTCGGTCTAAAAAAAAAGAAAAAGCAAAAAAAAGTTCTGATTTATTCAAATAGGTAACTAAGCATGATTTAATGCCATATGATTTACCAAGAGCCACAATGAGACAATGAAATGTCACTAACTACAGTTATTTTCATGTAGTTATCTTTGCTTATTACTACATTCATTCTGTTTCCACCTAAAGACCTATTTTTGTGAGAATAAAACTCTGTAGTCACCACACGTATTTAGACAGACAAACCAGCAGGGTTCAGAAGAACAAAAAGGAAAAGTCTGACCCTAGCCCAAAAAGCTTTCAAGACAGATGAGGCTGCTTCTGGAAAGCAGGAAAGAAGCACAAGCCACAGACACCCAGATTAATATAAATACATGTTAGCTCTTAATTAGACATATATGTAGTTTTCTGCTTTGGCTCAGCCATTGCAAATGTTTACTCTAAACTATTCTTGGGGTGCCTGGATGGCTCAGTCAGAAGAGCATCTGACTCTTAATCTCAAGGTCAAGAGTTCAAGCCCCACACTGGATGTAGAGATTATAAAAATAATAATAAACTTAAAAAAATATTTAAAATAAATAAATTAGTTCTATTCTTGGGGCTCCATACAACCTATCTTATTCCATAAATTTCGTGCACACAAAAACACAGTATTTGTTAAACAGATGGCTGAATATAAACTCAAAAGTTAAATTTAGACTAAAAAGAGATTTAGAGAAGTAATCTACTGAACAGAAGGGAAAGGAATAGGAACAGGTTTAGGATTATCCAAATCTCAACTCTCTCCCTTTACCCTTTCATCCATTTTTTTCCCCATTCATTCAGTAAACCTCTTAAAGCATGTAGAATCAAGGACTAACTGCCAGGATATCTTTTCAGCAATCTGGTAAAGCCCCTGTACTTTTCAGAATGTTTCTAAATTCATCAAGTAAAATAAACAGGAATAAAAATGGAAACCAATTATATTGACAGTTATTAAAATATTTAAAATGTCGTGTTATAATGTTTTCATTAACATTAACTTATAATACTTAACACTTAGTAACTACGTAATTCCCAGTAGTCCCAGTAATGATGACTAGACACCGCATTTTGAGATATCTGCAACTATAATAAATTACTTGCGGATTTATACTGGTGACAAAGTAACCCATATACTGTCAATACCACTGTTTTTTTTTTGTTGCCTACTTTCATAATGCGAAGCGATACTTAATTTCAGTTACAGATTACTAGTGAAAAGATGTAATTTTCCCCATTCAAGTTCAGGGACCCTAAACCAGCCCAATCATCTTTGGGTTCGATCAAAGTAAACCACTGGGAAACAAAGCACAAAAACTATCTTAAGATATCAGGAAAGTTGGGGCACCTGGGTGGCTCAGTCGATGAGTGTCCGCCTTGGGCTCAGGTCATGATCCCAGGGTCCTGGGATTGGGGCCTCGCAACGGGGTCCCTGCTCAGTGGGAAGCCTGCTTCTCACTCTCCCACTCCCCTGCTTGTGTCCCCTCTCTTGCTGTCAGATAAATAAATAAAATCTTTTTAAAGGGGGGGGGGTTTCCTGGGTGGTTCAGTGGGTTGGGTGTCTGCCTTCGGCTCGGGTCATGATCTCAGGGTCCTGGGATCCAGCCCCGCATCGGGCTCTCTGCTCAGCGGGTAGCCTGCTTCCCCCTCTCTCTTTGCCTGCCTCTCTGCCTACTTGTGATCTCTGTCAAATAAATTAATTAAATCTTAAAAAAAAAAAAAAAAGAATCAGGAAAGTTTATGAACTAAATTCAATAAATTCTTCAATTCCTTTAACCTGTATTACAGAAAATTCACTAACATGACAGGAAAAAGAAACCCAATGATAGGAAACTATAGAAATAAAATATGTTCAACTTCAATCTGCCCTTTTTTTTTTTTTAAGATTTATTTGTTTATTTATTTATTTATTTGACACAGGAGCTGGGGGAGAGACAGGGAAAGAGGGAACACAAGCAGGGGGAGCGGGAGAGGGAGAAGCAGGCTCTCTGCAGAGCAGGGAGCCCAATGAGGGGCTCGTTTCCAGAAGCCTGGGATCATGACCTGAGCCGAAGGCAGAGGCTTAACGACTGAATCACCCAGGAGCCCCTCAATCAGGGCTTTTAAAAGAAATACTTTTGTGGAATATATACATTTAAAATTTTCTGTTGAAAGGAAAAGTGACTCCCTAAACCACGACAGAGAAAGAGACAGACACCACCACAGAGCTGCACACAGGAAAGCTTATACCATCAAGTTCCAGTTCTCACCAGTTAAATACTGAGAATAGTTATGCAGGAACTGTAGGTGTGTCATTTATAAAGAGTTCACAACCAGACTGTTATCAATCCCACGTTTCCTCATTGGAAACGCACTGCTAGGAATCTGTTCACCAAAGCTCCAACAATTAAAGGGGATGGAGGGTGATTAACTTCCCCGTCAGTCAGTCATGCAGACAGAATACAAGCTTGTTTCTATCGCTAGAACCAAGCTGTATTTCATCTACTGTAAGACGTTAATTTGAAACATTTTTAAAGAACTTGAGAGGTCATGGTTTCACAGTCATAAGGTTTTAAAGATTACAAAAAAGAACTTATTTCCTCCAAAAGGAAATTCAACATTCTGAATCTATAAAACATCTCAAAATATTACACTCTGATGTCAGCATAATAGTAAAGGAAAAAAGGACATCTGATAAAAGGGAGGCTGAATGGGTATTCTATGCACATCAAAAGATTTTTTTTCTCAGACTTGCTTGGATCATATATAATGACCAATCTTTCAGCTATTTACATTAATTCTACTTTATCCATTGTGTTAACTAAGAACTGTATCTAAGTATTTCAACTATTTACTGAACATGTACTTTGAGAAAGACGGTATGCTAAGCTCTACAGTGTGCACAAAGGAAGACCTGGTCTTGTTCTTAAAGGATAGCACTGAAAGGCCTGTCATTCAGTCCCATTTCCAGAAAGTTCACTGTTTCTCACAATCAACATAATCCGATTATTAACACAATGTCTCTCCCACTTGTCCCAAGTTAGGCATTCTCAGAGTCCAAGACTTCCTTCTCTGAACTACTGAAATAGCCTCCTCACCACAATCTCGGTCTTTCCTACTCTAAGTCACCAGATGCCTTTCTAAATCTAAAGCACAGATCTCAACAAACTATCTCCCTTCTCAAAATCTTTCAACCACTCATCTTTGCATAAAGAACTAAACCCCAAATCATTATCATCGTTAAGTCATTCTAAATTACGTGCTGTTCACAGAACATTCTTCCATCTGTACCCTCCAGGTTGTTCCTTCAACCCACAGTGTTCCCTGCCTAGCCTAAAACTCAGCTCTTCTTGTCGACAAAGTGCTACGTAACAGCCTTTATAGCCCTAAATCGTAAAAGCTTCCAGCCCTAAACATGAATCAGGTAGCTGACAGAAGAGGAAATATCTTTAACAATTGTAATTTAGGGGCACCTAGGTGGCTCAGTGGGTTAAAGCCTCTGGCTTCAGCTCAGGTCATGATTGAGCCCCACATCGGGCTTTCTGCTCAGCGGGGAGCCTGCTTCTTCTCCCTCTCTCTCTGCCTGCCTCTCTGCCTACTTGTGATCTCTGTCTGTCAAACAAACAAATAAAATCTTTTTTAAAAAAATTGTAATTTAGTCCCTGTGTACATTTTCTAAGCTTATCCTGCCTTTGTGGCGTTATCTTTCTGACTGTAAATATTCAGAAGCATATAACCCTTCCTTTAGATTGCATAAACAGGGATTAGCTCCATCAAATTCATCAGATGGCCTCTGGGTTCAAGTTTTTGAGCCTACAATGCTAAGGGCCAGATCCCAAATCACTATCACTCCCACCAAAGTATAATGCCATCCTGAAGGCCCTGTATCATATTTCTCCAACTTCAACACTTCCACAATTGGCTGGCTTTTCATTAAGTTTTGACACAATGGAATGCTACTGTGTCCCTTTAATGAGGTAGGTTTAGAGAAAAAGCACTAAAACCTGAGTACCTTAATTCTATGTAGGAGAAAGTAGGACATAACAAGACTTCATAATCAGCTTATTATAGAGTTCAAATGAATCTTGTCAATTGTTGAACCTGACAATGTAGCAAATAAAATCAGGAGAGGTTGAGTTTTCACCCATGTCACAGAGCTACAACACTGGAGCCAGTACATAATTTTCCCCAAGTACATGATCATTTACTTGTCTCAAATTAATTCGAAGCAGGCAATACTGGAAGAAGAATAATTAATCTGGTCATTTTAGTCAGTCAAAAAATTTTGTATCCTATAAATTTAAAATATACAGCATTCAAATAGAAAACTAGGATATTTGGCATAAACAGGATCAGTAACAGTAGATGGAAACAAGGAATGGTTCAAGACCATTCAAATGCTTCAACAACTGAAGCAGTAATAATAGCTAATAATTACTAAAGGCAGCATTTAATATATATGGATATTGAGCTAAGCACTTAAATACATTTTTTTCGTCTAATCTTCACAATAATTTTAAAGCCTGATTCTCACAGAAGCTGAGGAAGCTGAGGCATAATAGACAGCTTAAGTAACTTGTCCAAGGTTACAAAATGAGTAAGCTGTACTATCTACATAGATCTGTGATAAACTTCTAAGCGGTTTCCTGTTAAGATTACCTTCAAATTATTATTTTTACCTTTAGAATAAAATTCCTTTGTAAAAAAATTTCCAACTAATAAAATTAGCTCACTCAACCTTAATGAACGGCTAAGTTACAACCTGCATTTAAAGAAAGCTTTTCTACTTGAGATTATAAATTGGCTTTCACCTTGATATTAAAATTAGTTAAAATGTACCCAAAAGTTGATTTAGTCATTGATAATAGATGTGTCAACAGTATATTTCACCAATACATCTTGAAACAAAAGGCTTTTATGAATTTTCAACCAAAATAATAGAAGTTAGCATTATACACCCAAGAAATTAAAAACTTTAAAGAGAAACATTTTCAGCAGCACAGGATTTACTTCATTCAGCTAAGGTTACCATTTTTCTACCTCTTTTGGCCATTTGAATATTGAGCATCTAGAGCAAAAAACAGCATCTGCAAATCACTATTTCAGGTACTTGACAGAATGGTGAATTCCATGGCCACCCACTAATCACAGCTTCTTATATACATGATCCAAGATTACTTACTTTAAAAAATATTACTATGCTACAAATCATTACCACTGATTGTTGAGAATTTGTGACATTTTATTCAACAGCTCGTCTGTGATAACAAAAGGCTGTTAACCTACCTGTCACTGCTGGTACTACTGCTGCTGCTGATTGAATCACTACTGGAGGATCTACTCCTAGAGCCGCTGCCGCTAGGGGACCTTGTAGGTCTAGACGCTTGGCTAGCCAGCCTCTGAGGAGACTGATTTCTAGACTGGGATGAATGTGGTGACCGACTCCTGCTGTGCTGGTAATTCCGCTCTGGCCTTCTGCCTCGTACCTCCCGGGTAATATCATCCCTGTAGATATCCCTGTGTACAACACTGGGCAGTGTAAACTGCTCCCGAGCCCTAGGTTCGTATCGGGGGTCATGAGCATCAAAACGGTTTGGACTTCGACTCCGAGAAGTATAATAGAGCCCATGTTGTAAAGTCCGCTCGCGAGGATCTCTATAGTAATCCTGATCGTAATGTCTTGTCCGATCAAATCCTCCCGTCCCCCGTTCATGGTGTCCATAGGCACTATGTTCATAAGCACGCTCCCTGTTATCTGAAGCCCTGCATTTAGGAGGGGGGGAAAAATATTTAATCAATCAGAAAAGGGCAAGCAAAACTAAAAGCAAGTCATGCAAACATTCATTTCAGCATTGTCTGTCTTTGCAACTGTCATTTTCTAAACAGCATTAACCTACTTAGTAAGCAAACACTACCAAGCTTAACATTTTACTTGACTCCAAAAATTATTTTCACAGCTGAGCAATCATTGTGTATATTGGGCTTTCATGACTAGTGTTCTGCAAATCAGATGCTCTTTTTATTAGGGATTTTCTGGCTTATATGCAGAAATATACATATACCATCTCCTTTTCATTTGCAGTTTAATGGAACAAGAAGAGACTGTCATTTTAATATCAAAGTTTTCTATACTTCCATCTGATTAAAATATATACCAAACTTTTACTTACTTGGCAAATTTATTTTAGGCAAAATTTCTATGATACATTTTAACACAGACATGAAAGCCCTATTGCAATGTATGTCCCAGCAGTAAGAGGGCATTTTCAAAGAAGTCCAGAAAAAAATTTTAATTTTTTCTCATTAACTTTCGACTTCTTGGGTAATTATAAAAACTACCAGATTATGTAAACTGCCGTGCCCAAACAATCACATTTAATAACAGAAATGGAATCTTAAAAGAAAAGGTTATCAAAATACTGGACTGACACATGCTATTTATTCTACGGTAAATTTAACTAAAGAATAAAGATTATTTCATCTACTGGTGCTATCAAATTCCACATAATTTTTTAAAACAACTATTCCATGATCCTACTTGTTAATGTCTGTGCTTAATGTTTACAGGAAATATGCTCTTAGTCATAGCTAAGTTCAAATTGCCTCTGATGAAATTAGCCAACTTTGGAAACTGTAAGATATTTGAAGGTTGCTATTAGCATGGATTAACCTAAAAAAAATGTTTCTGTGGGACATGACTATTTGCCAACCTACGGTTACAAAACATTGCTGCATGTTCAATTACACATGCACTTATGTGTTGATAATGAAAACCAATGCTAATCCTACACAGAAATCTTAACATTTTCTACTTTTGTAGGAAACCAGAACTCATTTCCTGAGTTCCTAAAAGACCACCTCATCGCTTGAATCTCAAGTTGAGACTGAGTTTCTTCTCAACATTATCTTTGGATCTGATCTTCTATCAAAAGATTAAGAAATCATCAAAGACACAGAATTAGAATCTCTCCAGTGAAGAATATCTGGCAAAAATCTTACAACTAATACTATGTCCCCAGTAGATTCATAAATCCAAATCTCTCCACTAACCTTCATTTTCACCCACCCTTTCTTTCACTTAGTGGCAACCATACCTTCCTCGGCTATACTTGCTTTTTGCTGCTATGATGTGAAGCAACTGCGTGGCAAAAAAAATTCAGTAGTATCTTTCCTATTTAAAAGTATTAAATAACTTTTTCCTTTTTAAATGTGCTACATTTCTGGCATTTGGACAGATATTTCAATGTCTAACAAACAAGAGGGTTTCCTTTGAGACTTAAGAGAAAATTTCACAAATAATTCAATTAGCACCCTATCAAATGTTAATTGGTAAAAGCTGTTATTAATGATATAACAAGCAATAGGCAATAGTTCTAGGAGAATTACTGCTACAGCTGGTATTTTAGAAATATGCAAAGTTCTTATCTATTAGGAAGATACAGAAGGCAGGCACAAGTGCTAGCAGAGCTGAAATCTAATAGCTATTCTTTGATTCATCTATTAGTACTAAACACTTCTAGAGTTAGTGGGGGAAAAAAAGAAGAGAGTTTGACTTGGGTTAGGAGAGGGGCTAATATACACAGGTCAGGACATACCAACCTTTTCCAAGTGTGGAAACACGACCTATAATCCCAATTAAATCTAGGGAGAGAATTGTGAACATAACTTCCCCAATTTTGGCCCCTCTTATGGGGGTAATCCACCTTCTTAATGGGCAAGGGTGTCAAATGATATTTAGATGAACCACAAGGAAAAAAAAAATCTTAGTGACCAGATAAAATAATTCCACCGGAAGCAAGCAGTCCCAGACAAACTGTAACTCTCAAACCCCCAGACTTCTTTCTTGAGATAGTAGACAATTATAAATTCATCCACATTCAAAAAAATTTCCAGCCCTAAGTAGGAATCAGGCAGCTGACAGAAGAGGAAACCTCCTCTACGATTCCACCAAATGAGGAAGAACAGTTGCTCCCCATTAGTTCACCTTTGTAGCCATCCACACAGTCAATTTTGATTGCTGTATCCACAACTGATCGTCACCATGTGTTCAAGGCTAAAGTACCTTTAATTGGACAGCAACTTGCTTAAGAAACAAAATAGTAATCCTCTTCCCCTGGGCTAATGGAATCTTGACTGCATGACATCCCATACATTCCAGCAATTAGAAAAGAATGGCTATATTCCAGGATTTAGAAACATTCATCATCTCAAATTTCCCCCATTCCATCAAGGAGTATAATTCCAACATGGAAAATGTGTAGATCCAAAATGGAAAAAAATCAAACATTGCCTTCACTCTTCTTCATCCAAGTACAGATTTCCAGATTAAAGTATTGTTTGTAGAATCCAGGCGGTTGAATCATTATGGTCTGCTAGGTTTTTTGTGACAATCCAATTTGTTTGTACACTTTGTGTAGTGAAAATTGAGAAGCAGATACCAACTTCTAAAAGAATCTGTAGGCTCTAATATTCCAGAAATATTCCATATAGTACAACCACAAAATCTGTAGCCAAATAGCTCCATCAGATAGCAGAGATATATCCAAGGAAGGCCTTCAGATTATCCAACAGAAGGAATAATTAATTCTAGAAGATAGGTAACTCCAAAAATGATACTGCCATACAAAATCTTCCACCATTTTACATCTCAGGAGTAGATATCCAACCAGCTGCAGGAAATATCCTCTACGATTCCACAAGATACCAGCCACTGGGATAGAAATCACTTCCGTTTCCAACCCAAAATAGGAAACATTGAGAATGCCCAAAACTTTAAATCCATCTGGGGCCCCTAAATATGAGTTTCTGTTTCTCACCATATCAAATACAAAATACCTGCCTACAGAAACCTTGGAACTTACCCATCAAGTCTCCGCTCATAACGTCCTTCTCGTGCATGAAGTGATGGTGGAGGGCCATAAGCAGGCCCTCCACCACCTCCTCTGAACCCAGAAACCTCTCTACTACGAGATGCTATGGAAACTGTATCATCCAATCCCCGAGCAGCACTCGGAATGGTGCCTGGTTCATTATAATCCGTGCGTAGGTCTCTATCTCCCATTTTGTTGACTGAGTTGTGAGCCTTCTGTGCACTTTTGATGTCCACAAAATCCACAAAGGCGGCCACTCCTCCTTCAGATCCCCTCTTGGGGAGAATTTTGACACTTTCCACGCGGCCATATCTGGAAAAAACAAAACATTATTGTTGCATAACAATAATTTTCCAAGAATAGTCTGTGAAAATCTTATTTTTAGACAATTTACATTAACTGCGTATGTAGGAAGAGTTGCAAAGTACAGAAGATGGCTTTTACACATTTTTCTTGGGGCAAAAATTTACAAAGATTTTTTAAAAGCAAGCTCTACACCCAATGTGGGGCTTGAACTCATGAGTCCTGAGATCTAGTTGCATGCTCTACCAACCGAGTCAGCCAGGTTCCCCAAAATTTACAAATGTTTTAACCATTACTCTCACTTCTTAAATATATTCACTAAATTACTTTTCACCTTTTAAGAACACTTAGCTGAAATGAATCTCTGTTTTATGAATTTTTACATTCTAAAAAAGGTTACTAAACCTAAGATGGTTCAATGTTACTTAGAAATCTTTCAAGATGTTTGTTTATCGGGAGGGCCTGGCGGCTCAGTCCTTAAGTGTCTGCCTTCAGCTCAGGTCATGATCTCAAGGTCCTAAGGGGACTGAGCCCCGCATCGGGCTCCCCACTCAGCAGGAAGCTGGCGTCTCCCTCTCCCACTCCCCCTGCTTGTTTCCTCTCTCGCTGTGTCTCTGTGTCAAATAAATAAATAAAATCTTTTTTAAAAATTAAAATTAAGGGGCGCCTGGGTGGCTCAGTGGGTTAAGGCCTCTGCCTTCAGCTCAGGTCATGATCCCAGGGTGCTGGGATCGAGCCCCGAATCAGGCTCTCTGCTCAGCAGGGAGCCTGCTTCCACCTCTCTCTCTATCTGCCTGCCTCTCTGCCTACTTGTGATCTCTGCCTGTCAAATAAATAAATAAAATCTTAAAAAAAAATTAAAATTAAAAAGTAAAGAAACATCTAAACTAAAAACAGCTACTTTACAGATTTCATTTTTAAATCATTAAGTGAAAATGAGCTTTCTGAAAAAATGAGATGATTCCACAATCTTTACTTGAAAGTAATCCATTTGAAGTGACAGTCTTAATTTTTTTTAAAGACTTTATTTATTTATCCAAGAGAGAGAAAGCACAAGCCAGGTGAGGGGCAGAGAAATGACTCCCTGCTGAGCACGGAGCCCACCACAGGGCTGAATCCCAGGACCCTGAGATCATGACCTGAGCTGAAGTCAGACACTTAACTGACTGAGCCACCTAGGTGCCCCTCAAGTGAGAGTCAGATTTTTTTTTTTGAAGATTTAATTTATTTGACAGAGAGAATGCAAGCACACAAGCAGGGGGAGCAGCAGGCAGAGAGAGAGGGAGACTCAGGCTCCCCACTAAGCAGGGAGCCTGACTTGGGATTTGATCCCAAGACACAGATATCATGACCTGAGTCAAAGGTTGACACTTTACCAACTGAGCCACCCAGGTGCCCCAACCGTCTAATTTTTTAATGCAGTTTTCTGCTATTTAATTTTTTTCAGGAGGTTAAAACTACTAAAACTTATAATTTCGGTATACTTAAAACTGTTTTTCATATAAATTAATGAATTTGAGAAAATCTTTTGATAGACCATATGTTCCCATTTTTATTCCAAAAAAAAAAAAAAAAAAATGCTTGAGATGTCTGTAAAGAAAAATTTTAGGGCACCTTTTATATTTGGAAGATATGTGTAAGAAATATAATGATTCAGAATTTTAAAAGTCATGAAAATTCTATGAATTTCATTAGGAGTTAACTATGCTTTATGTACTTATAATCTGGCATTTTAGAAAGGCAAGCACAGCAATTTTAAATATAGCATTCTTATTTGCTGACAATCCAAAATCATAATTTTACACTTCTCCTGGAGCTGACATTATCAGAAAGCAGAACTCTTCTCTTTACATCCTCCAGGATGATTTAAGTTATACCTCTCACAAGGGAAACCTAATCCTAAAATTGTTTCATCAGGCAACTGAACTAGAAGTAACAAAATTATTTGTTGATACTGAATTAATGAAAGGAGCTTTCTAATTTGGAAAAAAAAAAATTGTGAGAAATTGGAATAGTTCTTTTCTTTCCGTATAAACATTAAATACCTTCCAGTGTATCTGACAAAGGACTTGTATCTAGAGTACAAAAACTTTTATAATTCAACCAATTTTTTTAAATAGGCAAAACACTTCCAACAAAGAAGATACACAGATGGCAGATAAACCCAGAAAAATACGCTCAAAATTAATAGTCATTAGGGAAATGCGAATCAAAACCACAATGAGATACCACTTCACACCCATTAGGATGACTATTTAAGGCAGGAAAAAAAAAAAAAGAATAAAACAAGTGTTGACAAGAACACAGAAAAATTCGAAATCGAGGGCAGATCTAGTAGAACTATAAAATCGTGCAGCCACTGTGGAAAAGTTTGGCATTTTTCTCAGTAAGTTAAGCACAGAATTACCATATGACCCAGCAATTCCACTCCTTAACTGGGGTTGAAATAGCTATGTGTACACCAATGTTCACTGCAGCATTATTCATAACAGCCCAAAGATGGAAGCAACCCAAGTGTCTACCAATGAATGAATAAACAAAATGCGAAATACACGTATAATGGGATAGTATATTAAGACATAAAAAGAAGGGCGCCTGGGTGGCTCAGTGGGTTAAAGCCTCTGCCTTTGGCTCGGGTCATGATCTCAGGGTCCCAGGATCGAGCCCCACATCCGGCTCTCCGCTCGGCAGGAAGCCTGCTTCCTCCTCTCTCTCTCTCTGCCTACTTGTGATCTCTGTCTGTCAAATTAATAAATAAAAAATCTTTGAGGAAAAAAAAAAAAAGACATAAAAAGAAACGAAGTTCTGATACAAGCCACAACATGGATAAAAATTAAAACATCACCCTAGGGGCACCTGGGTGGCTCAGTCATTAAGCGTCTGCCTTAGGCTCAGGTCATGATCCCAAAGTCCTGGGATCAAGCCCCGCTCAGCGGGAAGCCTGCTTCTCTCTCTCCCACTCCCCCTGGATTGTATTCCCTTTCTCGCTGTCTCTCTCTGCCAAATAAATAAAATCTTTTAAAAAAATAAAAAATAGGGGCACCTGGGTGGCTCAGTGGGTTAAGGCCTCTGCCTTCAGCTCAGGTCATGATCCCAAGGTCCTGGGATGGAGCTCCGCACTGGGCTCTCTGCTCAGCAGGAAGCCTGCTTCCCCCTCTGCCTACTTGTGACCTCTCTCTCTCTCTGTCAAATAAATAAATAAAATCCTTCAAAACATATATATACATATATAAAATTTAAAAAATAAAACATCACCCTAAATGAAATAAGCCAGACACAGAAGGACAATTCGTTTATGATTCCACTTATATGAGGTATCCTAGAATAGGCAAATTCATAGACACAAAGTAGAAAAGAAGTTAGGAGGAGCAGAGACAAGAGGGAAATGGGGAGTTACTGTTTAATGGGTACAGAATTTCTGTATGGGATGAAAAAATTCTAGAAATAGATAGTGGTGATGATTATACGTATACCACGAATGTACTTAACAACACTGCCCCAAAACGGTTAAAATAAATGTTATATTATGCATATTTTACCACACCCACACCTACAAAGTTTCTCACTAAATGGAAGGTTGCAAAGGTTTTTCTATTAAAAAAAAGAAGGGCGCTTGGGTGGCTCAGTCAGTTAAGCACCTGACTCTCGATTTCAGCTCAGGTCATGATCTCAGGGTCGTGAAATCAAGCCCCGAGTAAGCCTCAGCGCTCAGCGGGGAGTCTGCGTTAAAGTCTCTCCATCTCCTTCCCCTTCCCATGCCTGGATGCATTTGTGCTCGCTCTCTAAAATAAATAAATTTAGAAAAAAAAAAAAGCAGTGGCTAACTCTTCATATCCATGAAAACTCAGTTGGTAAAGGTGATGTCCTGATTTTGTCTACTCCTTCCAAAACAACACATTTCCGACAGTTTTCAAGTATCCTTCAAGTATTCAAGATTAAACATTTATCTGAAATTTAGTAGTTAAAAAAGAATCAAACCACAATTAGATAATATTTCCTTTTCAACAACATCGAGCCTTAGATACAGGTTTTCAGAGAACTTATGGAATATTTTCCAGTAATACACAGAAAACATCAGTTTCTAAAATTACATGGTCACTAGTTATATGATTAAGTTAGTGCATTTATAACTTCTCAAGAATTAAGAGAGCCTAAAGTTAAAATAAATGAGAACATAAGCTAAGAAACTGTGTTTGACTGCTAGAAACTGCAGTATGTAGCTATTTAATAGGTTTGTCTTCAAAAACAACAGTCAAAAAACAATACTAAACTCGTTTCTATTTGGTCAAAATGTTCAACATTAAAAAATACTAAACTGATCAACATACACTCTAAGTTTTTTGGGGGGGGTAAGTTTTGAAGAGTCAATTTAAAAATTATCCAAGATTATTTAAATTAAATAAAAAATTACCCAAGATAAGGGTGCCTGGCTGGTTCAGTCAGTACTGTATTCAACTCTTAATCTCAGGGTCCTGAGTTCAAGCCTCATGTTGGGTGTGGAGCCTACTCAAAATAAAAATTTTTTAAAAATTACCCAAAATAATGCCAGGTTTGGTGAAATGTTTGGTCTCCTTTCAACAATAGACAATTTAGGGGCACCTGGCTGGTTCATTTGGTGGAGCTTGTGACTCTTGAGGTTGTGGGTTTGAGCCCCATTTTGGGTGTAAAGATTACTTAAAAAAAAAAAAAAAACCCAAAATGGACAATTTATATAATAAGTACTGACAAGTCGTTAGCAGTTCCCTGAAAAATTTAATTTCAGTGAATTAATGGCCTCAGAGTTCCCATTGAAAAGCAATGTTGACATAGTAGAGGAAATGCATGAGTTCTGGACTAGCGTTCTGATCTTAATTCAATTATTAATTATATGGTTTTTAACAGGAACTGTTCTAGGCACCTGATGCATATCAAGGAACAAAGCAAAGATTCCCTAGTCTCAGGGAATTCAATTATAATTTAGATTCCTGATAGGTGAAGAGTAGACCTAAACTGTTTTTATCAACTCCACAAGAAACATACTCTATAATTTCCAAAGCAACACCACTACATAAAGCTAAAGACATACCCCTCAATACAAACGTACCTCTCAATAACCTTTCTTTCCAGAAGGCACTACATTCAACCATTATTGGCTGGGTTTTCAATAAAAATGCAAAGATTACCTTTAATCCTAGTTTTTGCTGACTGACCCTACTAATAAGCAATAGTAAAAAACAGCCACATACAGTATTTGCTTTTCACAAAAAGCCTCCTACTACAGAAAACAATCCTCCCCAAGTCATATTTTTTTAAAGAGAGGGAGAGAGAGAGAGGTTGGCGGTGGGGGTGGGGGGTAAAAGGAAAGGGAGAGAACCTTAAGCAGGCTCCGTGCCCAGCATGGAGCTCAGCCTCTCAACCCTGAGATCATGACCCGAGGCAAAATCAAGAGTCGGGGGGCGCCTGGGTGGCTCCGTGGGTTAAAGCCTCTGCCTTCGGCTCAGGTCATGATCCCAGGGTCCTGGGATTGAGCCCCGCATCAGGCTCTCTGCTCCGTGGGGAGCCTGCTTCCTCCTCTCTCTCTCTGCCTGCCTCTCTGCCTACTTGTGATCTGTCAAATAAATAAAATCTTAAAAAAAAAATAAAAAAATCAAGAGTCGGATGCTTAACCTACTGAGCCACCCAGGCGCCAATCCCCAAGTCTTTTTTTTTTTTTTTTTTAAGATTTTATGTATTTATTTGACACACAGAGGAGAAATCACAAGTAGAGAGGCAGGCAGAGAGAGAGGGGGAAGCAGGCTCTCTGATGAGCAGAGAGCCCGATGCGGGACTCGATCCCAGGACCCTGAGATCATGACCTGAGCCGAAGGCAGAGGCTCAACCCACTGAGCCACCCAGGCACCCCCCAAGTCATTTTTGAAACAACAGATCCACTCTGTTTAGACAATACACTCAAATTCTACATCTACCCCTTCTTTGCCCCGTTAACTTCTAGAGGCAAAATATCTCATCTGAGTCTTTTACGATTACTAACACTACTGCTGCTCTATTTCCAAGTAAAGAGATCCCTTCTAAAGCTTCAATGTTGGGGGCACCTGGGTGGCTCAGTTGGTTAAGCAACTGCCTTCGGCTCAGGTCATGATCCTGGAGTCCTGGGATCGAGTCCCACATCGGACTCCCTGCTCGGCAGGGAGTCTGCTTCTCCCGCTGATCTCTCTCTCCTCTCATGCTCTCTCTCTCTCTCTCTCAAATAAATAAAATCATTAAAAAAAAATTAAAAATCTTAAAAAAAAAAATAAAATAAAGCTTCAATGTTGTCCTACTATTCTAGGTAAGAAATAGAGGATTGTACACAGGGAGAATATCAGTCTTTTTGAAGGGGCATGCAATTAACCTACACATCTACTCTGTAAAACCCAATATATCACCTTCCAAAAATTGCATTTTTTATCAAATTATCACCCACTCTTCCATCCCATAATGGCCAAGATGCCCCTTATTCAAAAGTAAATAACCAATACGCACGGAGAGAAAGAAGTGAAGAGCAAATGAACATGTCTTAAGGGATAAAAAGACCTAAGAGGTAAATATTAAAGACAAAAAATGTTTGTGTTTGTTCTTTACATTATAAAAAGATTCAAAATCTTTCCTCTTTCAAAGTCAGTTAATCATAAGTATATCCATTACAACTACCAAACTACTTGAAATAATGCAGTAACATCAACACTTATCTTTTCATAGTAGTATCTTTTCATGAGGGAATTACTAATATATAAATCAACCCATTTGATCTTTTTTTTTTAGATTTTATTTATTATTTATTTGACAGAGATCACAAGTAGGCGGAGAGAGAGGAGGAAACAGGCTCCCCACAGAGCAGAGAGCCCGATGTGGGGCTCGAACCGAGGACCCTGGGATCATGACCTGAGACGGACACAGAGGTTTTAACCCACTGAGCCACCCAGGCGCCCCAACCCATTTGATCTTATATTTAGAAGAAAAGGCTGGTTTCCCTTCTTATGACAGACCTTTATTTTACATGCTACACCAGCGACTAGAAATACTACAGGCAGACTAAAAGGCAGAATCCTTAGCAGCTTCATATGTTATAACAGTGTTTAAATTAGAGCTTCCCAGGGGTGCCCAGGTGGCACAGTCAGTTGAGCCAGACTCTCCACTTCTGCTTGGGTCGTCATCTCAGAGACATGAGATCAAGCCGTGTGTAAGGCTCCACACTCGATGCAGAATCTGCTTGGGATTCTCTCTTCCTCTCCCTCTACCCCACCCCCTCTCACTCTCTCAAATAAATTAAACAAAAAAATAAATGAATAAATAAATAAATAAATAAATCATGATACACACACACACACACACACACACCACCCGAACTCATGGTCCTGAGATTAAGAGTTACATGCTCTACCAACTAAGCCAGCCAGGTGCCCCTGGACTGTACACTTTAAAAAAAGGATGAGTTTTGGGCGCCCAGGTGGCTCAGTGGTTAAAGCCTCTGCCTTCGGCTCGGGTCATGATCTCAGGGTCCTGGAATGGAGTCCTGCATCAGCGGGGAGCCTGCCTCCTCCTCCTCCTCCTGTCTCTCTCTGCCTGCCTCTCTGCCTACTTGTGATCTGTCAAAAAAAATAAAAATAAAAATAAAAAAAAAAAAGGATGAGTTTTATGCCATGTAGATTAAATCCCAATAAAACTTATTAAAAGAAAAAGATATGGGACACCTGGGTGGCTCAGTCGGTTATGTGTCTGCCTTCAGCTCAGGTCACAATCCCAGGGTCCTGGGATGGAGTTTGGCATCTGGCTCCTCTCAGTGGGGAGCCTGCTTCTCCCTCTGCCTGCCTCTCCCCCTGCTTGTGCTAGCACTCTCTTCTCTGACAAGTAAACATATAAATTTTTTATTTAAAAGAAAGGGAAAGGAAGGGAGGAGAGGGAAGGGAAGGGGAGGGAAGGGGAGAGGGAAGGGAAGGGGAGGGGAGGGAAGGGGAGAGGGGAGGGGGGAGGAGGAAAGAGAAAAAAAAAAGATACAGGGGCGCCTGGCTGGCTCAGTCATTAAAACATAAAACTTGATCTCAGGGTTATGAGTTTGAGACCCACATTTGGTGTAGAGATTAGTTAAATATTTTTTTAAAAAAGAAAGACTAAGATAATGCCTGTCACTGTCCTCTACTACAAAAGATTTTGTATCTCCTTTACTCACAAAGATCTGTGACCTCTAAGAGGGTATTATGCTAAGTGAAATAAGTCAACTGCAGAAAGATAATTATCATATGACTTCACTCATATGTGGAATTTAAGAAACAAAACAGGATCATAGGGGAAAGGAGGGAAAAATAAAATGAAACAAAATCAGAGGGGGAGACAAACTATAAGAGACTTTTTTTTTCCATAAGAGATTCTCAAGTATAGGAAACACAACTGAGAGTTGCTGGAGGGGCTGTGGGTGGGGGACGGGGTAGTTGGGTGATAGGTAGTAAGGAGGGCACTGATGTAATGAGCTCTGGGTCTTACATGCAACTGATGAACCACTGAACTCTACCTCTGAAGCTAATAATACACTCTATGTTAACTACCTGAAGTTAAATTTTAAAAAAGATCTATGTTATCTCAATATAAATCAACCATATGCTCTGGTTCCCGTAACTGGGCATACCTGGAAGACATTTTCTATGTCAAGTGTGCCTGACTGGGAAGGTAAGTACCCCATTACTGGTGCCAGCCAAAATCTGCCATTTCCATTTCATGATGATACAGAATTCTTTCAGGAAATCTACCGTGAAATAAATCTATATATAAAGTAGATTTATAAACATTTTAAAATAATTAATATATTCCACCTTTAATCACATTATCTTTTGCCTAAGTACAAATAATCACTAAAGATGGCAAAAGACAGACTAAGGATCCCTAAAGCCAGCAAAAGGCAGTCAACCACAAATCCCTAGCCTCACTGGAGAAAAAGCTAATACTCTGAGAGATGTTTCTCTACTTCGAAGGACAGGGGGAGGAGTGGAAAAAGATGAAAGGAGGAATGATTTGTAATAGTCTCACCATTTGTGTTCTCTCTCTGCCAAAAAAATAAATAAATAAAAATTATTCATTTGTTATATAATCTTGGGTCTAGGAAAGACCCAACACAGGAGGTAAAACCTCTAAATCATAAAGAAAAGACCACATGAATTCCATTTTTTATTTGTTTCTGGAATGTCCATGTATATATATATACCTACTAAGCCTCCTACTAAGTCTACTATGTGCTATGTGATTTTTTTTTTTTTAATTTTGTTTATTTGAGAGAGAGAGAGCTAGAGAGCTAGAGCAGAGGAAGAGTGAGAGGCAGAAGCAGGCTCCCTGCTGAGCAGACAGCCCATTGTAGGGGGCTTGATCCCAGGACTCTGAGATCATGACCTGCGCTTAACCGACTGAGACACCCTAGTGCCCCACTATGTTATTTATTTAAATATTTTATTGTAGAATTCTTCTGCAAATTCAATATAGTTGTAATCTGAACGACTCTGTGTGATCTCCCCCCCCAAAAAAAAAAAAGGAAAGAAAAAGACCACACAAACCATAGAAAAATTATAGCCCCTAAATAACAAAAGTCAAAAGATAAATGGGGAAAAATAGCTGTAACACACGAGAAATAAATGTTTTCCAAAATATACAAACAATGCTGACAAATCAAGGGAAACACAGGTCCAAACAAAAACAGATAAAATATCTGAAGTTCTTTTAAAATATGCACATACTGGGGTGCCTGGGTGGCTCAGTCAGTTAAGTGGGTGACTGGCTCAGGTCAGGATCCCAGGGTTCTAGCATGGAGCCCCCCCCATCAGGCTCCCCAGTCAATGGTGAGTCTGCTTCTCCCTTTCCCTCTGCCCCTCCTCCCACTTGCTCCCATGCTCTCTCTCTCTCTCTCTCTCTCAAATAAAATCTTTCTTAAAATTAATTAATTAAAATGTGCACATACACATTTGTGCACACAGAGGGTGCCTGGTTGGCTCAGTCATTGGAGCACGTAACTCTTGATCTCAGGGTTGTGGGTTTGAGCTCCACACTGGGCATAGAGATTACTTAAAAACAAAATCTTAAAAATGAATAAAATACACATAAATAGTAAACAAAAAAAATACACTCAAAAACGCTGTTCAATTTTACTCAAAATTTTTAAAATCTAAATTTTATTTATTCTTTTTTAAGTTTTTGTTGTTGTTGTTGTTGTTGTTGTTGTTGTTTTTTGGTCAGATGTAGAGAGTGAGCACAGGCAGGCAGAGTGGCAGGCAGAGGCAAAGGGAGAAGCAGGTTCCCTGCCAAGCAAGAAGCCCGATGTGGGACTCGATCCCAGAATGCTGGGATCATGACCTGAGCCAAAGGCAGCCGCTTAACCAACTGAGCCACCCAGGTGCCCCAAAAAACCTAAATTTTAAAGAGGGTAAAATAACACAAAACCCAAAATTTTAATAATACCTAGGTACTAGTCTAACATAACAGACATTTTCATAAATTCTCTGAAGAAGTACAAATCAGAAAAACCTTTTAGGAAGACAATTTGATAGTACTGATTAAGAATTAAGTACACATCCCTAGAAATTGCATTCACAGGGATTGATCACGCATGTGCAACTGCAGATGTCTGCGAAGAGTACACAAACACTGCTTACTGCAACACTTCTTGTACGGTGTAACGGGATAACCATTCCGCTTTCTGCCTATGTGAATTTGACTGCTCTAGGTACCTGCTACAGGTAGAATAACACAATACTTAGCCTTTTGGGACCTGACTTATTTCCCTTAGCATAACTTTGTTTAGTTTTTGCTTTTAGAGTAGGCTCCCCACTCAGTCTGGAGCCCAATGCAAGGCTTGAACCCAGGACCCAGAGATCAAGACCGGAGCTGAGATCGAGAGTCAGATATTTGATTGACTAGGACACTCAGGAACCCCAGCGTATTTTTTTTAAACAGGAAAAAAGCAAATTTAATAGGCATGCATACAGAGAATCCACAGAAATGTCAAATTCCCTCAATGAGCACAGTTTCTTCAAGGTTCCTCCACGTTGTAGCAGGAGTCAGAATTTCCTTCCCTTTTTAAGGCTGAGTAATATTCCATTGCATGAATTCTGTTTGTCACAAATCTAATTAGCACATTCTGTTTATTCACTCACGGGTCACAACACTGGCTGCTTCCATCTTTTGGCTATTGTGAATAATGCTGCTATGAACATAATAGATGACTTTTTTATATGAAAAGCTACTTATACTGGTTCTGACTCTACTTCAGAGGGTTTAAGTAAACTTGAAGACTGATGACAAGCTTAATTCAACCAACAAAACTAAATTCATCTGTTTACTGAATCTATGGTGAATGCCTAGAATCCTGTACATGAAAATTTGATGACTAATTCTTAAGAAAAGCAATGTTTTGGGGCGCCTGGGTGGCTCAGTGGGTTAGGGCCTCTGCCTTCGGCTCAGGTCATGATCTCAGGGTCCTGGGATCGAGCCCCGCATCGGGCTCTCTGCTTGGCAGGGAGCCTGCTTCCCTTCCTCTCTCTGCCTTCTTGTGATCTGTCTGTCACATAAATAAGTAAAGTCTTTAAAAAAAAAAAAGAAAAGAAAAGAAAAGCAATGTTTTCAGTAAAGCCTCAAATGACAAAATTCTTCAAACTATTATAGGCATCATTACCTCAGTGGAAAAAAAAAAATATATATATATATATTATATACAAACATATCCATTATTTTATACCAATCTAATGAGAAACTATTTACTAAGTAAAATTAATTTGAGGGGTGCCTGGCTGGCTCAGTCAGTAGAGCATGTGACTCTTGATTTCAGGGTGGTGAGTTCAAGCCATGTTGGGCATAGAATTTACTTTAAAAAAATTTTTTTTCATTATTTTTTAACAAAAGGATAGTGCTCAGCTGACATGTAAAGCTCTGAAAGACTATTCAATTATGAGAAAAAATGGCAAAGATTCTATAATCTTTAGATCCTACTGGTGAGATCAAATAGGAAGACTGGGTATTTTAGCCAATCTTAGAAATAATTCATAAAGTACTCCTCTAGAGAACAGGAGAGAGGACTCTGTACTGGAAAAATCAAATATATAGTACAGGAATATGATGACTACTAAGTTAACACTTGGACATTTGTTCTCACAATAATTCATTAACTTCATAAATGTGTCTGATTTACATAGTACTTTTCTGGGAGAAGTTCAAGTAAAATTAATTGTCAAGAGAATGCAAGTGATGATTATCCATTTCTCAGAGTAATGACAATAAATAAAACAGATGGAGAAAAGAGGAGCAAGGCAAGCTGATCAAAAAAAGGGAAGACTGGAGAGAACAAAGTGGAAGTAACAGAAGCCTAGAGAACAAGTAAGAGCAAAAATCCACATCAAGAGTCCCTAGTATGAATACAAAGGGCTCTTTGAAAACATGATTCCTACCTGGTTTACCAGAACTATTATTTACAACTACTGAGAAGAAATTCATTTTTTTTAAAGATTTTATTTATTTGAGAGAGAAAGAATGAGCGAAAGAGAGGGAAGGGAAGGGCAGAGTGAGAAGCAGGAGGAGACTCCCAGCTGTGCAGAGAGCCTGATGGGCCCCCCCATCCCAGGACCCTAAAATCATGACCTGAGCCGAAGGCAGATCCTTAACCGACTGAGTTAACCAAGCGCCCCAAGAAATTCATTTTTAAACTTTTAACTTCTTAGTAAAATGATAATTTAAACGACGACTTTGGAAAACTTACAAATACTTCTAATACTTCCCTTGACTACTGACTTTTATCCTTATTTCATACTATATAGTTGCTAAGATAAAATAGAAGACAAAAACATGATCCCATCTTTTTGTAATGTACATAAATTCCATATTCTTTTCATATTCCACTGTGAGTTTTTTTTGTAAAATCCTTGAAGACTACCTCTACTCCTAGATTTAGGAAATGGGTTATCACTCCTCGATCTTAAAAGGTCTTTGGATTTTTTTTTTTTTTACCGAATTCCAGTGTTTTATAAACCTTTTTTTTTTTAAAGATTTTATTTATTTGTCAGAGAGAGAGAGTGAGCACAGGCAGACAGTGGCAGAGGGAGAAGCAGGCTCCCTGCGGAGCAAGGAGCCCAATGCGGGACTCGATCCCAGGACGCCGGGATCACGACCTGAGCCAAAGGCAGCTGCTCAACCAACTGAGCCAGGCAGGCGTCCCCAGTGTTTCATAAACTTTTAAGTAAAAGTGCTTCCCCATAAAGAACCTTGGCATGGAATTAACCCCATCCAATTAAAAAATAAGTTACAGGGCACCTGGGTGGTTCAGTCAGTTAAATGTGAGACTCTTGATTTCAGCTCAGGTCCTGGTATGAGGGTTGTGGGATCAAGCCTTGTATGGGTCTCCGTGCTCAGCACAAGAGTCTGCTTATCCCTCTGCCCCTCCCCCTGCTCAAGCTCACAAAGTACAAACTCTTAAAAAAAAAAAAAAAGTCACGGGGCGCCTGGGTGGCTCAGTGGGTTAAGCCTCTGCCTTCATCTCAGGTCATGATCTCAGGGTCCTGGGATCAAGCCCCGCATCTGGCTCTCTGCTCGGCAGGCAGCCTTCTTCCTCCTCTCTCTCCACCTGTCTCTCTGCCTATTTGTGATCTCTGTCAAATAAATAAATAAAATCTTTTAAAAATAAATAAATAAATAAATAAAATTTTTTGAGAAGTCACTGGGGCACCTGGTCGCTCAGCCAGGAACCTGCTTCTCCCTTCTCTGCCTGCCACTTCCCCTGCTTGTGTTCATCTACCTGTCAAATGAATAAAATCTTAAAAAAAAAAAAAAAGTTGCTAGTTTCTAAGCCAATCATATTATTAAATATGCAAACTTCCCCAGTCAACATTTTAATTCGATTAGTTATAATCTCTAGAACTAAAAAGCTTTTTTTTTTTTAGGAAAAATAAACCATTCAGAAAAAACACACAGAAGAACATTTTTAAAACAAAATTTCCTGTAAGATCAACACAAAGGAAATCAAATGTCATAACCCTGTGAGACCCAAAGCTGTGATGAAAGTTCCTTTTATACATCTACTTTTAGAATGACAAAGCAAATATATGCTAAAAAGGATAACCTGTGTCAAAAACCCCTGTGGAAAGGGTTACTTCACAAGAAAAATAGAGAGGAGTCAGTGTAAGAAAAACTAGAGTACAGCCTTACACACTTTACATGTAACAAAACATATACACCATTTTTTTTTTTTTTTTTTTTAAATTAACTACAACATGGAGCGCCTGGGTGGCTCAGTGGGTTAAGCCTCTGCCTTCCACTCAGGTCATGATCTCGCATCCTGGCTCTCTGCTCAGCAGGGAGCCTGCTTCCCCCTCTCTCTCTCTGCCTGCCTCTCTGCCTACTTGTGATCTCTGTCTGTCAAATAAATAAATAAAATCTTTTTTTTTTAAATTAACTGCAACATGCTGTTAAATTATTTAAAACTTTACAAATACCACTTAAGGGGGGCGCCTGGGTGGCTCAGAGGGTTAAAGCCTCTGCCTTCAGCTCAAGTCATGATCCCAGGGTCCTGGGATGGAGCCCCACATCGGGCTCTCTCCTTAGTGAGGAGCCTGTTTCCTCCTCTCTCTCTCCACCTGCCTCTCTGCCTACTTGTGACCTCTCTCTGTTGAATAAATAAATAAAATCTTTAAAAAAAAAAAAAAAAAATACCACTTAAGTCTTGACCCAGAAAGGCTACTTTTAACTGAAGAACATAGCTGGTTAGCAGAATGATTCATTTCAAAGTGATACACTATGTTTTGTATGATGGCTACAACAGTATTTCTAGATACTAAATTTTCTTATAATCCAACTGAACATTAATACATACTTTTAAAAAATTTATAGCATTCCAGTGACCTCTACGTCATCTTACGAATGACAGCTATAACAAGGATTTCTTAAACTGGAAAGACCCTAGGAATCTTATAACCCAACCCACTTGGTTTCTGGGAGGAATTACATGTACCCACTTTAGGTAATAAATGTGTTATGTAGAGTTAAAGCATCTTATTTTACGTACAGCATCACATACAGCATCACTAACTGAATTTTAAGAGCTCTCTATAAACGAGGTTTTTGCAAATCTTGTTTCTTCTGATTAAAGCCTACAGAGGCAACTGGGTGGCTCAGTGGGTTAAGTGTCCAACTGATCTCAGCTCAGGTCATGAGCTGAAGCCCTGCAATGGGTGTGGAGCCTACTTAAAAAAAAAAAAAAAAAAAGTCAGTACTTATTATGGAGTTTAATTCTAACTACAGATGTGCCTGAAATTCCCGTCATTGAAAGAATTCAAGCTGACTAAAAGGAGCAACATTAGAAATATAAAGACTCCACGATTTCTAGGATAAGACTAGGAGTAAGAGGAGGAGAATGCAAAAACTTAAAAACAACAAAAAACCCATGGGGGGGGGCAGTTCTAACCACTAAGAGTACAATGAGTAAAAAAGAGGGGCAGGAATCAAGCTATTCACGTGCCACTATCTTTGTTTTATTTTCCAGTCCAAGTCTTTTGGTGAGTTTAACTTTTTCACCTCAACGGTTTTTTTTTTTTTCTTTTTAAAGATTTTATTTATTTATGACAAAGAGATAGCAAGAGAAGGAACACAAGCACAGGGGAGCTGGAAAGGGAGAAGCAGGCTCCCTGCTAAGCAGGCAGCCTGTATGGGGTCCTCAATCCCAGGACCCTGGATCATGACCAGAGCGGAAGGCAGACGCTTAATTGACTGAGCCACCCAGGTGCCCCTCACCTCAACCTTTCTACGTCAATGCTAAAATTAGTACATAAATACGCTGCTACTATTCTGTTCTTAACCTAATGGTTTGTTTAAACCAATAGTTCTTAACTTTTTCGTGCCCTGGACTGACAGTCTAGTGAACCTATAAACCCTTCCTCAGAATAATATTAATAAAATAAAATGAACAAGATTACAAAGAAAAGCAATTATACTGAAATACAATTACCAAAATACTTTAACATGGTTCCACTCAGGGGCGCCTGGGTAGCTCAGATGGATAGGCATCTGCCTTTGGCTTGGGTCATGAGCCCAGAGTCCTGAGACCAGCCCCTAGTCATAGGGACTCCCTGCTCGGCAGGGAGCCTGCTTCTCCCTCTCCCTCTACTGTTCCCCCGGATTGTGCTCTCTTGCCCTGCCAAATAAATAAATAAAATCTTAAGGAAAAAAAAAAAAATCAGAGGACAAAAGATGTTATTAACATACATCATAGAGAAAAAGAATTTTTTTTTCTTTTTTTTTTTTTTTTAAGAGAGAGCATAGGGAGGAGCAGAGGGAGAGAGAGAATGCCAAGCAGGCTCCATACCCAGCCTGGAGCCCAACTTGGGGCTCTTATCTCATGGCCCTAAGATCATGACCTGAGCCAAAATAGTCAAGATACCTGACTGAGCTACCCAAATGCCCCATGGACAAGAATGTTACCAGCAAAATTCACACAGTGAGAAACTCTATAGAACAATCAACCTGGTTTGCAACAAATTAAGTTGTAAGGAGAGAGGGAGATTAAAATCTACAGATTAAGAGACTTCAATAGCCAAAATGTTCATCAATAAGTAAATAAACAAACTGTAGTTTCTCGACTAGGATGGTGGTGGTGGTGGTGGATACAAGATGCCTACATTTCTCAAAATTCAATAAACTTCACACTTAAAATAAGTACATTTTATTGAATGCAAATTAAACCTCAATAATTTTTTTTTTTAATTTACTAGGGCTTAAACTCACAACCCCAATATCAGTCTCATGCTCTACCAAAGCCAGCCAGGTGCCCTCCCCCCAACTTTTTTTTTTTTAAGTTTTCCAATAAAATTTTTAAAGAATTACATATCACCAATTATAATTGGTGTGCCTTAAATAGAGCCCGAGTTTTTAAAAAAACATTCTTAAAAAACACACACACAATCAATTACAAACTTGAATACTGACTGGGTATATGAAATAGGAATATATCTTCTAGACATAAATACTGAAATATTTATGGATAAAATGTCTGGAATCTACTTCAAAATAATACAAACTGTACAAACTCCAGCATTCCAGGGCTTGTGCTAAAGAATAAGGGTCTTTTTTTTTTAAGATCATTTATTTATTTATTTGACACAGAGAGAGAAAGATCACAAGTAGGCAGAGACACAGAGAGAGAGGAAGGGAAAAAAGCTCCCTGCTGAGCAGAGAGCCTGACGCGGGGCTCGATCCCAGCACCCTGGGATCATGACCTGAGCCGAAGGCAGAGGCTTTAACCCACTGAGCCACCCAGGCACCCCAAGAATAAGGGTCTTAACTCATTAAGGAACCTGTTGGATAGGGACCAAGAGTATACAGAGGGAGGAGAAAAAGAAAGTTTTGAGTGCAGCCACTTTGGAAAACAGTATGGAGATTCCTCAAAACTTTAAAAATAGAATTACCATATGATCCAGCAATGCACTTCTGGATATTTATCCAGAGAAAGTGAAAACACTAACATGAGAAGATACTGTGCATCCCATGTTCACTGCAGCATAATTTCCAACAGCCCAGACATGGAAACAACCTAACTGTCCAGGGACTGAAGAACAGGTAAAGATGTGTATATACACAATGGAGTACTAAACAGCCATAAAAAAAGAAGTCTTGCTATTTGAGACAACATGGATGGACCTTGAGAGCATTATACTAAATGAAGTCAGAGAAAGACAAATATCATATGATCTCATTCTGTGTAAAATCTTAAAAACAACAACAAAAACCATAAGCTCACAGCTACAGAGAAAAGATGGGGGGGCAGTGATTAGAAGGGTGAAATGAGTGAAAGAAAGGGGGTCAAAAGGTACAAACTTCTAGTTAGACACTAGTCACAGGGATGTAATGTGCCACATACTGACTAGTTATCAATACTATATTGCTTATTTTAAAGTTGCTAAGAAAGTAAGTCTTAAAAGTCTTCAACACAGGGGCACCTGGCTGGCTCAGTAGGTGGAACATGAGACTCTTGATCTTGGGGTTCTAAATTCAAGCCCTAGACTGCGTGTAGAGATTACTTAAAAAATTAAATCTTGGGATGTCCAACTGGCACAGTGGGGTTAAGCATCTGCCTTAGGTTCAGGTCATGATCCCAGGGCACTGGGATCGAGCCCTGAGTCAGCCTCCCTGCTGGACAGGGAGTTTGCTTCTCCTTCTCCCCCCTGCTCCTGCTCTCTGTCAAATAAATTAAATCTTAAAAAAAAAAAAAAGTCCTCCTCACAAGAAAAAAAAAATTGGGGGCACCCAGGTGGCTAAGTCAGTTAAGTGTCTACCTTCAGCACAGGTCATGGTCCCAGCATCCCAGGATCAAGCCCCACGTCAGGCTCCCTGTTCAGCGGGGAGTCTGCTTCTCCCTCTCCCTCTGCACCTCCCCCCACTCATGCTCTCTAATAGATAAAATCTTTTTTTATTTTATTTTTTTAAAGATTTTATTTATTTATTTGACAGAGAGAGATCACAAGTAGACGGAGAGGCAGGCAGAGAGAGAGAGAGAGAGAGAGAGAGAGGGAAGCAGGCTTCTCGCTGAGCAGAGAGCCCGATGCGGGACTCGATCCCAGGACCCCGAGATCATGACCTGAGCCAAAGGCAGCAGCTCAACCCACTGAGCCACCCAGGCGCCCTAAAATCTTTTTTTAAAAAAAATAAATAATAAGGGCGCCTGGGTGGCTCAGCGGGTTAAGCCTCTGCCTTCAGCTCAGGTCATGGTCTCAGGGTCCTGGGATAGAGGCCTGCGTTGGGCTTTCTGCTCAGCAGGGAGCCTGCTTCCCCTTCTCTCTCTGCCTGCCTCTCTGCCTGCTTGTGATCTCTCTCTCTCTCTCTCTGTCAAATAAATAAATAAAATCTTTAAAAAATAAAATAATAAAAGAACAAGAAAAACATTTTTGTAACGATGTATAGTGACAGGTGTTAACTAGACTTACATGGTGGCCATACTGAAATATATACAAATATCAAATTATGTTATATAACATTATTAGTTTCAAGTATACATCAATTATAACTCTTTTTTTTTTTTTTTTTTTTTTTTTTTAAGTTAAGGTCAGTAAGGTTTAGGGGAAGGTAGGGCAAAGGTATAATTTTGCTGAGATACCAAAATGAGTGACTGACAACCAAATAAATGAAGCAATGAGGATTCCTAATACTATTCCTAAGAAACAAACTTCTTTCTCACTATCTCCTCTTCTGTGTGACTCAGCATATAATAAAGCTCAGACAGATCCAGTGATTATACTCATGTCACCAAGTCAGTGGTGGCTTAGAACCAAAACCACGATCTTAAGAGTCAGGTAGCTCTGTATCTGATTTTGTTTTGTTTTGTTTTCATTTTTATTTCTTTGACAGTGAGAGGGCACAAGTAGGGGGAGCCGCAGGCAGAGGGAGAAGCAGGCCCCCCGCTTAGCAGGGAGCCTGACGTGGGACTCAATCCAAGATCCTAGGATCATGACCTGAGCTGAAGACAGACACTCAACCAACTGAGCCACCCAGGCGCTCTCCATATCTGCTTTAAATCAGAGACAGGTGAATGTATTCATCCATTAAACTATCTCCTAGGAGAGGAAAATATTGAGGGCAAAAAATGCAAGTCACTTCCAGTCCCATCTTCCTTTCCTGTTCCTCACCCTCAAATGTTGGTTTCCAAAGAAAGTAGTTGAGAGGAAGGGAATGAGAAACAGAGGCAGCAGGGTGACAGAGGTGGGGGGAAGTAGAGTGGTTTAGACATTAGCTACACTAAGAAGAGAACTGATTGGGCAAACAGAACTGACTGGGCAAATATAGTGAGAATAGCAGCAATCAGGTTTCTCACTAAGAAAAAATTTACAAATATAAAAATGCAGAGATTATGGGGCACCTGGGTGGCTCAGTCGTTAAGCATCTGCCTTCAGCTCAGGTCATGATCCCAGAGTCCTAGGATCAAGCCCCCCCCATCAGGCTCCCTGCTCAGCAGGAAGCCTGCTTCTCTCTCTCCCTCTCCCCCTGCTTGTGTTCCCTCTCTCATGGTCTGTCAAATAAATGAATAAAATCTTTAAAAATATACATATTTTTAAAACTGGAGAGGTTAGAAAAAATCTTCAGGTATTGGAACATAAGTGAACTTTTTTAAAAATGGGACACAGAGATACAGATAATGTATATATATTATATATAATATATATATAATATATATATATATCTATCATAGATACCCACATGACACACATTTTCTTAGGTACACTGAGCACCCAGGTGTTGGTTTCTAAATACCATCCCACACTAAAGGGAACTAGAATTTCTTGGAGAAATGACTGATTATAGGACAAGAAAAGTACATGATAAGCCTTTGTTATGCCTGAAATAAAGAAATGCTTAAATAGTGATGGAGAGATATCAAAAGGACACAACACCCAGTTTGAAAGAGCTCCAACTGGCCAAACCTAGGACAATTTGGTTATCAAATAAGCCCTGGACCAAAACTCACTGAAAAAAGTAGAAATCGTAAGTATTATACACATACACAGAAAGCTCCTACCTACAGGAAACTAAGTATAGAAGGAATCACAGCACTATATTTACCGGCAAGAGTTATCACTGTTAAGGTTGGTGACTGTAGGCTTGATAAAAGGAAAAGACTATAATATTAAGATATCTCCCCATAAAATGCTAATCAAATACAAAAGGGAAAATAGTAAAGATATTAACTTGACTAGGTGAGCCGTTAAACTAGTATCACCAGTGGTGGCACAGATCCATACTGTTTGCCTCCTTATATGCTACTCTGAGAAGAGCAAAGAATCATTTCTGTGGTATTCTTGCCAAGATGCATGCTCTGATCTGGTCATGAGGTAATACTGGACAGACTCAACTGGAGGGTTTAATCCTGAAGAAGGAAAGGCCTATCCTTTTTAAGATTTTATTTATTCAGTTGAGAGAGAGAGCGTGCGCAAGTGAGCAAGCATGAGCAGGGGGAGGGGCAGAGGGAGAAGCAGACTCCCCACTGAGCAGGGAGCCCAACACTGGGCTCAAACCCAGGACCCTGGGATCATGACCCACGCTGAATGCAGATGCTTAACTGACTGAGCCACCCAGGTTCCCCAAAGGACCTGTGCTTTCTAAGACTAACAGGCACATGAGAATTAGGGTAAGACTGAGAAAGTATTCAGAATGATGAGACACAGCCACCAACAGCAATACATGGCTAAGCTCCTGGACGGAAAATGAAACGCTGTGGGGATGGCTGGCATTGGGTGAATGGGGTCTATGGACTGGGCAGTAGTATGGCACCAATACTGACTTCCTGGCTGGGAAGACAATGAGGTGCAATGCAAGAGTGTCCTTGTTTTGGGAAGATATATACTAGAGACTTTAAGGGTTACAGGGTATCATGCCACAAAAAGAGTAATGGAGCAAATGTCACAAAGTGCTAACAACTGAGGAATCTGGATGAAGGGAATGTGGGAATTCTTTGTACCATTCATGAACTATATTCCAAAATAAATTTTAAATGAGAAAAATATTACTGGTAAGAAATAAGTCGATCTAAACATGGTCAGACACTCATTCTGGTATATCAAATGCCATTTTATCTTCCCTTTTATTTTTTTAAACTAAGGAGAGTTAGTGTTTGGGTTTTTGTTTTTTTTAAGATTTTATTTATTGGGGCGCTTGGGTGGCTCAGTCTTTAAGCATCTGCCTTCGGCTTGGGTCATGATCCCAGGGTCCTGGGATAGAGTCCCACATGGGGCTCCCAGCTCGGTGGGAAGCCTACTTCTCCCTCTCCCACTCCCCCTGCTTGTGTTCCCTCTCTCACTGTTTCTCTCTGTCAAATAAATAAAATCTTTTTAAAAAAATTTTCTATTTATCTATTTATTTGACAGAGAGAGAGAGAGAGAGAATAAGTAGGCAGAGCAGCAGGCAGAGAGAAAGGGAGAACCGGGCCCTCCGCTGAGCAGGGAGCCCAATGTGGGGCTCAATCCTAAAGCCCTGGAATCATGACCTGAGCCAAAGGCAGCTGCTTTAACTGTCTGAGCCACATAGGTGCCCCACAATACCATCTTTTCAAAGAAGCCTTACTCATTCCTCCCACCCCCATGACTCTCTATCCCCTCCTTTGCTTTAATTTTCTTCATAAATCAAGACAGGCCACAAATGATAGTTGTTTGGGCTAAATGCTGGGTACACAGGATTCACTTACTACTTTTCTCTTTTTATATGTGTCCAAAATTCTCCAAAGTATAATTTTTAAACTATAAAACAGTAATACATATGCATCTTTATTAATACATTAAAGTATCTAGCAGCAAGTCTAATAGCTACTTTAGTTTCTAAGTTGTGATGAGCATAAATTATTTACAAACATGGAAATGAGGAAGTTAGAATCCTCTGCAGGGTGCCTGGGTGGCTCAGTCCACCAAGCCTCTGACTTCTGCTGTCATGATCTTGGGGTCCTGGGACCAAGTCCTGCAAGGAGCCACTCCTTGGGCTCTGTGCTCAGCGGGGAGTCTGCTTGTCCCTCACCCTCTCCCTCTGCCCTCCACCCCCCAACCTCATGTGCATGCACTCTCTCAAATAAAATCCTAAAAAACTAAAAAACAAAACAAAACAAAAAAACCCAAGGTGATTTTTAAGAAATCTTGAATACACAAGAGCCTTTACTACAGTGTAACAGCATAATTTTTAAAAATTAACGCTTGAGACAAAAAAATTTACCACCTACCAACTTAACGATGACACAAATCACTGCATGCCAGATGTCATTTTGTAAAATACAAAAAATTTTTAAAAGATTTACTTATCTGAGAGAGAGCGAAAGCGCGCGCATGCTTGTATGTGCTCAGGAACAGGGATAGGGACAGAGGGAAAGAATCTCAAGCAGACTCCGCTGAGCAGAGAGCTGAAGGTAGGGGCTCAATCTCACAATCCTGAGCCGAAACCAAGAGTCTGAGGCCTAACCGTCTGAGCCACCCAGGTGCCCCTGAAATACAAAATGTTTAAGAGGAATACAGATGTCCTAGTTTTTGAATGAAAGGAATAAAATGAGGTGAAGGTTAAAAAAAATCATTTTAAGAATCTATAAATGTGTGTATATATATATGTATTATGTGTTATATATATTATATATATACATAAAACTACAAATGTATTACACACCTAAGTTCATATACTGTGTGTAAACATGATAGGAACGTAACCATCAAGGTCCATACAAGGTACACTCAAAAAATTGCCATTCCATTTGTCAAAATTCTCAAGTAAGCCAAAGTCTGCACTTAACAAAGACATATATTACAGGGCGCCTGGGTGGCTCAGTGGGTTAAAACCTCTGCCTTCCGCTCAGGTCATGATCCCAGGGTTCTGGGATCAAACCCAGCATCGGGCTCTCTGCTCAGCAGGGAGCTGCTTCCTCCTCTCTCTCTGCCTGCCTCTCTGCCTGCTTGTAATCTCTGCCTGTCAAATATATAAATAAAATCTTCAAAAAAAAAAAAAAAAAGACATATATTACTCTAGAGATTTGGTATGCTGGACTAAAAAATCTAACACCAAAACAAGCAATAGGACAAACAACTGTGTTTCCCATTTTAATTTTCCCACAAATACTCCTTAACTGTAAGAACTGGAGTGGTTCCTTACATAATAAAAACCTTTATGCTAAATTTCAGTTTATCTCTATATTCAAAATGAACTCCTAAGTAATTAAATCCAAGAATTCACTAAATTTAGTTAGCATTTTACAGAGACATGTCTTTGTGGGTTTCAGATGTTTACAATTTTCAACCTGGCAGATACAGATGCACGTGGGGGGGGGGGTCCTGAATATTTTAATACTGTACAATTGTATCGAGAACATCTCTTCACAGAAAAGCGTATTTCCGCACAGCGAAAACAGGTAGAATACAAAAATTATATGGTTTCTAATAAAACGATTAAACATCCTAACTGGTTTCCACAACAGAGTATGCTATTTTCCTTTCTTTTCTTTTTTAAAGATTTTATATGACACAGAGAGGTAGAGAGAGAGGAAACACAAGCAGGGGGAGTGGGAGGGAGAAGGAGGCTTCTCACAGAGCAGAGAGCCCAATGCAGGGCTCGATACCAGAACCCCAGGATCATGACCTGAGATGAAAGCAGACTCTTAACTGAGCCACCTGGGCACCCCCCCCCCGCCGAGTATGCTATTTTCACTCAAAACATGAGTAGCTCTAAGGCAACTAATAGTAATAATAAATAAAGATAGCAGTAAACTTTAGAAATTTAACTATAGAAAAGTATTACTTTATTTTGTCTCCTTGTTCAGCAGGCTAATATAGGTGTGTTTCAAGGGCTTGAACATTTATTACAAAGCATCCAATAAGGAAATTCAGGAGCCCAATTTTAATAACGATATATACTAAAGGTATCTGCAGACCACAATGCTTACTCTAAATAATGTGGACTAGTTAACTACAGCTCAAACACCACAGATTCTTATAAGTAAAAACAGAAATATATCATCTCCAATTGTATATGCTAGTTCTCACAAACTATTTCAAACATTTTTTTTATTTTTATTTTAAGATTTTATTTATTTAGGGGTGCCTGGGCGGCTCAGTGGGTTAAAAGCCTCTGCCTTCGGCTCAGGTCACGGTCCCAGGGTCCTGGAATCAAGCCCTGCATCGGGCTCTCTGCTCAGTAGGGAGCCTGCTTCCCCCTCTCTCTCTGCCAGCCTCTCTGCCGTCTTGTGATCTCTGTCAAATAAATAAATAAAATCTTAAAAAAAAAAAAGATCTTATTTATTTATTTGACAGAGACATAGAGAGAGAGGGAACACAGGCACGGGGAGTGGGAGAGGGAGAAGCAGGTTTCCCGCTGAGTAAGGAGCCCGATATAGGGCTCCATCCCAGGACCCCAGGATCATGATCTGAGCCAAAGGCAAACGCTTAACGACTGAGCCACCCAGGCGCCCCTCAAACGTTTTTTTTTTTTTTAATTTAAGCAAATTTCAAAGTAAGGAGAAAGTAAGACTTAAAAGACTATCTGGAAAAACTTTTACATTACCACTATCTTTAGAACTTCTATATAAATCTTCCCCAAGCATGAATGTTCACAGGATTAGAAGTGCCTCATAAATCAAGCCTGAAATCTCTTCATAAGCTTACCAAACAATACAATGCCTGAGCAATCAAGAATCTACAAGAAAAGCAGTTTGAAAAGGGTGCCCTCCACAAGTCAAACATCACCAATCTTCCTGGCACTGAGCCCTATTTTCCCCCAATCTGCCAGAGGCATCCTCCTTAGGAAATAAAATACAACATTTCAAGCATTCTGTATTAATTTTTAATGCTATTTATCACGGTAACTGAATTTTATTTTTTAAATGTACAAAAGCCCGTCACAAAAATATCAAAATTCTAACATTCAAAACCAGAGCTGTTTCTACATAGAAACTGGCTGGGCTCTAAAAAAGAAACGATGTAGCAATGATGTAAGGCTAGGGTGAGTCAAATTTGTTTGAAGTCTAAAAATACCTCTAGTTATAGAATACTAAAGACAAGGAAATTCTTCCACTATATTTTTACTGTGTCCCCAAAGTAAAGATATCCAAATACATGTAACACGTATTCCAGCTATTTTAACTCAGAAAACCATTGTAATATTTAAAATTAGCAAAGCCAAAAATACATTTTTAAATGGGTCTCATTCTTTGACAAAATTTTTACATAAGCTGCTACCTTGCTCTACCTCTGCACAATCTTTAACGTCTTCTCTAAAACTGGGGATGGACGGGAAGAACCTGAAAATGTGATTTACTTAAAATAGGCAAATAAGATAGAGAATTTTATATTCTTTAAAGGGCTCTCTATTCGTTCGCTCATTCTAATTCAGGGAATCATCTTTGCACACACCTCTCTCTCTTACAACTAAAAGACAGCAACCAATTGTTGTTTAACTCCTCCCTTCCCCCTTCAACCCAGCTAACATACAAAGAAAGGACTTTCTCTATTGTGCAAATTCAGTCCCTGCAACAGATCTTTGTTAACTAAAATCTGATTCAGAAATAGTCCTCATTTAATTTTTTTCAGCGGCATATTAAAAAACTGTAAAGAAAACGAACACAACAAATATATTCTATTGCAAGAAGGTAAAGCCAAATTTTGAAAATGCTCTGATTGTATTTTAAAGACTGGGTCTTTCTTTAGTACGAACGGGAAAAAAGCCATTATCAGCATCCTTCCCTCAATCTATTTTCCACCAAAAATACTGACCATAGCAAATAATAAAAATAATACACTGTAAATAACACAAAAATGATCTGGTTCTGACCCCTCCCCCAAACACACACAAAAGTGCCCTCTAAGCTGCCCTGCTTCCAAAACTGGTTTAATCTTTAAAAAACAACAAAAACAAAACCCCAAACACTTACTACAATAGCCTAATCAGTGTTACAAGAATAATTCTGAAAACGTTTTACGTAATATATTCCCGATATACACCTCTTAATCCTGTAAAACAGTTATTAGTTAATGTTGTAATTAGCAAGGGAAAAGGGTGAAAGCTGGTAAAGGTATTAGAGGGTTTCTCTCATCTTGAGTTCTAGAAAACACTATAAGTGTATATCCTTACATTTTCTTACACAGCTATCGTTCTGGTACAACTACCTTTTTATCCCTTTCACTTAAATTACTCAAATTTCGTTTTCCCCTGTAGCAATAACACATTTTACAAAACATTTTCTACAACAGGGATAAAAGGCTTTGAATTCCTCCAGACAGGGTCCATTTAACTCCACAGCTGGAAAAGCAAAAACATTTCTTGTACGTATGTAAGAATAAACAAGAAACCATAAATAGAGATTACCTGTCCCGGGGATTGGGTGGGAAGTGGGGGATGGGAACTGGGAATCCCGAGGTCAGGGGTGAAGGGGAGATTTTTCTCTGTAAACCCTTCACACTCTTTAAACCCATAAGAATGCACTGCCTTTTCAAAGAGCTAAGGACGTTTGTCCTAATTTTTTTTAAAAATCGCTTTTAACATAAAGGAGTGTCATGGACACACGGTCTGCTTAGTTTTAACAGAATCTGCTTTTGGTAGCATCTGCTTGTGCTCTGCCATAGGTGAGATGCCCCTTTAAACGCAGTGTGCCCGCTAAGCCCTGTTTAATACAGTAACGTTCCTCCAGACCTCCGCTTTCGAAGGCAGCTCGCATCCTCCGCCCCCTCCTCCCTCTGTGCATTCTGAGAGCGGCTCTGCTGATTCCCACATAAAGTGGGTCCTGGCCGCCATTTTAGAAAGTCATTCACACAAGCCGGACCGCAGCACCATCCACTTAAAAATCTCCCAAAACTCCCGCGGACGATCTCCTCTCCCCATTCCCTCTCCCCTCATCTTGAGAGGAGTCAAACTCCCTGCAAGAGGTATGCAATGTCTCTGGAATGTGCATAATGCGAAATGACACGTCTGGCCACAGAACACTGAGGAGCACCGCGAATGCTGCAATGCACGTGTCTGCACGTCGGTACAGCCGAATTTCCCAGAGACCTACAGAGAAAGTCCACAGGAGTTAAAAGTGAGCACACCTAAAATGGCTTTTCCACTCCGATAATCTGCACCTACAGGACTTTCCCACCAAAGCACTGAAGACAGTGGGGCGGTGGGTGGAGGTAAAGGGTGGAGCCGCGCCAGGGAGGGAAAAGTTCCCATCTGCTTCCCCACTGAGCCCAGGTCTCGCTCCCCTTTACCAGCGGGGTAGAGGTGAGTTTTTGCTCCCTGCCTGCCCTTGCCTGGTTTTTCAGCACAACGTAGTAAACACCGGGAGAGTCCCTGGAAGCGCGCCTCCCCCAGCCCTGCCGAGGACAGCCTGAGCAGGTTATGAATGGCCTCACTATTGCCGGCTGCTTTTCACACGCGGACACGCGCAGACGCGCGCTCCAGCGGTGAAGATTTAATACCCCAGTAACAGCAACCACCAACAGAATCAATGATCCTCCATTTAAAAAGACGGAGTGGATCCAGCTCTGCTGCCTCTGCTTCCATTTCCCTATCCAAGCTGCTCAGGAGCAAGCGACGCAATCTGTTTTTCCCATGGTGACTCACTAATAAGGGCGCTCCATAATTTCCTCCACTCACTAGATAGTAAGAGGAATTAGGAGTAAACCGAACTGAAGATCGTTCCGGGTCTGGAATATCGCAAGGAACGGTAATTTTCGAGGACGAGCACGGATCTGCTACAGTCCTCCTCATTCTGCACCAAGCTTAAGCACATCGTCACTTTCAGTATGTTACACCGAGGACTCTACCCGTCAGGGTACGCATACGTTCCACAAAGAAAGCAGGCGCTTGAATGCTACCGTAGCAGAGATACCAAAACAGTGATCCCAACATCTCACCGAAAAAAAATATTCTGGGAACTTTAAAAAAACTACATCTCCTGATCTTAAAAGACGTGCATTCTTCCAATGACCGGTTCAAAAACTCTGGGCGGGAGGGAATCACTGTTCTTTCAAAGGCGGCCCCTCAGCGCTAACCCCGCGCGGCCGCGGAGGTAGCGATCCCGAGGCTCTAGGGCTCCGGCGCTCGCTGGGCACCGTCCTACCCGCCGTGAGGCTTCCACTGAAAGCCCTCGGTCCTCACCACCGTCCTCACCCAGAGACCCCAGAGGGCTGAGGCGGACTGGAAGGCGAAAAGAGCCGAAACAGGCGCACCAACTTATTTTCAGACATCATACTCGCTAGCCAACCCCGAAAAATTAAAAAAAAAAAAACAACAAAACCACAGGAGAATGTGAGCTTGCCATTTCCCTGTAGTTTCTAGGTCTGTAAGCCTTTCGGGAGAGGTGCCCAGAACCTCGTAGCTGCCCCGGTTCCGAGCTGCTCCCACACCACCTACCGAGCCGTGTGTCTGGGTGAAGCCTCTCATGTCGCACAAACCCCTCTCCCAGCTAGACATTTCCAAGCGTCGGCAGGGCGAGGAGCGGGACTTGAGGCGGGACTCCGGAGTTGGCCGCGCCGGGACGGGGGTCCGGGGCGGCGGTGCGCAAGGACGCGACCCTACTCCTGCCCCGCCGGCTTGCGGGCGCCCTCCCGGCGCCGGTTCCGCGGAGGCCGAGCGACAGCCTCCTCCTCGCTGGGGCGGGAGAGGGCGGCAGCCGGACCGCTCCGCCGAGGCCCGAGGCCCAACGCCGCGACGCGGGCCGAGCGGCGGCCAGACAACCGCGCGCCCCCCGCACCCGTCCGTGGGTCTGGCCCGGGTCCCCTCAGCAGTTCCGCGCACGGGGAGGGGCCGGCAACGGGCCGGGCGGGCAGCAGCGCCCGAGGGGAGAGCGCGGCCCCGGGCCGCGTGTCACTCACCGTTTGAAATGCTCGATGATCTTCTCTTCCCGCACGTTCTCCGGTAAGTTGCCCACCCAGAGGTGCCTGGTTTCCCGGACCATGCTGGGCGGTGTGCCGGCGACCGCTGGTGCGGGTTCTCCCTCGCCGGCTTCGTACGAGCCCGTCAGCGCCGGGAGGCGGGCGCCGAGACGGCGGCGGCGGCGGCTGCGGCGGTGGCGTCGGCAGCGGCGGCGGCTCCTCCGGCTCCCCCCCGTGCAGAGACCATCCCTCTCCCCCAGGTTCTGACTCTCGGGCCTCGCAGCTCCGCTCTGCCGCCACCACACACCCGAAGCCGACCCTCGCGCTCCGGCGGCGCATGCGCCCGGGCGGCGGCGGGCGGGGGAGCGGGGAGGAGGGGCGAGCGGGACCCGGGCGGCAGCGACTACGACGGAGCTGGCGCTGTGGCAGCCGGACGCTTCCCACCGGTGCGCGCGGCCCGCCTCCCTCGCCGCGGGCACGCGCGCGTCCGCCCGCCCGCGGAGGCCGAAACGCCGAGTTCCTCCCAGCCGGCGCGCAGGCGCGCGGGGGAGGGAGAAACGCGGGGCTTGAAAGGAACGCTCGCGCGCCCGAACCTGATGCGCAGGCGCGCAGGCACACAGGGAGTGGGCCGCGGGGCGGGCGCTCGGTCAGACCTGGGGCGCTGAGCTTCCAGAGACGGGGACGGTCTCCAGCCCCTTAAGCAGGGGTCCCAGGCGCCGGCCTAGAGGAACAAAAGAGAGAAAGGGAGTTGGTTTTGATAGCGCTGCGTGTCAGAGCGGCTGCCGGTGCCTCTCCCCGGAGAAGCCAGGACTCCTGACTCACCCTTCGGCCAGGAGCTGGCCGTTTCCGGGCACCAGGATCCCCGCCTGCTTGGGAAAGTGTCAGAACAAGGCCGCCCTTCTCACTGCCAGGCGAAGCAATGACGGGATCAGAAGCCCATCCCTCTCAAGAATAATTTGCCGCAACGTTAAACAACTATTTTATATAGGATCTTGCGAAATCTTTTGCAAGATACGTTACGGTATACCAGGAATAGAACTGAAAGGAGACGGCTACATGTCTAATATTGTAAAAAGGATTTATATAGAGGATTTACTGTAATTTAATATTTAAGCATAGGAACGGATCAGACCTCTGGCCTTTCCAGGCCTAGCGACCTTTTAAAGACCATAGCTGAACTTTTATATAAAGGCCAGTTTACAGAACCCCAGAGAAAACCGACAAAATTAAGACAAACTGTATTGAGTCCAGAAAAATTGAATCGTTTAGAACAGTCAGCAACTCAGTTTTCCATTTTTTATCGGCAGAAATAAAATATCAAAGGTGCGGTACTTCAAGTACACACCAGATTTTAAATATTTGGTCTTATTCACGGTCTCCTTAAATACAGCCGATTTATCACTAGACTATATTGTGAATTGGAAAATATGGTCACTATGATCAGTTTCACTAATACCTGGAGTCACCTGTGCACAGTAGTTTCTTTTGTTCCACAGACAGTAATGCTCCAAGTAGTTTTTTTCTTTGTTGTTTACCATATAATGTGACATAAGCTTCTTAATTATTGTGTCTGGCTGAGAGTCACATTAACTTTTCTTGTATTTGGTCTAATAGTCCATACTATAGGGGCGCCTGGGTGGCTCAGCCCGTTAGGCGTCTGCCTTCTACTCAGGTCATGATCCCTGGGTCCAGCCCAGCAGCTGGCTTCCTGCTCAGTGGGGAGCTTGCTTCTCCCTCTCCCTCTGTCCCCTAGCTTGTACTCTCTCTATCCCAAATAAATAAAATCTTTTTTTTAAAAGATTTTATTTATTTATTTGACAGAGAGAGATCACAAGTAGGCAGTGAGTCAGGGGGAAGCAGGCTCCCTGCTGAGCAGAGAGCCCGATGCGGGGCTCGATCCCAGAACCCCGAATCATGACCTGAGCCGAAGGCAGCAGCTTATCCACTGAGTCACCCAGGCGCCCCCCAAATAAATAAAATCTTAAAAAGAGAAATAGTCCATGCTATATTTAATAAACCTGACCAGTTGAGATACTCTTTCTTCCATTGACAAGGCTAAGCAAGCCCCAGTCTAACACAGTCGCAACGATTTCAGTAAAAGATGAGCTAGCTGAGGGGCTAAGCTTACCCTCCATTTGAAATGATTTTTGGAATTTTGACAAATTATTTCTAAAACTTCTAGATTCTGAGCCAGGTAATTTAACCGATTTAACTTCAGTAAGAGTCAGAAGAGGTAGAGAAAAGCTAGAAACAGAAAAGCCCCACTACAATAGTGGCATTCATTGATAATTTACTTAAGGTATTTAGTGCCACCCCAGAGGCTGTCCTCGTCTTCATGCAAATCAGTCATTAAATGAAATGGAAATTTGTGTTCTTGAAAATATTATGGAATGGATTCCTCAGTAAAAGCAAACAAACCACAGATGTAGGATCAGCCATTTACATGTGGCCATTTCTTTGTCCTGACACTATCATTTAAGGAGTGTCAAGCCAGCACACTATTAACCTAAACTCATGAACTATATATATAGTTGTTGTTGTTGTTTAAGATTATTCATTTATTTATTTGACAAGGAGAGAGAGCACAAGCAGGGGGAGCTGCAGGCAGAGGGAGAGGGAGAAGCAGACTCCTGGCTAAGCAGGCAGCCTGATGAAGCGCTCAGTCCCAGGGTCCTGGGATCATTACCTGAGCTGAAGGCAGCCACCTAACCCACTGAGCTACCCAAACTCCCCTTAACTATATAGCTCTGCATGCACAGCTGCAGTTAACATTGAACTGACATGCATTTTTCCATGAAGCATGAATTTCAATATAAGCAACCACAATTTGAAACACATTTTAAAATAGGATGTAAACTCCTCATTTAAAACTTGATAGGCTCTGTATTAGCTGAAACCTCTTGGAAAGACCAAAGTGTCACCATGAAGAACAGAAGAGATTCAGCTCAATTGCACTAAGAGGGGCAACTGACAAGAGGATTCACAAAATAGTGTCTTGCAGTTACAGAAGTAAAGGGCATATCTCACCTTGCATGCAGACTTCAGTTAAAATCAGTCTGAGGAAAAAATTCAAGGACTGAAAAAAAAGGGGGGGGGTAGCCTTTTAGAAGCAAAATCATTAGAAAAAAGACTAATTAGAGTAATTATTGAATGCAGTATTTGGTATCCATCTAGGATTCCCACAGAACTATAAAAGGATAAACCAGAACAAAATAAGAAGCAATTAAGATATTTTTTCTAATACTTTCTCCATGGCACAAGAATGAAGGTACATTAAGTGAAAGTTAAAGCAACATCCTTACCAAGTAAAAAATTCTTGAACTAGTTCTTTTCAGTTAGCCTAAAAGTCTTGTTACAGCAGGGCTGTTTTTCCATGTAAAAAGCAGAATAAGTACTTAATTTTTGTAAATTAACTTAAAATGGGCAAAGTTATTTACAAATACTACACAAATACCTTCAAGTCCCCCACCTTTGGGAAGTAGTGGAGGAGAAACCTGGTAGAAGATTACCAACACATAAATTATTAAGCAAAGTTGAGTTAAAGTTCTCCCAAAGACCAAAGAGATCACAGAATGTCAAAAAGATTAGAGGCAAATATCAAATTAAGAATATCATCTCATCGAGCCAGAGATCTACCAAACAACTGAGAAACAGTCTCTCTTTAATATAAAGCCTAACAAAATCTCATCAAACTAACCTTTATACTCAGATTCGCTTTCAAGTATTGTCAAACTACCTGTTTGGCACCAAAAATAGCAACGAAAGTATTCATTTTAGTTTCTTGGTTTCTTAAAAATCCGATATATATTTCTCAAGAGAATTCTCAGTTTATAAAATGTCAACAGACATCAGCCTAAATAAATTTAAAAAGTAAAACAAATTTCAATTATTTAACGTGCTCCTCTGATGCCAAAAGAAAAAAAAATATGACACTAACTTCAATTGAACAGATTCATTTAAAGGAAAAATAGCTCACATATAGATGCTGGGTTCAAATGAGCAATTCAGGTAGGAATTCTATCCATCTTTATTAAACTTAATAGTTGCAGGTTAAAAATACTGTCCATGTTCCTTACTGATTCTTTTAGCATAACAAACACTACTTGGCATGAACTCTGTGTTATACTAAAAAAATAAAAAATAAAAACAAAACAAAAATAATACTGATGATACAAACAATAGACAGTATGTATAATGGAATACCCCTGGGTTACTGGGTTGAGAGTTAGAAATTCCAGTTCCAGTTTTGTCACTGGCTATATGACCTAGACAAATCAATTAAATCCTCAAAGTCTCAATATCATTATCTACAAAACGAAATATGTTTTCTCTATCAAAAAAGTTTCCTAGAATTATCAAAGAAGATGATGTATGTAAAAGGATTTGGAAGTAACATCCCATAAATATCACGAATACTATTAAGTTGGCCACTAATTTCTCATTAATATCAAAAGTAAGCATCAGCTGAAATTAAGAACATGTCATCAATTTTCAGGGTTTTATAGCCTACATAGGTCCTATAGTCAAATCAAAATGCAGTGATTGCATATTAAGTATGCAAACATTCCGTTTGTTTTTGCAAAGCTCTTAATAACAGCAAAACTGATAAGTACACGCCCTTTGCATAGCCCCAAATCAAGTATTTTGATTTTTTTCAATGCCTTTCATTTTTATTCGCAATGTATCAGAAAACACTGGGAAAGCTTTTCTCTATTTCTGTCTTTGGTACAAATATTTACAAAGGCAGAATTTCTTCAGCAGCATTTATCTTGGTATGTTTTCAATAGCAAGGCAACCCACTCTGTTATTCTGATTTTTAAATTTATTTTAACAAATAATTGATGCTCATTGAAAAAGATCAAAAGTAGGGTGTGATCTCTCCTTTCTTCTGATAAATGGATGGTGAAGTGAATTTCCTCATTTGAGTCTTAATGATAATTCAGAAAGGTAACATTAAAAGCAGAGCCATTTGCAAAGGGGAATTAAAGTAGATGTGTTTTTAATCAGGTCTTATTTTCACACTGTGAGGAGCTCCTGTATTTAGCATGCTAGATGTGCTCAAAGAGTTCAGTCATGCGTAACGGAAGCCCAATGGGAAAAGCATTTGAGCCTCAAATTCGGACTTTGAATGCTAACCTAGCCAATAGAGCAGATAAATTAATACCAACATTTAAACAGAAAGACAGAATCGTTACCAGATATTTAACAAGAATTTGGTTACAAATCTAGTCCCAAGCTATTAAAATTAAACTATCTCATGACAAAACATATACTTAAAATATAAGCACCTGTTCCTAAAGGCATCATATAAAAATACATTAACTAGCTCTAAAATGATCAAAGCCTACTTGACAATTTGGCAATACAAATTCTATTTTTATAATCAGTTTTTTTTTAACAGTAGAAAATAAAACAGACAACACTGCTATATTATTCTCAAAGAGTGTTTGACATGTTGTTAGTTTTGAGGGTGCAAGAAAGACCAGTCCATTAACAGATCTATTTTGATATAGAAGGCAGAGTCTGGTGGAATTACATAAATTATAACTTATGTCAATTGAACATCAGCCAGCTCGTCCTCTAAATCATACTTTCAGCAAGCTAACATTTCATAATCTATTTTACTATTCAACACTCTGTGTAAGCTAAATTATCCCACATTGTTTTTTGCATTCCAGAAATGAATGTAATGGCTGATACATTTTTAAAATCAATTCTTATGTTTTTACCATTTCCTTGGAAAGTTGCTTAATTTTTCCCCTCTATGAGGAAATACCGCTAATGTATCTAGTATTCAGAATTACAAATTAATGTTTAGGGCATGGGGAAAAAATGGATTGGAAGGATATTTGCAAATACCTTAATCACAGCTGTGCCTATGTGGTAGAATTTAATTTTTTTCTTTTTTAAATTTTAATTCTAGTAAAGTTAACATACAGTGGTAGTTTCAGGTGTACAATATAGCGATTCAACAATTCTATACATTACTGAGTGCCCGTCACCTAACCCCCTACCTACCTCCCCTGAAATTTAAAAATTTTTAAAAGTTTTTATTCATCTATATTTTCTAAAAAATTTCCATCTATATTTTCTTTGGTTAACATATATCATTTTTATAATTAGAAAAAGTTATAATAAAATGACTTTGGGAAGTCAGCATCTGGGTTACTTTCAAGGTTTCTCTGAAATGTTGGTGCTGGACTATACTAAATCAACATATTTATGTTAAGAGATCCCATGTGTGGGGTGCCTGGGTGGCTCAATGGGTTAAGGCCTCTGCCTTCGGCTCAGGTCGTGATCCCAGGGTCCTGAGATCGAGCCCCGCATCCAGCTCTCTGCTCAGCAGGGAGCCTGCTTCCTCCTCTCTCTCTCTCTCTCTCTGCCTGCCTCTCTGCCTACCTGTGATCTCTGTCAAATAAATAAAATCTTAAAAAAAAAATAAATAAAACACAGATTAAAAAAAAAGAGAGATCCCATGTGAACAAAGTATTATTCGCTATGTTAATTCGGATATTTCATTCACCCCTTTAAACCTCTATTGTTAATCCTCATGTAAGAAAAAACTTAATCTCTTCACTAGAAGTAATATACGTTAACCGAACACCCCATGTAGATTGTAACTTTTGAACATCAGGAAGTAAGCAGAATATAATAAGGCTATTGATTAATTCAGAGACACTGTCAAAGTACAGTTGACACAATCTCAAAAACATTAATACCAAATAAAATGTGTTTAGTAACTTGTTACATATGTTTGAAATTTTCAGACTTAGGGTCTTAAGCTCCGTGGCTCTAGTTTGAAATAGAAAATTAAAAAAAAAAATTTATGTACTTTTGAAATGTTTTTAAAACTGTATCCATCTTAACTCAATTATTGCTATCTAATAAAAATGGCTCTTTAAATCACATCACTGCCTCAATAATCTCCAGGATGGTAATAATTGATAATTTTCTATAGTATTCCATAATTAGACACTTGAAACATTTTGGCTTAAAATAAAACCACACTATTTAAAGACTATATAGGACTGATACCTTTCTAAATTAATGATGGAATTATTTTTAAAGCTTCAAAAAGTTAAATTTCAGTATTTTGATAGAGGAGCTCATTGAATTTTTTCAGGCCATATACTACAGAAGTCATGAGAATCATAGCATACACTTTTATTTGGATGATACTCTGGCTAAAACAAAAAACACAAATGCCTCAGTATAACTGTCTTTGAGGGTGCTAGATTAACTTAAAATTATTTCTCTAAGAAAACAGAACCATTAAGTGTCATAACTAAAGATTTCACTGAATACTGTTAGCTGATGAAGGGGCATGGTGAGATGAACTAATAAAAGGGGTCTGTGTTTCCCCCACAATACCAGATAATTTAAACACACACACACACAAGCATAAACCTTTCAGTTAAAAAATTCACTCGGAAAAGTGGCTTCAGGGATGCCTGGGTGGCTCAGTTGGTTAAGCATCTGCCTTCGGCTCAGGTCATAATCCCAGGGTCCTGGGATCCAGTCCCGCATTGGGCTCCTTGCTCAGGCGGGAGCCTCCTTCTTTCTCTGCCTCTGCTTGCCTCTCTGCCTGCTTGTGCTCTCTCTGTCTCTGACAAATAAATAAATAAAATCTTAAAAAAAAAAAAAGTGACTTCAAACAGAGAAACTGTTGTCTTTCGCAGTTTTCAGTTTAAATATATCATACCCCTCAACATCAGCTTCCAGAGATTCTCATTATTAGACTGCACATAAGAACTTTGTTTTTATGCCTATTTAAAATTTTAAAACATACAAATAAATGTACAGCTTAAAAAAAAAAAATCTGGTGTGCCTGGCTGGCTCAGTGGGTAGAGCCCGCGACCCTTGATCTTGGTTGGGAGTTGTGAGTTCAAGCCCCATTCTGGGTGCATTTACTTTAAAAAACTTTTTTAAATTATAAAACATAACAAGCACAAAATTTTCTTCCTCTTATTTAGTGGTGTTATCCTTACTTTAGGGATTTTTGACTCTGAAGACACTCATTAACCATAATTTTTTAGAACAGAATCTATAACCAAAATTCTAGCAATTCAAAGGACAGTTGATTTGGTCGTTTCCAAGCTTCAAATTACAGTCTTGTTAGCAGGAGGAGAATTCTGTTGCTGGCTAGTGCTTCAACAGCCTCTAGACAGCTTTTCATATACTAAGAGTTCCTAATAGGAATCTGGCACCAACTCAAAATTCCCACCAGGAAGAAAGATCTCCCTTCCTTAGGACCCACTGAGTGGCTCCGCCCAGAGCCTTGACCCGACCTGACCTCAGACTCTGCGTGGTCAATGGTGTACTCGCACCTGCGGGCAAGTTAGCACTGTCCAACAACTTCAGAGCCAAAACGCGGGTCGCGACCATAAAATGTCAAGCTGCAAGTGCCACGCCAGTCTTTAGGAGCCCCCAAGGTGCCTTGTTCGCGAACAAGCTCCCTCCTTCAAACCTCGCATCTGTAAGGATCTGAAGGTACATTACACGCTAAACGAATACAGGAAGGCAATTACTCCACCAGCGAAACGAAGGTCCTTCAAAAGGAAGGAGGCAAGGAAACAAAGCTCGGACTGGAGACGTGCCAGACCTCCATGCCCTGCCAAGGGACCCTTACTTAACCTCAACCTGCTGGATTTCAGAAACGGGTTCGCATGGAAGTGGATTACATAGCAAGTTAAAAGAGCTTGGTGGGGGGGGGGGGGGGTGGCGCTGGCTTTTTTAAGAACCTACAACCCTGGCAGTAATTTCCCCCACACTCCTAAGGGAAGAGAAAAGGAAAATAAAACCAAAGGCACCTTGAGAAAGAGTATAAGCTGTTGCTATGGTTACCACTCTCCAAGCTGAAGTCAGCCCAGGGAGACCGAGCTGCACGCCCAGGCCCTTTCTTTGTCCGCAGCCACACACCGAGGATAAGCCTAGCGGCCAGCCCCCGCCACCCCCAGCAGAGGCTTGCCTCAGCGGCCCGGGCACCGTTCCAAATAAAGGACACCTTTATTTTGGCTTAGTTGAGCAAGAACTGCAGGCAGCGCCTGACGGAAGGCAGCCCGGCCACCACCCGGTCCCGCGGCCAGGGCTGTCCCCCCCCCCATGACTGGGAGAAGGCGCCACCACACTGCAGGCACCCGATCCAGGCAGGAGCCGGGCCAAACATGGCGCACGCAGGAGTGGAAGGGAGCCAGCCAGACACTGCCCGACCTCATCCCTTCGGCACAAAGGAAGGCTAAGCTCGAGGAAACCCCTCAAGAAGCTACAGTTCTCCCGAGTGAGAGCTGAGGAAACAGTGAGTAGGGCGCAGTCGAGATGCTCAGACGCACTTCGTATCAAAGACGCTACCGCAAGCAGCGCGGAGAACACAGTTCGGCAGAGACGACCTGCTGCGCAGGCGCGCGGAGCAACGATTCGAGCGCTACGGCCCTGCCCCTCCCCCCCCTTCCAAAGGCCAGAGGAGTTGCCCCAACGCGCCCGCGCGACGACAGAACGTGGGGGGAGGGGAGGAAAAAAAAAACCTGTTCCCTTCATTGTGAGAGCGAACCGCCCCGCCCCGCACGGCGCGCGCGCACGTCCCACTCTCACACTTGCACACGCGCGCGCCGAGCTTGCCGCCCAATCCGGCGCGCATGCTCCGGGAGGGAGGCGGTGGCTGAGCCTGCGGCTTTTTTTGCTGGTTCCCTGAGAAGTTTCTGGAAAGACGGAGGCCAGGGGAAGCTGGGGGATGGGGATTGCAGGGAAGCGAGCGTTTAAGAGAAAGCGAAACATCATAACACACCGCCACCGCCCCGCGTCCGTCCATTACGCCATGGCCACAGCAAAACCCAAGACCACCGAGACCCTCAAACGTCGAGGGAAAAGCATGGAACTGCAGCAGACGCTCCTTCCTCTGCCTGTGCCTAGCGCCGAGGCCTCTAACCACGGGGAGAAGGGAAAGGGCAGGGGGAGCGATGAAAACCCTAAAACGCTCACTGGAGGTTTGCGTGGTGGAGTGAAAGCCGACATCCGCCCTCTGGAGCTGCCCGCGCACTCGTGGGCCGCCCGTGGCTGCTCTTTGGCTCTCGAGCGTGGGCTCTGCATTGGGATTCTACGCGGCTGCCGAAGTACTGCTCTGGGGCTCCTTGACCCGTTTCCTTAATTTCCCCCCGTTTGGGGGCGGGGGGATGTCCTTTGATTCCCCCTTCCTGTCTTCACTTTGGTGGCCAAGAGCTAAAGCTGCGGGTGTGGAGACCCTAGGAAAGGGCTGCTCCCTTATCGCGCCAGCCCGAGAAGCGTCCCGGGCGGGCACGGGTCGCCCGTCTGTTGTGCGAAGCCCAGTTCTCTCGGTTTTTGTACCGTTCAGTGAGAGCCTCCGGCAGTGGGGCACGTTTGGAAGCGCAAAGGCGGTACCCGCACAAAGGCGCCGCCTCGTTTGCGGACTCGAGGAGCGGCCGACGCGGAGAGGGAAAGCTTGAGGCATCAAGGCGCGCCGCTGCCCAGGGAGGGTCACCCGGGGAGCCACCCTGAGAGAGCCCAAGAGGGCACTGCCGTGCTGACAGGGACGGGGGAGTGGGGTGGTCCGCGGCGCCTTTTATTTCCCCGCAGGCGCCCGCTCTTGGCCAGGCGCGGCTGCCATTTTGTGGCGCGGCCGCCATTTCGCGGAGCCAAAGGGGCAAGGCGGCGGGGGAGGGGCGCGCGCCGCCGCGGCCTGCGGGGTTGGGGGGCGGGGCTGGCGGAGGCGCCCGGGCAGCCCCCCAGCCGCGAAGGCGAGCGCGTCCCCTTTGTTCTTCGCATCTGGGCTCTCGGGCGCCGCCGCCCCGGAGCCGCGCTGAGTGCGCGCGGCGTGTGCCCCCGACCGGCAGCCGAGGGGCGTGCGCACAGTCCCAAATCCCTTCTGGCCTCCGAGCCTGTCCAAGTCGGGGCTCGTCACCCCCACCCCCGCTCTGGGAAAGGAGTGCATTTTATTTGGCCGTGCCCCGAACACCACCGTGGGAAGCCGTAGTTCGCCCTGAGAATGCGGGCGCTTTCTGCGACCCTCGCGCGGGGCGGGGGACGGGGGGGGGGGCGCCGCGGATGGGCTTGGACGCCGCTTCCTCTAGCCGCAGAGGCGCCCTGCAAATAGCAAAATGCCGAGCTTGGAGAACTGGGAGACCCGACCGAGGTGCCGAGCACCGGCGTAACCGAGAGGTCGAGCTCTTTAAAAAAAAAAAAAAAAGAAAGAAAGAAAGAAAAAAATGTCTTTGAAGTGCTGTCATCAGTAGGAGAACCGAGATGTTGGTGTTCATTGGCTGGCTGCGAAGCACGCACTGCGCAACTGGTTTCTGATAGGTTTTATAGCCCATTATTTCGATCTGAGCCATAAACTGGAACAATAGATTGGAATATTTTATTTCTGTCTGTTGAGAACATCTTCCATTTAACTTCTTTTTAAGCCCCTTATGAGTATGTAAATAGCAAATTGACTCAATAAAATACTATGTGTCTTCCAGGGTCACTTCACATCCTGAAAGAGCTATTGTTTTTCTGGTTTCAAGGGAATATTTAAATGTGAATCTTGGCAATTTAATATTAACTTTGCGGCTGGAATCAACAAAGCCAGGAAACTCAAGAGTAATGTTGCTATATTTGTCTTCCAGCTTGCTTTTTGTGCAAAGTATTTTTGTTTAATGTGGGCTTTTTTAAAATTCTGGAACATAGAAAAAATAAAAAATAATAATGTGGGTGGGTTTTTTTGTTTTTGTTTTGTTTTTCCTAAGTTTTGTTTTTCTTCACAGCAGCGTGAGTTCATAACCCAGCCAGCTTTTTCTGGCTCAAGTCTTTTGGTGCTGCAGCTACAGTAGGGTTTTTTTCTCTCCCCTTACTATGTATAATTACTGGGGGTTGGTTATCTATTTCAGTAATAGGGGCGTTAAGCTCATAATGATAGGATGAAGAGTTTAAAAAATATATTTTCGAGGGAACAGATCAAGATTTGATCGCTTCCAGATGAAAGAAACATCTGAGGAGTGGCTGTTAGATCCCAAATTTTGTCTTCGTTTCAATAGGACTGAAAGCACTTTTTGGAATTTTTAAATTTTTTTAAACTCATCTCAATATTTTATAAAGCACAATATTATATATTTTGGGTATGGAGAGTTTATGAAAATAATTGTTTTGAAAATGCTGTTACTTTTTGCCTGCACAACCAAAATTAAGTAGTATGAAACTATTTTATTGGGAATTAGGACAGATTATCCTAATAACACAGACAAAACATTATGCCTTCAGCAGCCAGGCAGCTGAAACTAGAGGATGATTGCACAATCCTTTCACTTTGTACAGATGTAGAGGATCTATTTAACAATTCTAATTCCTAGAATTTGTTTTTATTTATAAAACATTTTTTTTAAAGATTTTATTTATTTATTTGACAGACAGAGATCACAAGTAGGCAGAGAGGCAGGCTCCCCGATGAGCAGAGAGCCCGATGCGGGGCTCGATCCCAGGACCCTGAGATCATGACCTGAGCCGAAGGCAGAGGTTTAACCCACTGAGCCACCCAGGCGCCCAGGTGCCCCTATAAAACATTCTTATTTCACACCTTTAACTGTTACACTTAATGCTAAAAGCACATCCTTTTTTTGTACAAAATATTTTCAATTTGTATTTTCTTTAGAGTGGGTGGTATTTCGCACTGTTCTCTCCCTTATGATCAATGGCAAACATTTGCAAAACAGTTGAACACAAATTCAGGAAACTCTTTTCCGACCCTAATGTTGGCCTCAAAACATTTTCCAGCTTCCTAAGCCAAAAAGCCCAAACAGTATTAAACAGGTGGACTTTAAACGTGTAGAAGGCCATGTTCAAATAAACATTCCGAATTACAACAATTTTATGATCTACCCTTGGAGTAAAAATGCTTTGTATGTAGTCCTAGGACTGGTTTCCTTTTGTCAAACAATGCAGGACTAGAGAATTCCACGATCATCAATCCATTGTTCCTGTAGTTTTTCTTTTTCAACTGTGCTTCTGAACTAATTTGTAGCATTTTGTGTTCCCTGAGAGAGATTGGATGTTAACCAGAACCTTTAACTATACCAAGATCCTTTAGACAGCCAGGGCAGCATCTACGTGGCATGTGCTAGGCCTCTTGGGCTTTTTTTTTTTTTTTTTTTTTTGGCATTTAGTGAAGATTGCAGCTTTTCTAAACAACATAGAAATACTGAAGATCTCTAGCCATTGTTCCAGGAAAGGACAGCTTTTCATGCCAAATTCTAGCATAGGACGGAATTTAAAACAGTAACCGTAATGACCTTTTCCTAGTAAGGATAATTTAAACTCTTTTAGAGACTTTAGTAATATGGGAAGTTCTTCAAAATATTTTTGGCAGCGGTGAAGTACTCCCACATGCTGTAATAGCCTTTCCCCTTTGAGGCAAAACTCAGAATTTCAGCATTTCAGAAGCGTTGGAGTTCAAAGAAAATCTTTGCAGCCAATAGTATGTTTCTTAAAAAAATAGAAACACATCTACGAAAATAAAGACTCCTGGAACAACCCAACATTTATCTTGTCCGGGTATACATGATCATCCCTGTAACAAGATTCTATCCTGATAATTGTGCAAATTGTATGAAACCTGTAGATTTATCGTTTGGCGTCATGGTTTAAATGGCCTGTATAGACATCAAAAAAACATCTAAAAAGTCAAGATCTTTATTACTTTGTTTATTTAACAAATAAAATTTTTGAGCATCAACTTTGTGCCAAGTAATTGGGATATTATGTCACTGAAGAAGTAATCAGATCTCTGTTCTCATGAAGCTGAATTGGCTTGGGGAGGGGAGTACAGGGGTGCCGGTGGGAGGGGGAGAAAGACAAGGCTAGAAGCAGGGGCCCGTGAGGAGAAAGGGTTGGCATCACTGGCTAAGGGGATCCTGGATTTATTTTGAAGGTAAACCCTGAGGGCCTTGATGATGGATTGAACATAGAGTCGATAAAAAGAGGAGTCAAAGACGAGCCTGAGGTATTTGACCTGAGCAACTAGAGAGATCAAGTTGCCATCAACTGAACTAGGGAACACTGGCTAGAACCATTTTGCAGAGCAATATTAAGATCTCAGTTTTAAGTATGTTCAGTTTGAGGTATTAGATGTTCAGTTGGAGGCATTAGGTAGGCTGCTGGATATGAGTTCAGGAAGAAGTCCTGAAGATCTATATTTTTATATACTATTTAGGTGATATATTGTATATGTGTATATTGTGTCTATGTGACTGTGCACTTGAGAGAAAGAGGGAGAGAGAGACAGCAAGTAAGCCAGAGGGAAGGAGAGTTTGGAGTTGCCAGCATATGAATGGAATTTGACTTCTGAAACTGGATGATGTCACCAAGGGAAACCAGCAGGGAAAAAAAAAAACCAGGAAAACCCTGGGGCACTTTGACACTTAAGAAAGAGGTCTCGGCAATTATCATATGATCCCTCTGATATGAGGAATTTGAGAGGCAGGGTGGGGGGTTGTGGGGGGTAGGGAAGGGAAAAAAAACACGATGGGAGGGAGATAAACCTTAAGAGACTCTTAATCTCACAAAACAAAGTGAGGGTTGCTGGGGGGTAGGGGGTGGGTAGGATAGGGCGGTTGGGTTATGGACATGGGGAGGGTGTGTGCTATAGTGAGTGCTGTGAAGTGTGTAACCCTGATGATTCACAGACCTGTACCCCTGGGGCAAATAATATATGTTAATAAAAATAATTTTTAAAAAAAGAAAGAGGTCTCAGAAGTGAGGAACTTGCAAAGCAACTGAAGGAACGAATGCGTTGGGGAGGAGGAAAACCCAGAGAGGGTAGTGCCCCGGAAGGCAGAGGAAGAAACTGAAGGAGGGAGTGATCAGTCTTATCAACTGTGGAATGCGCCAAGAGGTTAAAATGAGGCAGGGGGACTGACTGTTGGAGCATCGCAGAGGTCACCGGTGACCTTGACAAGAGAAGTTTGGGCGGAGCAGTGGGGCAAGAGCTTGACTGGACTAGATTGAAGGAAAAAAAAAATCAGTGACTCTGGAGTCACTTTGGGAAAAATACTGCTGTAGACTTAGAGGGGAAGGTACCAGGGTTGGTGATGGTAGAAAGTACATTCTGGGGTGCCTGGGTGGCTCAGTGGGTTAAAGCCTCTGCCTTCAGCTCAGGTCATGATCCCAGGATCATGGGATCGAGCCCCACATCAGGCTCTCTGCTCAGCAAGGAGCCTGCTTCCTCCTCTCTCTCTGCCTGCCTGTCTGCCTACTTGCTATCTCTATCTGTCAAATAAATAAATAAAATCTTTAAAAAAAAAAAATAAAAATAAAAAAGTACATTCTGTTTCAGAAAGTTCCTGGGTCAGTGCAAGAATCAGGAACTCAAAACCTTCAGGCTTCTGGAAGAATTATTACACCCTCAGGATATGGTCTGCTTCTCACCTTGTATCTGTTCCATAATGACATGAATAATGCACAGTTTCTTTGGAAAAAGACTGCCTTTCTATAAACTCTGCAGATCCTTATTTTTTTTTTAAAGATTTTATTTATTTACTTATTTGACAGAAAGAGATCACAAGTAGGCAGAGAGGCGGGGCGGGGTGTGTGGGGCGGGAGCAGGCTCTCTGCTGAGCAGAGAGCCCTATGTGGGGCTCGATCCCAGGACCCTGAGATCATGACCCGAGCCAAAGGCAGAGGCCTAACCCACTGAGCCACCAGGTGCCCCCAGATCCTTATTTTTAAATTTATGTTTTTATTATGTTCAGTTAGCCACTGTACAGTACCTTAGTTTTTTGGGTTTTTTTTTTTTTTAAGATTTTATTTATCTATTTGACAGAGAGATCACAAGTAGGCAGAGAGGCAGGCAGAGAGAGAGAGAGGTGGAAGCAGGCTCCCTGCCGAGCAGAGAGCCCGATGTGGGGCTCGATCCCAGGACCTTGAGACCATGACCTGAGCCAAAGGCAGAGGCTTAACCCACTGAGCCACCCAGGTGCCCCAGTACCTTAGTTTTTGATGTAGTGTTCAGCTGATTCATTAGTTACATATAACACCTAATGCTCATCACAGCACGTGCCCTCCTTAATGCCCATCACCCTGTTACCCTCTCCCCCTCAGGCCCCTCCCCTCTGAAACCCTCACTTTGTTTCCCAGGGTCCGTAGTCTCTCATGGTTCATCTCTCTCTCTGATATACTCTGCAAATTCTGAACGTGGAGTTTGGTCAGTACTTGGAAGAATTTGGTCAGTAGGACAAAGAATGTAGCAGAGAGCTTTTCCTGGAATTTATATAACCATCAGTGCTCACCAGTAGTCTGAGGTGATGCAGCCAGTCACGCAATGCTTAGAGATGCACAAAGCAGACTTTGCCCTGGTTTCTCAAGCGTGTACCCCGATAATCCCTGATGACTCTGCAGATTTTGTTGGACTTCCTGTAAATGATGGCAAATTGACTCTGTCACAGGAATGGTAATGTCTTAAGAGTGAGCTGCCCTGGTGTTTCCTTTCAATAGGTTTCCCTGCACCTGTCCTCTCTGAACCTGCTCTAGTCACAGCAGTCCCCAGCGAATGGCAGTTAACTAGATTGGCTGTGTGCTTTATTTGAAGACATATTTATCATCCTGGGCTTGAGCTCCACTGTTAGAATCCTGTCCATTGATAAACATAGGTCAGTTTAAAAAAATTTTTTAAGATCTTATTCATTTATTTGACAGAGAGAGAACAAGAAGGGAGAGCAGCAGGCAGAGGGAGACGGAGAAGCAGGCTCCCGCTGAGCAAGGAGCCCAATATGGGGCTTGATCCCGGGACTCTGGGATCATGACCCAGGCCAAAAGCAGCCGCCTAACCAACTGAGCCACACAGGCGCCCCAAATTTTTTATTTTCAATCACATTACCTTATCATTTCTTAGAGGTGCATGTGATAAAATACAGATATAAAGTATTATGTGTACTTTATTCTGAACTATTTATGCTGAATAGTCACTGAAACCATCTCTATTTGGAAGTATTTCTCAATTTGGGTGGCTCGTTGGTTAAGCGTCTGCCTTCGGCTCATGTCCTCATCCCAGGGTCTTGGGACTAAGTCCCCAGATTGGGCTCCCTAATCAGCTGAGAGCCCAGAGCCTCTGCAGCCCCCTTCCTTGAACTCTCTCTCTCTCTCTGTCAAATAAATAAAATCTTAAAATGGAAGTATTTTTTAATTTGGATGCAGCCTAGAATATCATACAGTTGTTTGTGTTTCCTAATACTCATGAAATGATTCACTGGCTAGCTTATGTAGTCTTAAACTGTTTTTCCCTTGTCCCAGAACACACTGTGCTTCTGTCAGTTACCCTGATTTTTTCTGTAGTGATTCATTTGGCGTCTGAGGACAAATGTCTCCCTACAGCAGAATGTCAGAATCCTAGGGCAATCTGGTACATCTACCTTGTGGAACTTTCTCACACCTCCTGAAAATCGCTGATGTAGAACTTAAATATAGCTGAGGAACAAAAGGCCATTTCCTTCGAAAACCAGTTATTTGACGTGAGATTTATTTCCGGCGGTATGAGGGCATCAGTTGCTGGCACAGAGGATATATCATGAATATCTGACTTCCTTCAGAGGTCCAAGAGTACTACATTTTTAAAAAGACATATCTCCTTTCTTCTTATTTATTTATTCTTTAGTAGGCTCTATGCCCCATGTGGGGCTTGAACTCATGACCCCAAGATCAAGAGTCACGTGCTCAACCAAAGGGAGCCAGCCAGGCACCCCCATATCTCCTTTCTTATTTTGAAAAAGTGTAACATCTATTATATTGGAGATATTGAAATTATTTGCAAAAATATCATGGTAGATGTTGTTTTGTTTTTTATTTTTTTATTTTTTTTTAAGATTTTATTTATTTATTTGACAGAGATCACAAGTAGGCAGAGAGGCAGGCAGAGAGGGAGAGAGGAGGAAGCAGGCTCACCGCCGAGCAGAGAGCCTGATGCGGGGCTCGATCCCTGGACCCTGAGATCATGACCTGAGCCGAAGGCAGAGGCTTTAAACCCCTGAGCCACCCAGGCGCCCCATGTTTTGTTTGTTTTTTAAAGATTTCATTTGTTTATTAGAGAACGCACATGAGAGAGCATGAGCAAGGGAGGGGGAGGAATCAGAAGGGCAGAGGGAGAGGAAGATGCAGACTCCCCTCTGAGCAGAGAGCCCGATGCGGGGCTCAATCCCAGGACCCCGGGATCATGACCTGAGCTGAAGGCAAACGCTTAACTGACTGAGCCACCCAGGCACCCGCCATGCTGGATGTTTCTAACCATTGGTCATATTTCTACCTTTTGGAGAAAAACAGAACAAGTTTTTGGGTTTTCTGTTTTTCTTGACAAATCCTCTGAATATTTGAACTTATCTTTATTTAAAAAAAAAAAAGACTTTATTTATTTATTTGGCAGAGAGAAAGTGTGCACAAGCAGAGAGCCACAGCCAGAGGGAAAGAGAGAAGCAGCCTCCCTGCTGAGCAGAGAGCCCGACATGGTGCTCGATTCCAAGACCCTGAGATCATGACCTGAGCCAAAACCAAGAGTCGGATGCTTAACCAACTGAGCCACCAAGGCACTCCTACAATACTTTTTTATAACTCTGCTTATACACAGTAGACAATTGATGTGGGCAGGAAAGTTTGACTGGATCTATGTTCTTAAGTAGGGGAGAAGGAATGCAGTGCCTGCATACAGGAAGGAACTGACTTTGGATGGGCATATAAAATTGTTCATCTGTCTGCAGCCAATTAAGCCGAATGTGCTCTTTCCCCATGGGGCCCAGTGTGCAATGGCTGCAAACAGTGCCCTCCTTGGTAGTATGTGCAGCCTGTTGCCTGTATGAGTTGCTTCAAGGGACCTTGGAGACAGTGGACATTCGTGTCTGACCTCATGCTCTCCCACGTCTAGGCCCCAGACAGGAAAGCAGGTGCCTTTGGAAAGCCTCAGGGCACAGTGATCAGGGTCCACATCCACCAGGTCATCACGTCGTCGGTGTCAACCTGCAGAACATGTGACTGAGCTACCAAGAGGCATGTGATTGAGGCTCTAACCAGGGCAAAGTTCAAATTCCCTGGCCACAGGCAGGAAGAGCCACATCTTCAAGAAGTGGGGTTTTCCTGGGTTTATTGTGAATGGATGTACAGACATGGTGGCTGAAAAGCCCATCCCAGGTGGCCATGGGGTTAAATACACCACTAATGGTGGCCCCTCTGAATAAAGGGCATGCCCTGCGCTCATGAGAACCTCAGCATTGCCCCCCCCGGCTTATTCATGCCCATCAATAAATCCTACTTCTGGTCCAAAAATAATAGATAGCTAGATCGCTAGGTAGAAAGAAATAGTTCACCCAGTGGAAAACCAGAAGCCAGGATACAGGCATGAAAATGCCACGAGCTATGGTTGAACGAGTGTGTCCAGGAGATGCCACTTACGCTGAGACAGCATCAAGAAACACAAGTGATCCAGGCTTCATTTTTCCAACTTAATATGAGACTGATGACACAGTACACCGGCCGAAAGGTTTGGATTTACTTCCTGTGTTCTTGGCCATGTCCCTTAAACGTTTTTGGCAGGATCTTGGTGTGGTTTATGTGCCACCAAATGGCCATTACCCAAAATAGTGCCTGGCAAACAGTAGCTGTTCAATAAACATTCACCAAATTGGTTTCAGGAACTATCTATCAAATATCCATACCACACACGCCACCTCTATCCCACAGGGCTGTTTTGAAGATCCCATAAAAGGAGAGAACGGATGTGAAAATGCTTTGTCATCTGAGGAAAGCTCTTCACATCGGATGTGTTTTTGTTTGGGAGAGTTAGGATAAAGTCCACAGAGGTTTTTTTTGTTTTGTTTTGTTTTTTTGACTCCTTAAATGAGAAATATATAAATGTGGAAACAGGGTCATTGTTACTTAGCACTTTTTTTTTTTCCTCAGCGGGTTATATCAAAACCTACACGGGGCGCCTGGGTGGCTCAGTGGGTTGGGCCGCTGCCTTTGGCTCAGGTCATGATCTCAGGTTCTTGGGATCGAGTCCCGCATGGGGCTCTCTGCTCAGCGGGGAGCCTGCTTCCCTCTCTCTCTCTCTCTGCCTGACTCTCTGCCTACTTGTGAACTCTGTCTGTCAAATAAATAAATAAAATCTTAAAAAAAAAAACAACCTACAGGGTCTGTCAACTGACTTGAAACTCAAGGGCAGACACAACATTAACACAAATTAGGATTTGGCTTGTAACCCACATAACATCACAGAACTGACAAAGTAAAAAAAAGTAAAAAAACAAAAAAAACCACCACCAACAACAAAACCCAAACCATCTAAGTCAGCTAGCTTTATATGAATGTCATAAATTAAGCTCCAAGTTACATTTATTTATTTATATATTTTTATTTAAGTGATTGCTGCACCCTACGTGGGACTCGATCTCACAACCCTGATGGGGTACCTGGGTGGCTCAGTTGGTTGAGCGTCTGCCTTAGGCTTGGGTCATGATCCCAGGAGGCTGGGATCGAGCCCTGTATCAGGCTCTCCGCTCAGCAGGGAGCCTGATTTTCCCTCTCTCTCTGCCTGTCGCTTCTCCTGCTTGTGCTCTCTTTCTCTGTGTCAGATAAATACATCTTAAAAAAACAAAAACAAACAAAAAAACAACCTCATGACCCTGAGAGCAAGAGTTGCACACTCTTCCCACTGAGCCAGCCAGGCGCCCCTCCAGTTACAGTTATAATACTGAGCACATAACTATTATATTATCTCTCCTTTTTTGCTTTGTTTTCTCGTGGATTATAATATCCAAAGCAAATACTGTATTGGAGATGTGGATTTACTTTGCTAGGCAACAATAAAACTTCAAACATATTGATTTTTTTAAAAGACTTTATTTATTTATTTGACAGAGAGAGAGCACAAGCATGGGGAGCAGCAGAGGGAGATGGAGAAGCAGAGCAGGGAGCCTGAAGTGGGTCTTGATCTCAGGACCCCGGGATCATGACCCAAGCTGAAGGCAGATGCCTAAGAACTGAGCCACCCAGGTGCCCCCATATGGATGTTTTTCCTGAGAATTTCTTTCTTTCTTTCTTTCTTTCTTTCTTTCTTTCTTTCTTTCTTTCTTTCTTTCTTTTAAGATTTTATTTATTTAGGGGCGCCTGGGTGGCTCAGTCATTAAGCATCTGCCTTTGGCTCAGGTCATGATCCCGGGGTCCTGGGATTGAGCCCCACATCAGGCTCCCTGCTCAGCGGGAAGGCTGCTTCTCCCTCTCCCACTACTCCTGCTTGTGTTCCCTCTCTCACTGTCTCTCTCTCTCTGTCAAATAAATAAATAAAATCTTTTTTTTTTAAGATTTTATTTATTTATGTATTTGAGAAAGAGAGCAAGCTCGTGCGTATGGGGCAGGGGTTGGGGGGACAGAGGGAGAGGGAGAGAATCCCGAGTAGACTCGCTTTGAGCAGAGTCCGACACAGGGTTCAACCTCACAACCCTAAGATCATGATCGGAGCGGAAATCAAGAGTCAGACTCTTAATCGACTGAGCCACCCAACTGCCCTTCCGCTGAGAATTTAACCCACCTCAAGTACACCAGACTGTTTATTTCCTTGATAAATCTATATGATCTTCCCACACATTATAGGACTGATCTGGACAAAGTTTTAGCTGATAAGAATAACTAAGAAAAAAGAAAAAAATCCCACTCAGTGCATTTCCATTTACTTGCCATTCCAGGGACTAGAGTAAGTAATACACTTGACCGTTGAAGTTTGAAAGCAATTTCCCATATGCTAAGGTGTTTTTTGTTTTGTTTTGTTTTTTTTCTCTTGTTAAGTAAACTCTACCCCCCAACCTAGGGGTCAAACGCATGATCCTGAGATCAAGAGCCACGTGCTCTAAGCCACCCAGGCATCCCACGTGAAGGTTTTATTCCTAGGAGTTTTAGAAGGTTTTATTCCTAGAAGCCCCTATCTGTGGTCCCAATGACATATCTACAAGGAGAAGTAAAACGACTCATGCCATCATTTTCAATTTTTCATCATTATTGCCAGTGACTCAATATTACATAATTAGCCAAAGTCATACAAGACAATTCAATGGAGCAATTTAGGATTAAATCTAGGAATTAGACATTAGGAACTCTCTGGGATTCCCCGAAGTGTTTTTAAGTGTTGTAATGCGGGGAATGCTTAATTAGACTTCCAGCCTAGTTCCTGCTGTTACCCAGCACCCGGCCTTGTAGGATTACCTAGAAAAAAATATTCAGTTCTCAGAAGCTCTCAGAAGTCAAGCTCAGGCTGAGGAAATATGTGTGCTGAGTAATGCAGCCGAACCCCCTTCCTTGTAAAGCTGGAAGAGCCATCTGTGTTTCTCCAGCTAGCCCCACCAGATTTCTCCCAGGCATGATTAGGTGTTAGGAAACGAACCATTCCGCCTCTGGGGATTTGCGCATTCTCCGTGAAATTTCTCTACACCATCTGATGTGATAGCCTCCCTATACAGTTCTCCTGTTCTGGGTCACGTTGAAGGATTAATCCACATGGTCTTAACCTACTTTTGTCCCCTCCTGCCTTAGTAAACAACAACAGTGGTGACACCCACGGAATGCACCTGCCCTCGAGGTAACACCCGTCCATCTTGCACGTTGCACAGGGCACCTTTTAATCCCAGGATCCCCAAACCCGCAGCAAACATTAATTATACTTCGTAAATACCTCCCTGATACTAGGCTGTGAGCCCCACTAGCCCCATTTTATGACTAGCCTTCCCCAAATGAAGAGATGGAAACTCTTCTTCAGCCCACTCAGAACGAGGACAAATCTGGGTCATGAGCACAGCTCCACTCACCTACTTAAAACTGTCCCCAGGGCTGTGGGAGAACTAATTTCCTCTCCATGTTCCCCCAATACTCAGAAAAGTGTGTGTGTGTGTGTGTGTGTTTTTAATGTGTGGGTGTTTCGCTCTGAAATGCCTACCTTTCTTTCGCTGCTGATTTTGCCTTCCAGTGCCTTCTGTTCTAGCCAGATGTGGGGATTTTTCGTGTGCTTGAATTCTCCTTTGGCAACTGGTTTAAAATAAAATGAAACTCTCTTAAATTTCTACTCATATGTAAGTAGATTGTTATCAAAACCAATTCAGGCCCTTCTGACCCATTTTCTTTCTTTTGGGTGGGGGTTGAGGGACAGGACAACATTGTGATTGGATTTGGGGTTTTGGTTCTCCTGGATTAGAGCGTGCACTTTGGAATGACCTTAGTTAGCCCGGGTTGCCCTCTTGAGGTCGTAGATACAGCGGGCTCAGTCTAAAGCCTAGATCAGGCCTGTGTGTGAGAAGGAGCGGAGAGAAAAACGTACAAAAGGACCAAGGACCCAGTGGTCATTCTCATGATAAACCGAGATGCTTCTTAGGCGCTTTGATGGGGTAGTAGTTGAAAAGAGCCTTAACAGGGAACCAAAGGGTTCTCATCTGGCCCTTGGCAGACTGCGTGATCGCTGGGTGGTCATTTTCTCTCTCTGTGCCTCAATTCCCCATCAACAGAAGAGGAGCTGCTGGTCTCGTCCAGGGGTCAGCCAATTTCTTCTGTAAAAGGCCGGACCATATCATGTTGGACTGGATGGGCCACATCATCTCTGTGGTGGCCACTCACCTGCCATTTTATTTTTATTTTATTTTATTTTTTTATAGTTCTCCTTTTTTTTTTAAGATTTTATTTATTTATTTGACAGACAGAGACCACAAGTAGGCAGAGAGGCAGGCAGAGAGAGGAGGAAGCAGGCTCCCTGCTGAGCAAAGAGCCCGATGTGGGACTCGATCCCAGGACTCTGAGATCATGACCTGAGCCGAAGGCAGAGGCTTTAACCCACTGAGCCACCCAGGCGCCCCTCACCTGCCATTTTAGCTCAAAAGCAGCCACAGACAAAATGGAAGCTGATGAGCATGACGGTGTACCAATAAAACTTTATTATTACACTGAATTTTGAATTAGATGTAATATTCCCACATCATGAAGCATTACTCTTTCTTCAGTTATTTTTTAACTACTTAAATATATAAAAACCATTGTCAGCTCCCAGGCTGTCGAATAACACAGGCAGTAAGCCTGGTCTGGCCCAGGACTGAAGTTTGCTGTCTTCTGGACCAGAGAATCTCAGAGAGCCCTTCTAGTTTAATCTTCCACAGTTTTATTATTATTTTTTATTTTTTAAAGATTTTATTTATTTATTTGACAGATAGAGATCACAAGTAGGCAGAGAGGTAGGCAGAGAGAGAGGGGGAAGCAGGCTCCCTGCTGAGCAGAGAGCCCAAAGCGGGGCTTGATCCCAGGACCCTGGGATCATGACCTGAGCTAAAGGCAGAGGCTTTAACCCACTGAGCCACCCAAGTGCCCCTAATCTTTCACAGTTTTTAAAAGTCAAGTTAACTATAGCTCGTTTTCATTTCTAGCTCTTGGAGGGTACCGTGTGACAGCAGGGACATTAGAAGACACATTGCCCCCCCCCCCAAAAGATGTCTACTGGGGCGCCTGGGTAACTCAGTCGTGTGAGCATCAGACTCTTGGCTTTGGCTCAGGTCATGATCTCAGGGTCATGAGATCAAGCCCCACATTGTACTGTGCGCTCAGCCCAGAGCCTGCTTAAAATTCTCTCGCGCCCTCTGCCTATAGTGAGCACTCTCTCGCTAAAAAAAGAAAGAGGATGTCTGCCAACTTCACACTGGTCAGCCTCAGACACTAGCAGTTCTCTATTTTTTTCTCTTTAAGTCATCTCTACACCCAGTATGGGACTCGAACCTACAACCCTGAGATCAAGAGTCAGATGCTCCGCTGACTGACCCAGCCAGGCGCCCCTGAACATTAGCAGTTCGACCCTGAGAGCTCTCCTGCGTGGTGCAGTAGCCACAAGTGGTATTATGCATTTGAAATGTGGCTAGTCCAGACTGGAATGCCCATTAAGTGTAAAATGTGCACCAGGTTTTGAAGACTTAGTAAAAAAAAAAAAAAAAAAAATCTAAACTATATCTTTAATATTTTATATTGATTATGTTTTAAACAATATTTTTATATACTGAATAAAATATGTTAAAATGAACTCTGTCCCCTTAAAAAAAAGGTTGATTTATTTATTTTGAGAGAGCGCACAGATGCTCTGGGGTGGGGGAGGGGCAGAGAGAGAGGGAGAATCTCAAGCAGATTCTGTGCGGAGTACAGAGCGGACACTGGGCTCAATCTCATGACCCTGAGGTCATGACCTGAGCCAAAATCAAGAGTCAGACGCTTAACTGACTGAGTCACCCAGGCACCCCAACCTTGTCCCTTTTTATGTTTTGAACGTGGCTACTAGAGAATTTTTAATTACATGTACAGTTCACATTATATTTCTATTGGACACTGCTGCTCCCCCCAAATTACTTGTGTCATTGATTTAAGATTTATCCTCATGCAAATGCAATATTCTCACATTCAAAATAATACATTTAACTTTATCATCAGTAAATTTTTTTTTTTAAGAATTTTATTCATCCATTTGACAGAGAGATATAAGTAGGCGGAGAGGCGGGCAGAGAGGGAGGGGGACGCAGGCTCCCCGCTGAGCAGAGAGCCTGATGCGGGGGGATCCCAGGACCCTGAGATCATGACCTGAGCCTAAGGCAGAGGCTTTAACCCACTGAGCCACCCAGGCGCCCCTATCATCAGTAAATATTAATGAGGATGTGAGAGAAAGTTGAACACAGATTTGGAGAGGAATAGAGGCCCCAGAAATTGCATCTGGAAATGGAAATGGCATATTTATACTTTAAAATGCAAAGGTGGGCTGAGAGAAGGAAGGAGCGGGCTTCTTCCCACTCAATCGGCTTTTCAGAGTTCTGACCCCCAGCATCTTGGGGTCCATGTGGCAGTCTTGTTTAAGGAACGAGTGCTCGATCAGGGATCGGGAGAACTGGGTCTCAGCCTAGCTTGTAGCTTACTGTGACACAGAAAGGTCATTTTTCCTTCCACTTCCTCGCCTATGGGATGATGCTGAAGACACCCACGCGGGACGCGCAGATCTGAGAATGCGAGCGTGCGAGGGCCCGAGTTCCGTGAGTTCTACAAGGCCTCGTCAATGTCCAGAATGGAAGGAGAATTTGCCGGGTTGGATTAGCCACCTCCCACAGACTAGCAAACCCTACTCCTCCTTCCCTTAGGCTGCAATGTTGCTGCCCTAAAATCTGTGTATGTCGATTGGCAGTTACAGACCAAGGACCCACCCTTTCCTTCAGGGACAGCTGGTCCAAATCTTCCAACTTGAGTTTTCCCGAGTCATATAGGCTGACCTCTGAAGCCATGCCTATCCTGTGGTCAGCTCCACGGGAGTGCCTTGCTGGGTTAAACCCACATGCTTCACCCGGTTAAAAAAAAAAAAAAAAAGCCACCATTGCTTGCAATGCTCATTCAGATACACGATGCTTATTGCTGGCTCCCGGTTTTATCTCCGCTGTTTCCTCTGCCTCTGCTGCTTTGCCTCGAGATCTGTGCATGGGAGCTCCCTGCACATCCTCGGATCTCAGAAAGCACTTCCTAACCCAAACACAACTGGGGGAATGGGAGAGGGAGAAGCAGGCTCTCCCACTGAGCAGAGAGCCCGACATGGAGCGCAATCCCAGGACCCCGAGATCATGACCTGAGCAGAAGGCATATATTTAACTGACTGAGCCACCCAGGTGCCCTCCCCTTTTTCTCAAAGTAAACTCTACCCCAGTTCAAGTGGGGCTTGAACTCTCCACCCAGCGGCCAGGTGTCTCACGCTCTACCAACTGAGCCTGCCAGGTACCCCGAAATGGAAGTGGATGTTATGTGGGTAGTGGATCGCAAAAGGGTTGCGAGGGCTGGAGGAACAAATGGAGGAATGAGCCCAGAAGCCCACTCCTGTCACGATGCCAATGTGCCATCCTTGGGTCAGGGTTCCACCTCCTTCCAGTGGATCACTGCCCTGAAACAGACAACCACCCACCGCGTTGCCACAGAACCAACCGGTTTCAGCTTGAAGAGGTAGTCATGTGACTGACACCAAGAGGTATTTCAGGATTTCTTCAGGACTGAAATTCCTATTTATGTTTGTATCTGCCTTGAAGATGTGCTAAGTAAGTAGTTGTTGGATTGGTTTCCAGCCTTGGCTAATGTGGTCGGTGCCTCTTCCCCAGCTGTCTTCTCTCCTCCCTTTCTCCCTTCCCAGTCCTATGCCTGTGAGTCAAGATTCACCTCCAGGAATGCATCCCTCTCCAGTCCGCACTGGTCTCGGAGGTCTCAGAGTCATTTCTTCATTGTCACTCACGTGGGCCTTTTATCTACACATACTCATCCACTCTTCCACATCCAACTTTAGAGCTAGAAGGAATCTTGCTGTTAATCCCTTGGTACATCCTCTCGCTAATGCTGAATCACTTTATGACGTCTCTGACTTCTGCTTTGGTCTCCTGAGGACCTCTAGTGCTGGGGCCCTCCTTACCTGAAGCATTCTGGCTCCATGTAGGACTATAGGAAAATGCTAAATACAGGACACCTGGCAGGTTCGGTCGGAAGAGCGGTCAACTCTTGATCTCATGGTCATGAGTTCAAGCCCCATATGGGGTGAGGAACTTACTTAAAATAAATAAATATACTTTGTAAAAAAGATGTTGGGGCGCTGGGTGGCTCAGTGGTTTGGCCTCTGCCTTCGGCTCAGGTCAGGATCCCAGCATCCTGGGATCAAGCCCCACATCGGGATCTCTGCTCAGCAGGGAACCTGCTTTCTCCTCTCTCTGCCTGCCTCTCTGCCTACTTGTGATCTCTATCTGTCAAATAAATAAATAAAATCTTTAAAAAAAAAAAAGATGTTAAATACAGTGTTGTTGAATTCAAGCTACTTCTCCCTTAAGGCTGAGTCAGTCCTTGGCTGGGTGTGGGACGCAGAAGAGGGAGAACATTGAGGAATGAACAATGTTTTGTCTAAAAATGTTGGGGAATGTTTCCAACAATCTTATGTCCAGGCTATAATTCATGTGCTGTGATTCAGCTCTTGCCCTGTGTTATTTAGGGTAAGTGAGTTACAAAATGTCAACTCAAATACCTCTTTTTTTCTCTCCCTTAGGGGAGGCTATGAGCGGAACCATTCCAGATGACTTTGAATTAGGGGCTCGACGAGCATCTTATCCATACAGCTAACACTTGGTAGGAGCTGTGCGGCTTACAAGGCCTTTTCCAAGACTTCAGCTCATTAGAATTTTCTTTTAAGTATCAAAGTTTTATTTATTTAAGTAATCTCTACACCCAACATGAGACTCAAACTCAGGAACCCGAGATCAAGAGTCACACGTTCTTCAGACTAGAGCCTGCCAGGCGCCCCTCATTAGAACATTTTGGTGGAGGCAGCATTACCCTAACTTTATAAAGGAGGAAACGGGAGACCTGAATTCAGTTCTGAGGGTGGCAGACAGAGCCAGTGCTCGAACCGTAGTCTTCACGGTCCAAAAAGTCTAGTGCTTTGTTTTCACTAATGTAGACCATCATTTGTCTGAAAAAATCCTGACACTCTAATTAGAGTTTACTCTGTCTTGCAAAGGCTGCATTTGGCCCTGGAGAAAGGATCAGGGTCAATGCCTAGGAATGAACTCAGATTTCTCTGATGCCAGAAAGCCCAGATAAATGGCAGGGGCCAGCCAAATACTCTTCTAACCCTCCTCTCTCCAATCTCCCCATCTGTCCACTTGAGAAGGAAGCAAATTCCTCAAATTCCTCCCTGCCCCAGTTCTGTGGAAATGTTTACCCGTGTGCTAGGGTTGGCCTATGGGTCCAACAGGGGTTGTTTTTCGGGTGTCATGATTTCGGGGGGCTCCTGAACGCTGCTGGCCTCCTCCCCTAGTGTACCCCACTCAATGGCTAGCTCAGCTGAAATGTCACTTGCTAGAGCTTCTCTCCTTTTGCTTGAAGTGTGACGCCTGTTAAATTCAGGACCATGTTAGGAGTGGGGTCATTTTAACACCAGTAGCAATCACAGTTCTGGGTGAATGAGTTTCAGAGTCTTCCCTAAGAGTAGTAGGATTGGTTTGTTTGTGTTGTTTTTCATGGAAAAATGAATCAAATCACACCAGTCATAAATATTTTTTTTTTTTACACCAGTCATAAATATTAATTGCAGAAAAGGAAGCCTACCGGACAGATCAAGGAAGAGGCCCAGGGCAGACCCACACCATGATGAGTGGGTGGCAGCGCCGTCTGGCACAAAGGAGGGACTGGCCAGAGAATGGTCCTGGGATCCTCTGCTGCCCTTTGGAAAGGCAACGGAGCTTATCTCACTATGCGCATATGAAAATCCATCCAGATATTAAGTATGAAAGCAAAACTTTAAAAGTTTCAGAAAAATATGGGATGATTTATGAGCTCAGAGTAAAGAGGGTTTCTTTCTTCCTTTTTTTTTTTTTTTTTAGGATTTTATTTATTTGGGGGGTGCTTGGGTGGCTCAGTCATTAGGTGTCTGCTTTCGGCTCAGGTCATGATCCCAGAGTCCTGGGATCGAGTCCCACATTGGGCTCCTTGCTCAGCAGGAAGCCTGCTTCTCCCTCTCCCACTCTTCCTGTTTTGTTTTGTTTTTCCTTTTCTTGCTGTCTCTCTGTCAAATAAATAAATAAAATCTTTTAAAAAAAAAGTTTTATTTATTTATGAGAGAGAGAGAGAGAACACAAGCAGGGGGAGGGGCAGAGGGAGAGGGGGAAGCAGGCTCCCCACCAAGCAGGGAGCCTGATGCGGGCACTTAACCAACTGAGCCACCCAGCTCAGAAGCTTTGTAAAAATCCTAGTACCCCACCCCTCTGGGAGTAGGTCCTGGGTACAACCTCACCCAGTTTGGGTGGCTCTAACTGGCCCTAACATTTGCAGGGCCTAGAGCAAGAGTACCAGCTGGGGGGGGGGGGGGGGGGGGGGTTGGCCGGGGGAGAGCCTGGCTGGCTCAGTAGGTAGAACATGTGACTCTTGATTTTGGGGTCATGAATTTGATCCCCATGTTAGGGGTAGTGTTGAGTTTACTTAAAAAAAAAAAAAAAAGAGTACTAGCCGAGATTCACAGAGGTCTAAAATCCTTAACAACTACCAATCAAGCTAACAAACTGTTAAAAGAAATATTTTTCTATGGTCCCATCTTGACAAATATACCAATAAGAATTTGGGTACCTGGAGGGGCACCTGGGTGGCTTAAGTTAACCTCCGTCTGCCTTTGGCTCAGGTCATGATCTCGGGGTCCTGGGAGCCACTGCATGCCAGGCTCTCTCTCTCTCTCTGTCTCAAAAAATAAATAAATAAAATCTTTAAAAAAAAATACAAAAACAATTTAGGTACCTGGAGTACTGTGAAGGAATAAGGCTATGCTTTGCGGTGGGGGGTGGCCACAGCCTTCTGGCCATGTGGACCCCTTACCGAGCAGGGTCTTCTGAAGCAGAACCCAGGGCAGGGGTCCCTCCAACTCTGGTCTTAAAGTGGAACTGCCCAAGCACCTGTGCATTTTTTGTTAACTTTTCACTGATGTTCATGCATACAGATACATGTTTAGAAAAGTAGACAAATTACAGGTATACAGCTTGATGAATTTTCACAATTATATTGACTAAGGATATATGTATTTATCATAAAAAACTTTTTTTAAAAGATTTTATTTATTTATTTGACAGACAGAGGTCACAAGTAGGCAGAGAGGCAGGCAGAGAGAGAGAGGGGAAGCAGGCTCCCAGCTGAGCAGAGACCCCGATGTGGGGCTCGATCCCATGACCCTGGGATCATGACCTGAGCTGAAGGCAGAGGCTTTAACCCACTGAGCCACTCAGGTGCCCCTATCGTAAAAAACTTTTTAAAAAGTAATTTCTCTACTCAACATGGAGCTCAAACTCACAACTCTGAGATCAAGAGTCTCAAACTCTACAGACTCAGACAGCCAGGTGCCCCTCAAAAATAATTTTTAAGGGAGGGACACCTGGTGGCTCAGTCAGTTAAGCGTCTCCCTTCAGCTCAGAAAATGATCATGGGGTCCTGGGATCGAGCCCCATGTCGGTCTCCCTGCTGGGTGGGGAGCCTACTTCTCCGTCTCCCTCTGCCTGCTGCTCCCCCTCCTTGGGCTCACTCTCTCTCTGTCAAATGAATAAGTAAGATCTTATTAATTCATTTGACAGAGAGAGAGTTAGAGAAAGAGAGAGCATAAGCAACAGGGAGCATGCTTAACTGACTGAGCCACCCAGGCACCACTAAATAAAATCTTTAAAAAAAATTTTTAAGGGAAATAGATAATAGATTATAGATTAAGGGAATAGATAATAGATAATAGATTAAGGGAAATAGATAATAGAAAGGACTGTTAAACACAATTTAGGATAGTGGTTTCCTCTGGTTGGACCCAGGTGATGGGACAGAGAGAGACACATAATCAGTAACATTGTAACTCCTAAACTGGGCAGCAATTTCCCAGTTGATCATGTCTTCTAACTTAAATATGTTACATATATCCTTTTTACATGATAAAGTCAACTCAAGGTCCTGTCGTCTAGGGGCATTGAGCTTAAAGACAAATGAATCCTGCATATTTCAAATGCTGGAAGAATTACTACAACTAATTATCTTGTCTCAACCAAAAAACAAAACAGAACTTTCTATAAAGAAAGGAAAAAGGAACATGTATAATAAAATTCAAAACAACTAAATGTAGGGGCGCCTGAGTGGCTCAGTTGGTTAGGCATCTGACCTCTGATTTCGGCTCAGGTCACGATCTCAGGGTCATGATCTCAGGGTCGTGAGATGGAGCCCCACGTCGGGCTCCTTGCTCAGCGGGGAGTCTGCTTCAGAGTCTCTCTCCATCTCCCTCTGTCCCGCCCCTCACACTAAGCACACGCACAGTCTCTCTCTCTCTCTCAAATAAATAAATTAATAAATCTTTTTAAAAAACAAATTCAGGGGCATCTGGGTGGCTCAGTGGGTTAAAGCCTCTGCCTTCGGCTCAGGTCACGATCCCAGGGTCTTGGGATCAAGCCCCACATCGGGCTCCCTGCTTAGCAGGGAGCCTGCTCCCCATGCCCCCCCCCCCCCGCCTACTTGTGATCTCTGTCTGTCAGATAAATAAATAAAATCTTAAAAAAAAAAAAAATTCAGTGGGCACCTGGGTGGCTCAGTCTTTAAGCATCTGCCTTTGGCTCAGATCATGATCCCAGGGTCTTGAAGAGAGACAACATCAGGGTCCCCTCTCAGTGGGGAGTCTGCTTCTCCCTCTGCTCCCCCGTCCACTTACAGGCACCTGTGCACTTTCTCTCGTGCAAAAATAAATAAAATCTTTAAACAAATAAAAACTAAAAAATTAAAAAAACCATTTCAATGTAAAGAGGTTAATTTTTTATCTTTAAAAAAACTGATTACAAATAAAATGCACAAAACAAAATTTGAGCACTATAAAAATCGAAGTGCAAGACATGAAATCTCCCTAAAATGCTCTGCCTTGGAGAGTCAACACTGTCCACAGTGTGGTGTGTATTCCCCAACCTTTTCTCTCTGTAGTAACATGATTATTGACTTTTGCAAAAATGCGATCTTTCTACATAAACCCTTCTGAACCTTGTGGTGGTCTCTGGAACAGATTTTTCCCTCCTAATGCCGTCCTTCAGAGAGAAGAGCAGTTGGAGATGGAGAACACCTTCCCTTTTCTACCTACACACTCATCTCTGAAAACCCACCTCAGTATCACCTCCATGAATCCATGGGATGACAGAGTCATGGGGACCCCAGCGATCTGCCCATCTGTCTCTCCCCCATGCTACCAATAGGGAAACTGAGCCTTGTGGAAGAGCGACATTTGGCTCAAGGTTACTGTGCAGAAAGCAGCTGAGCGGGGACAGGAGCCCTGGTGGAGGGCTCTGGGCTTCTGTCCTGCGAGCTGCTTCCCTGGGAACCATCACGCACTATTTCTTATCACAAAATTCCATTGCATCGGTGTGTGCACCTGATCTCACATAAACGAGGATATCATACATGTACTCATGGAACCAACATTTATGCAGCGCCCCCCATATGCCAGACAGTGGGGACACGGACAGAGAAGGCTCCCCTCTCGCAGCACTTATATTCTAAAGGGGACATTTGGCCAATAAAGAGACAAGACGTTTTCTGGCAGGGCTAAATGGAGAGGTGAAAACAAAGCAGGTGTGTGCCGTGACACAGAATGAGCAGACAGGGGTCAGCACCAACCACCACACCTGGTGGCTCACTCACAGTCCCAGACCAGAGAGAGAGGAGACACCCACCCGACAACTTTAGTGTGTGTCCCCGTATGAGGCCACAAATATTTTTATAATTCCCATCATCTTCTCACTAGCATAATCACATTGTGATCAGTGTGGGTCTTAAAAGGGTCAGGTTGCTAGGGTGCCTGGGTGGCTCAGTGGGCTAAGCCTCTACCTTTGGCTCAGGTCATGATCTCAGGGTCCTGGGGTGGAGTCCCGCATCAGGCTCTCTGCTCAGCAGGGAGCCTGCTTCCTCGAACTCTGTCTCTGCTTGATGCTCTATCTACTTGTGATCTCTATCTGTCTGTCAAATAACTAAGTAAAAATCTTAAAAAAAAAAAAAAGAAGAGGAAATTTTAAAAAGGGTCAGGTTGCTTAACGGAAACACTTAGAATGTACTGTACTTTCTGTAAAGCTCTTTTAGCATTTCTCAGTTTGGTAGCGTGCTGGGGGCACGTCCCATTCCACCCGGATTGGAAGCATTCCAGGGTTCCCCTTAGTCTCCACGGGACCCTAACTTGGAGGTACTTGTGTCTCCTGAACTTGTAAAGTGATACATTGTCAACTCCTTGAAGGCAGGAGGAAGTCCTTATGTTGTTCCCACAGCTGCATTGATATTTGCTGGTGGATGGTTATCAAAGAGAACTGCACCACGGCGACCTCTAGCCTGTGTGGGATAATGAGGCGGATAAATCACCCAACAGGCAGAGCTAGACATGGGACTTAATTTCCCCACGATGCTCTGAAAACATACCCAGCTGTCTGTTTACCCTGTCCCGAGTGCTCCGTCAGTAGGAAGTCTGAGCCCCGGACAGAGACCCCAGCTTCCAGGGACAAGCCCGTGGTACCACCTGCGCTTCTGACCTGTCCCTAAGGAGACAGCAAAGATCAGAGGCCTTCGGTCTCAGAAGCAGATTGCCTATTTTCTGCTGCTGGTCCCCCTTGTCAGACACTGTTTCCACTGCTCATGTGGCACGTGGGAGAAGAAAACCCAAAATAGGCTTGGCCAGGTGCGGCGGCACCTGGACCGTGGGCCGGAGGGGAGCCTCTGGCCGGCCGCTCTGGGTTATACGCCAGCGAGCCTACACGTCGCCCTCTTATCTGCTGTTTGTTTTCGGTTACGCAAATACATGTTGGTCTTCATCTGGGTTGCTGTAACAAAATACCATAGACCGGACAGCTTATAAGCAACAGGAATTTATTTTCTCCCAGTTCTGGACATTGCGAAGCGTGAGACCAAGGCACCTGCAGATTCAATGTCTGTGGAGGACCCACTTCCGAGTTCAGAGACAAGGTTTTGTTTTATTTTATTTTGTTTTGGTTTTTTTTTTGTTTTTTTTTTTGTGTTTTTTTTTGCTATAACCTCACATGGCGGAAAGGGTGAGGGATCGCTCTCAGATGGGCACACATTCCATCATGAGGGCTCTGCCCTTGAGATCTGATCACCTCTAAAATGCCCCACCTCCACATGCCGTCGCACGAGAGGCTGGGATTTCAACACATACATTTGCTGGGGGTGGAGGGGGGACATAACCATTCAGTCCATTGCAAAGTTCTTTGTAAAAAATCAAAACAATTCATATTTTATTTTAATTTTTTTAAACAATGTAAATTTTAAAGTGGGCAAATTATAATCTCCAATTTTTTGCTATGATAAATAATGCTGGAATAAATGTCCTTATATTTCCACCCATCTGTATATACATACTAGAAAGAGGGGCACCTGGGTGGCTCGGTGGGTTAAAGACCCTGCCTTCGGCTCGGGTCATGATCCCGGGGTCCTGGGATCGAGCCCCACATCGGGCTTTCTGCTCAGCGGGGAGCCTGCTTTCCCCCTCTCTCTCTGCCTGCCTCTCTGCCTACTTGTGACCTCTGTCTGTCAAATAAATAAATAAAATCTTTAAAAATATACATACTAGAAGGAAATGTGGATGATTCTTTTGTTAAGGTTTTTTTGTTTTTGTTTTTGTTTTTGAGAGAGAGAGAGAGAGAGAGAGAGAGAGACAGTGCACGGGCTTATGGGGAGGGGCAGAGGGAGAGAGAATCCCAAGCAAGCTCCATGCTCAGCAGAGCCCAACGCAGGACTCAATCCTATGACTTTGAGATCATGACGTGAGCCAAAACCAAGAGTCAGATGCTTAACAGACTGAGCCACCCAGGCATCCCAAGATTTGATTTGATTAATTTTTTAAAGATTTTTTATTTATTCATCTGAGAGAGAGAGAGACAGAGGGAACACAAGCAGGGGGAGGGGTGAGGGGGAAACGGGCTCCCCGCTGAGCAGGGAGCCCGACATAGGGCTTGATCCCAGGAGCTAAAGACAGCTGCTTAACCATCTGAGCCACCAGGTGCCCCCAAGACTTTATTTTTTAAGCAATCTCTACACCCAACTTGGGCCTCGAACCCCAATTCCAAGATCAAGGGTCACACGCTCCACCAACTGAGCCAGCCAGGTGCCCCCTGGATGATTATTCTTTTAAAAAACACTTTAAAAAAAATTATTACCAAAGAAATTCATGCTCATATAAAAGAGAAAAGAATGAAACAATGGAAAATGAAAATCAGTTACACCGAAACCCCAGTCCCAATCCCTGGGATAATTAGTATGTGGCCTTACAGATTGTTCTCTACTTGCGTTCAAACGTTTTCTGAACAAAAATGGAGTTGTTCCCTGCATACCATTCTGCCATTTGCTTTTTTTACCTGCTATCGCAAAATGTTTCGGTTCATTCATACAATCAATATTTATTGAGCTCCCACTGTGTGCCCAGAAGTTAGGGACCCAGCAATGTCCTTCCCTTCAACAAATTTCCATTCTAGTGGAAGGACAGACATAGAGAAGAAACAAATACACGAAAAGGAGGGATGAAACCCAAGAAAGAAACGGCAGTTAAGAAAAGCTCAAAGGAAGTCAGTTTGTATGGTTTTGTGTCATCTTTTAGCAATTCCAGGGTGTAGACAGAAGGAAGAGGGGAGCTCCAGGGCAGGGGAGCCAGCACCAGGTTTGGAGTCAGACTGGAGGACAAACCACAATTTGGCCATCTGCCTGCCCCCTCTGTACCTTCCCCTATGCAAAATGGGGATAAGCTTCTAATCTCACAGGGTTATCACAAGGATTACATGACATCAATTTTCCCCACGTTCTTCCTTGAACAGGCATAAGCATTTTGTTCTTACGTCCATTGACTCATCAAACAGCGATCAGAATCCATCAAAACACATTCAAGGGGTGGGGGAGCACCTGGGTGGCTCAGTCGATTAAGCTTCTGACTTGGGCTCAGGTCATGATCTCAGGGTCCTGGGATCCATCGCCCCTGATGCTTAGCGGGGAGTCGGCTTGTCCCTCTCCCTCTGCCCCACCCCCTTCTCATGTTGTCTCTCTCTCAAATTAAGAAAAAAAAAATACATTCAATAGGGACTGAGTTCCCTAATGAGTAAATGGAAAAATTTGTAAAGTGCCGTTTCCTTCCCATGCGTAGGAGGGGTAGAGCCCAGGTATTTATTTATTTTTATTTTTTTTTTAAGATTTATTCATTTATTTATTAGACAGAGATCACAAGTAGGCAGAGAGGCAGGCAGAGAGAGGAGGAAGCAGGCTCCCTGCTGAGCAGAGAGCCCGATGCGGGGTTCGATCCCAGGACCCCGGGCTCACGACCCGAGCTGAAGGCAGAGGCTTTAACCCACTGAGCCACCCAGGCGCCCCAAGCCCAGGTATTTAAATTGTGATTCTGGGGCACCCGGGTGGCTCAGTGGGTTAAGTCTCTGCCTTGGACTCAGGTCATGGTCTAAAGGTCCTGGGCTCTCTGCTCAGCGGGGAGCCTGCTTCCCCCTCCCCCTCTGCCTACCTCTCTGCCTACTTGTGATCTCTCTGTCTCTCTGTCAAATAAATGAATTAAATCTTAAAAAATAAAAATAAGGGGCGCCTGGGTGGCTCAGTGGGTTAAAGCCTCGGCTTTCGGCTCGGGTCATGATCTCGGGGTCCTGGGATCGAGCCCCGCATCGGGCTCTCTGCTCGTCGGGGAGCCTGCTTCCCTTCCTCTCTCTCTGCCTGCCTCTCTGCCTACTTGTGATCTCTGTCAAATAAATAAATAAAATCTTTTTAAAAAATAAATAAATAAAAAATAAAAAAAAAATAAGTTGTGAATCTGGGACCAGCTGTGCTGACTTCACCTGGGAGCTTGTTAGAAGGACACAATGGAGGTCCCGCTTCAGACCCATTGGTTCAACATTTGCATATTAACGAGATCCCCAGGATTTGGTAGGCACAATTTAGTTTGAGGAGCATTGGTTTAAAGTGGAAGATTAAAGGGCGCCTGGGTGGCTCAGTGGGTTAAGGGTCTGACTCTTTATTTTGGCTCAGATCATGATCCCAGGGTCTTGGGATTGAGCCCCCCACGTCGGGTTTCCTGTTCAGTGGAGAGTCTGCTTTGATCTCTGTTGCTATCTCTGTCTCTCTCAAATAAATAAATAAATAAATAAAATCTTAAAGAAAAAAAAAAATAGGGGCACCTGGGTGGCTCAGTTGGTTAAGCATCTGCGTTCGGTCAGATTATGATCCCAGGCTCCTGGGATCTAGTCCCTCGTCCGGCTCCCTGCTCAGCCAGGAGTCTGTTTCTCCGTCTCCCTGCTGTTCTCTCTGCTTGTGCTCTCTCTCTCTGTCAAATAATAAATAAAAATAAAATAAAATAAAAATAAAGTGGAAGATAAGTGGCAGAGTTAGCTATCTGCTCACCTCTCAATTAGAGATTGGAAAGGGTGTGACCTAAAACATTCTGCTGGGTTGAATCTGGTCTTTATCTGGACTACCAATTTTAGGGCACTCATCCTTTTAGGAAGAGAACCCACAGATCATTTCCCTGATGTGTTTCTTGAATCGGGTGTGGGAACCTAGGCTGCCTTGTGATCTTGAGCTGCCAGGGCAGAGAAGGGCTGGAGATGTCTTCATTCCAGCTCAGCTGCTGCCCCGCCCATCCCTGCCCCACCCCCACATCCCCATGAGGTCCTGAGAAGGGTGGTAATTTGCTCTCAGTTACATGTCCACCTGCTGGTGGCCTCGGTCCTGACTCCCAGCCAGACCTTCCCTGTCTCAAAGTTTTGTCCACTATTTTTTTTCCCTATGGATTCAGCTCATCTTCTTAGAAAAAATAATTATTAATTTTAAAAAATTATTAATATTAATATTAAAAATTATTAATTTAAAAGATTTTATTAATTTGAGACAGAGAGACAGAATCAGGACCTGAGCCAAAGGCAGATGCTTAAAGACTGAGCCACCCAGGCACCCAGTGAAAAACTGATTTTTAAAATATTCATTTATTATAAAAGAAGTATGTGCTTATTGGGAAGAATTCAAGCGGCATAAAAATTGTCCCAACAACTCTGCTCACAGGTTTCCTTTCCCAAGAGAAAGGAAAACATGGGTCCCACCTGTACACGAATGTCCCCAGCAGCACTATTTTTGATAGCCAAAAATGGAAATAACCCAAGTGTCCGTCAGCCCATGAACAGAGAAACAAAAGGGTGTACTCATACAATGAATATTTGCGAATACAAAAGCTCCGGCAGGGGTCTGAGGTGAAAACATGCGGAGGGCAAGAAGCCAGCCATAAAAGACCACATGGGATTCCATTTATAGAAACGTCCAGATTAGGTAAACACAACAAAACAGAAAGTAGATTACTGGTTGGGGAGGGGGAGGCTGTGGGTGGGGGAAATGGGAAGTGACTGCTGGAGGGGGGGGCTGTAGGGTTTCCTTTTGGGGGGGTGTTGGGTTTCCTTTTGGGGTGATTAAGATGTTGTGAAATGAGACAGCGGGCATGGCTGTACAATTCTGTGAATATACCAAAAACTACTTGTGAAAAAAACCCTTTAAAAGTGTGAATTTTATGGTATGTGAATTATATCTCAATCAAGCTATTCTAAAAAAAAAAAAAAGGTAGAAGGAAGAAAGTAAAATACCCTTTAAGTCACCCTGCCCCAAGTAGCTAACTCACTCACGCCATCAGTAGTCACCGAGGGCCTGTTTGAGCAGCCTGAGAACTTGACGTGAAGGGAACCTCATCCTAAGCCCTCATCAAGGGCCACCCCGACAGCCAGAGCCCCACAACCAGAGCATGTAGCCGAGAAAGCCGTGTGGCTTTAGGTTCATGACATGGGTCCCCAGCGGGCCCTTGGTGCCGCCGGACACCACGGTCATGCATTGCCCATGACTGTTGCACAGGCCGTCTGTAAAATGGGGACAGTGATGGGTCAGCCTCCCAGGGCTGTTGGCTGCGTGAGCCCCCGGCAGGTGGTAAGGCGCCCAGCTGGGGACGGCCCCCGGGGCTTACCATCTCTGGTCTGCAGAGACCCTGTCTCTAAGGAGACCCACCACTGGCTGAGCAGCCACAGGTCCTTTGCCTCGTCCCATCAAGCCTCCCGGAAAGAGGAGGGGACAGCGAAACGCATGGTCAAGTTCAGCAGGAGAGGGGAGGTCACAGCTTCCTGCCACCAACGTCCCACACGATGTGTCAAGCCTGAGTCACACCACGGGGCCAAGATGGAAACTTACCAGGGCCTCCGAAAGGGTGTGTGGAGGAGTTGGGGGTGCAGACAGCCGGCACCCCAGTCTGGAGGGAGGAGGATGGCTGCCCCAGGAATCTGGGCTGCACCTCCCTCCAGGGAGCTGGATGGAAGCCCGGAGGAAGGAGGAAGTGTGAACATGGCTCCCCAGTGACTCACTTCACCCATCTGGGGCAAGTCGATTCTCACCCTTGCCGGAAGCCTGCTCGCCTCCCACCTGGGGATCATCCCCCTGGGTCTGGGTCAGCCCGTTCGAAACACTAACCCCAGTCCGCCCGCACTCTTCGTCCTCTGCCGAGGTGTGGAGGTGTTGAGATGAATGCGGGAGCCTGCCTGGGTCTGAAAGGAGGTCTTAGCAGAAATGGAGGCCGGGAGAGCCACGGGAAAAGCCTGCTCTAGAACTCAGGACACCTGGGGTTCTTCGGCTAACCAGCTGTGGGTCTCACAGCCTCTCTGGGTTCCAACCAGTCTCTGCTTCTTCGAGAACGGGAAGCTGGGCTCCACATCCTACCTCCCTATCCCTTGGCTCTGGAATTCTGCCGAGGCTCGGGCTTCCTCCGTCCTCAAGGAAAAAGACCCATTGTCTCCACCAAACCAAGAGGCCCTTGCTGATTTGGTCCCACCCCTGGGGACCTCCTCCTCCCTCTTCCCAGGCCCCCAGCAACATTCAGCTGTGCCCAGTGCAGAGAGCGAGCGCCTGGTAAGCTCTGGGCCCTGCACCAGGGCTGGCTGACTCCCACTCAGCCTTTGGGATTTTGTGAATGAATGAATGAACTAATGAATGAAGTAGAAGCTCCAGGCAAGGAACCAGGAACCCTGGTTTGCTTCCTCCACCCAGGGCCTCTGGGAGGCTGCCCCAGAGCACGGCCCTGCCAAGGAGGGGTGCTGGTCGGAGGGGGTGCAGATTTTCAAGGGCGGTTCTAGCTGGGCTCTGGCCTTGGCAGAGCCCCAGGTGGCCTGACCCATGACTCAAAGGCCCCAGAGTTTTCTCAACCCTCCCCAACCATCTTTCTGATCCGGCCTTCAGGGATAATACTCCTCGGCATCTCTTCCCCGTGGACTTGTGACCCACACTAGCTTTAAAGGACCAGCTCAAGGGTCCTTGGCTATATTACATTTTCCTGAGGAATCCTTGCTTTGTTTACAGAAAGGGCAACATCTGCACCCACGCTGGCTAAAGGTCACCCTGATTTTCTGGGACCCCTCATCCCCACCCTCTCTTTGACATCTGTTTCCCAGTTGTGGGGGCAGAGGGGAGCCCCAGCACTTTCCCCACCCTACCCTTAGCACTAGACTCTGGAGGCCTCCCAGGTTAGGGAATGCCAGCTCCAACGCACTTGCTTACACGGGTTGCCTGGCCCTAGCCATCTGGGGCTACCTGCAGTGGGGAGGGCAGAGTAGGCTCCAGTCCTGAGAACAATTGGGACTCCACATACTGGGTTGCGCCCCCCGCCTCCCCTTCTCTGGCCAGTCCTCCATCAGTGAACGCCCTCTCCCAGCTTACAACATACCCCATTGCAGAGCATCTGATGGTCTTTCCTGTCCATCTTATCCGTGGTAGGCAGTGTCCAAGCCCCCTCCCCCAGAACTCACAGGCTCTCCCCCTTTTTTTCACTTACCTTGTCTAAGAAGAAACTTATATTTATTTTATTTATTTATTTTTAAGATTTTATTTATTGGATGCCTGGGTGGCTCAGTCGTTAAGCATCTGCCTTCATCTCAGGTCATGATCCCAGGGTCCTGGGATCAAGGCCCACATCAGGCTCCCTGCCCGGTGGGAAGCCTCCTTCTCCCTCTCCCACTCTCCCTGCTTGTATTCCCTCTCTCGCTGTGTCTCTCTCTGTCAAATAAATAAAATATTTTAAAAAAGGCTTGTGGCAGAGCGGGGAGCCCAATGTGGGTCTCGAGCCCAGGATGCTGGGATCATGACCTGACCCGAAGGCAGATGCTTAATGACTGAGCCCCCCAGGTGCCCCAAGAAGAAACTTTTAATCTGGGAACAGTTTTAGATATACAGAAATGCCACTAAGATCATACAGATTTTCCTTACACCCTTCACCAGGTTCCCTTCTGTTAACATCTTACAAAACCACTGCACGTTTGCTACAGGGAGGAAACCATCCTGGGTAAGATGCTGTTCACCGGACTCCAGACTCTACTCAATTTCACCGGGGTTTCCACTAATGTGTTTTTTCCATCCCATCCAGGGAACCCCCTCTGCATATAGTCACGTGCTACTTAATCCCCTTAAAGGTGATGATGAAGGTAGAGTTATCTCCATCTAACAGATGAAGGAAGAAGAGATGGGGGCACTTGGGTGGCTCAGTCAGTTAATCGTCCGACTCTGGATTTCAGTGCAGGTCACGATCTCAGGGTGGTGGGATCGAGCCCAGCATGGGGCTCTGTGTTCAGCGTGGAGTCTACCTGTTCCTCTCCCTCTGCTCCTCCCCTCCTCCCCTACTCTCTCTTTCTCAAATAAATAAATAAAATCTTAAAACAAAACAAACAAAACCCCCAAATCTACAACACAGTTATTATTAAAAAACAAACAAACAAAAAAAACCCAAAACGAAACAAGAACAAAAAAACAAAGAACAGAAGAGAAGAGTCTGGGGGAAGTGAGTGACCCACTCAGTCACAGAGCCCAGAGACCAAACCAGCGGCTAACAGGGGTGTAACAGGGCCAGAAGCCACCGGCAGTGAGGCCGGCCGTGGGCCCCGTGTCTGGAGGATGGCTACTCCCTCACTTGGAGGCAAGAGTGGGGATAGAATGAGATCACGTCTGCAGGCATCTCCCTGGTTCTTGTTATTATGACTGGAGCACCATCATTACGAAGGGGCCCAGATCTCCTCAAGAGTCCAGATTCTCTGGTAAGGGTTATGTTTAGACGAGCTCCTGCCACTCACCCTCTGGGCGCCTTTATTGGGGAAGAAGTCAGGCCTTCCAGAGCTTGCTTTGACTCCGCCCTCAAGATGAGCAGAAATCCCAGGGTGCAGTCCCCCTGGGCCGCTGGCTGTGTGACCTTGGGCAAGTCATGGCATCCCCCTGGGTCTCCGTTTCCTCACCTGTATGATGGGTAAGGTAGAGAGGTCGGGAGAACACCATGGGACCGTGCCCCGGCAGTCAGTCATTTGTGCAGACCTCTGGCCCTGGAGGGTGAGGGGCAGGCAGGTCACAGCCTGGAGCTCCCAGCCAGGCAGGCCTAGTTCCAGTTCAAGTCCACCTCTGTCCAGGTGTGGCCTGCAGGCCGGCTCCATGACCCCGCTGAACACCAGCTTCCTGTCAGGGATAATCAATCATCCCAACCTCCCCCACCTCACCCCAAGCAAGCATTCAGGAAATAAGTCAGCTTCTACTCTGCCCTTCCTTACCCTCAGGCCGAAAGAGGTTGTGTCTCAAGGTCAAATAGCTGATTAGAGGCTTAGCCAGAGAGGAAGAGAGAGAGAGAATGTGTGTAGATGTTGCTAAGGCCTTGTCCCATCCACCTGGGCAAAGCCCCCTTCTGGAATTCACTCGGAGACTGGAGAGGGCTCCTGGGGGGCGGATAGCTGCCTGTTTCGTCTGAACTCACCAAAGAGAGCTGCCCCACCAGCGACCCCCCGCCCCCCGGTGCCCCAGCCAAACATGCCATCTGGAAACACCCGACAAAGGAAGTGCTACAGATAATTTTCTAAAAACGGTAAAACCGTGACTCCTGTGCCAATACAGAGTGAACCTGGGTCAGATGCTGTCACTGGCTCGAAGCAGCAACAGAACAGGCACATTTATAGGCCAGGAATATGGAAGTAAATGTGCCCGTGGAGGCAAAACCGGTTTTCCACGAGGGGGTGAAGGGGCCTCCGCCAGACAAGACAGAATGGGTCAGTTGTCTACAATTGACAGTTGTAAAAGAATAATGAAAGGCTAAGGGGCGCCTGGTTGGCTCCGTTGGGAGAGCCTTCCACTCTCGGGGTGGTGAGTTCAAGCCCCATGTTGGGCGTGGAGCCTCCTCCAAATTAAAAAAACAAAAGAAAGTCTAGAATCGGATACCCCGGAAGGGTGTGCTGGGCGCAGACATAGTTTTCCACTGAAGTACATGTTTTTTCCTGCAGAAGGAAGGCCATGACCAGGGTACGCTCCGTGGTCTCTAATCTGATGATCAGTCATGAGCTGAGTATGATTCACACACTACGAACGCAGGTCCTTTCTGAATGAGTTGGGGACATTGCTTCTCACTTGCAAGGGACAGGCTTGGAGCCTAAGAGGTGAGGGGCCCTAGACGTTTCTGGGTTGGTTTGTTTATGTATAGCTGACATACAATTTTTCAGCTGGATTTTGGCATCTGTGTTACATCATGGGTTCTGGAACATTCTAGATGGTGGGTGTTTGTGATGTGGGTCTGTAGTTTCTGTGGGCCTGTGATTTACGCTGGACCTGGTTTGGCACTGACTCTGCTGTGTAGCCCTGGGCAGTTACACGCCTCTCTGCTGTGCAGCGTCCTTGTCTGTGAACTGAGATACTCCACACCCAAAATGGGGCTTGAACTCAGGACCTTGAGATCCAGAGCTGCGTGCTCAGGATCCTCTGGGTGGCTCAGTCAGTGAAGCATGTGCCTTTGGCCCAGGTCATGATCCTGGGATCCTGGGCTCCTGAGTCCAGACTCCCAGGCATCGACTTGGAGGGGTGGCAGCGCGAGTTCCCAGGTGGGATTCTCCCTCCTTGCAGGTGTGAGTTTGGGCAGAAGAACTGTCTTCCAACGTGGGTCTCCCTCCAAGAGGCTGTGCAGTAATTCCACAGCCCTGTGGCTCACTCCCTACTTCCCAATTCATTTTTCTCCTCTTCTCCGCACTGGTAGGCAGGGATTATTCCCGTCTTGCGTCTGGAGAGGCTGAGGACCCCATTAGGGGCGTGAGAACCTTGGTGCCCCAGTTCGCTAGCCCATGCTGCCCTCTAGTGGCTGGGCCCTGCTCTCAGGAAGTCCCCGTGGCTGAGCGGCATATCCCACTGGGTTTGCAGAAAGCTACCGCCAGGCCTCCTGGGCACCCCCATAGGGAGGATGGTCTCTCAGGACTCCTACATCTTTATGTCCCTTTGTCAGCCCCTCTCCCCATCTCTGAGCATTAAATATACTTATGCATATATTTAATTGTAAAATATACATGACATTAAATGAATCCAAATCATATGAAAGTGTGTCCAGTTCAGTGGCTTTTTAATTGTCATTTTAAAAAATATTCTATTTATTTGATAGAGAGAGAGTTAGAGAGGGAACACAAGCAGGGGGAGTGGGAGAGGGAGAAGCTGGCTTCCTGCTGAGCAGGGAGCCTGATCATGACCCAAGCTGAAGGCAGATGCTTATCAACTGAGCCACCCAGGCACCCTCAGCGGCTTTTTTAAAGCACTTCCTCCAATCATTTCCAGAACATGCTGTCTTGCAAACTGAAAGCTTGTACTCACCAAATGACTCTCCATTTCCCCCTCCCTCCAGACCCTAACCAACCACCTTTCTACTTTCTGTCCCTGTGATTTGGGCTATGCCAAGTACCTCGCAGAAGGGCAATCACAGAGTATTTGGGGTTTTGTGACAGGCTCATTTCCCATTGCAGAACGCTCCCCAGAAGTCTGTCCCCTTATGGAATGATTCCTACACACGCAGCCCTGGAAGACAAAAGCATCCCCAGAATTTTATCCAGATACCATCCCTCCAAACACAACCAGCCAGAAACAGACTGGAACACAGGAATCCCAGCGCATGGTTATGTATCCATGATAGGAAAAGCCAAACCAAACTGAGTGTGGTGATTAAGAGAGCAAAGTGGCCCCTGGCAGCCGGGGACCGGCAGGGCTGAGTGACTCCGGGCCACCTGCAAAAATGGCCAGCATCCTCTGCCGTGAGCCACTGTCGCCTACCAAGCCTGCTGGATACAAATGCATCACGTCTCTCAGTCTGTCTCCCTGCTTCTTACAGCACAAAGGACCATACCCTCCCCTCCCTAAATCCTCCCCCAAATCCCTCAATACCAGCAAGAATCCTGGAGTCCTGGGAGTCCCCACTAACGCCCGCGTAGGGAGACGCCCCGCGGTTCCCTGCGCCATGTGGCCTCCGGTGCCGCAGCATGGGACACCCAGCTCTGTCGCTGCGGGCGTGTCCCCAGCAGTCTCTGATGGGCATCACAGGACCAGCGATGAATGCTAAAAACTGCCAGCCAGCCCTGGGAGTGAACCCTCACCTGCCTGATACTCCTTTCTTTCGGTCACAACAACCCCCTGTGATAGAGGTCAGCATTGTTCCCATTTTACCAATGAGGAAAATCAAGGCTCAGGACTGATCACTTGTACGCTGTTAAGAGTGGACAAGAGCCAGGTCTGAGCACCCCCAAGGCCACTACTCTACGCACCCTTCTCTCCAGAGCTACGCTTGCCAAGCGAGCCAGGCTGTCCCTGTGAGGGTGGAGGGTGACGTTCTGTTCGTGTGCAGACAGCACAACCCGAGGGGAGATGTTGACTCTGTGAAAGGATCTGCTGGCCCTGGAGGGCCTCCCAAAACAGAGGCCCCACTCTGGGCACCCTGCAGCCACTCTTGCTGCTGGTGGCCTGTGTCTGGGAATGGCGCACCTGCATGCCTGGGGGTTGGCTGCCACAGGCAAGTCTTCGTCACTGGGCAGGGGGAGGGACACGAGTCCCCCCATCTGCTGAGCTGAGCCCCAGTTTGGGGGAACGAGGTACAGGCGCCGCCTGGACACTCGTGCCACAGTGAACGGGCACCCAACCAACATTTCTCCTGCTACTGCCGAAGGCCAGCATTTCCCTAGAGATCTTAGTTGGAACACAGACAGACTTTGAATAGGTACGCGTTTATTTTCACGTGTAATAGGAAAAAACATAACTAGCACATGAGAGGTGACGGCAGGATATATTGCTTAGCATAAGACTAAAGTTTGAAATAAGTAAAACAAAAAAATATGTTGAGTCAAAGAAAATATTAAGGAAGAAGAGAACAGGAGGTCCTCGGTTACAAGAATTGTGGAGGTGGTACGTGAATGCCCGGAGATTGGGTCTCACTCTCCAAGCTTTGAGCCAGAAGCTGGGCTCAGTTCTGAGGCCCCTAAGGGGCTCCAGAAGGAGATCCTCCCAGTACTTGGAGCCCAGGGCATCCCCAGAGGAGAGCATGGTGCACCCAGACCACTCCAGGGAGGAAAGTTCATCTGTTCATGCCTACAAGACGTCTCAGAAGTTACGAAGCAACAAAAGTGATTTTCCTTAAAAGAGAAGAATCTTCTAGGTACGGCCTTGCGGAAGCAGTGGTCACAGGGTAGCCTGGGTTGGAGGGTCCGAGTGGGACACAGCAGGGGATAAACAGGGAGGCGGAAGGGACAGCCCAGTCCTGTCCCGTAAGAGTGTGTGCATGCGTGGGGGGTTGCGTACACAGCCTCGGTCAAGGCTGTTGGAGGGACACTCAGAGCTTCTGGACAACCGGCACTTAATGGCGAATCACTGTGGCACCGGGAGGCGCGCCCGAAGGCAGGGCAGAGGGGTGGCCAGCGTCCCTGGTATGTCAGCGTATACCACCCTCTCCGCCCGCTCCTACTGTTCAGGTTCATACCTGGTCCCCACGTCAGCAGGACATGTCCTCCAGGTGAGACGTCCAAGGCTGCCACCACCAGGCCACATTCTTGTACATTTATGAGACTTTTCCTACCAAGATCCCCACCTCGCCCCAAGTCCCAAGAATGTTTCTCACCGTTTAAATCTCAAATTTGTTAAAAAAAAAAGGGGGGGGGGCTTTTTAAGGGACCCTGGAGGTTTACCCAAACAGCTCAGTCCTGCAAGCCAGGGCTGCTCTTAGTATCTCCTACAGGGACAAATAAAGTGTCATTGCTAGGGACACAGTGTGTCATCTAGAGAACTCATGCCAACTCACCCATGGAAGTGGGGGTCAAGGCCAGTGCTTGAGAGGGGCGAGAGCCTCGGAGATGGGAGCCCTGGGCTATGGAAGCCTTCCAGAGCCCAGAGGCTAGAGGAGGAGTGGAAAGTCTGAGAAGCACCGTCTGCCAACCGCCCACTTCTGAGCGGGGAGGGGGCTCAGCCTGGGGTGGTTCAGCCCCCATGTCCCCAACATGGTGGGCAGAGCCGCAGGCCGGTCCCTGTCCCGGCTCAGAAGGAGAGTGTGCAAGTGTGGGTCAGAAAGGCAAACTGAGTCAGGAGAGGCCCCACCCCCCGCCCCGGCGGGTGCCCTCAGCAGCACCCCGCGGCGCTCCGCTTCACATGGCACGGCTTACAGAAGAGGCGGTTGTTCAGCGGGTAGCAGCCTTGGTCCGTGGGCTCCACGGACAGGAGGATCCTGCAGTCCTGCGGGAAACAAGGCACGAGAGGATGGACCCCAGGCCCAAGCAAGCGGCACGGAGCCTGCACGGGGCAGACCGCCCCCCCCACCCCCGCGCTTGCTGATGAAATTAACTGACAAATGTACTCCCGGAGGGTCGGGAGCGAGGCCCCTCATTTCCATCCTCCCGACACACCTGGGCCCGGGCTTGGGCAGGGAAGACGAGGCCCATGGGGGGCTTCCATCCACAGGGAGGTGTGAGCAATGAGGGCGGAGAAAGCCAAGGGGAGAACTGAGGGCAGTGAGGGATCTCGGGAAGAGCTAGAAGGGCCTTAGCGATCGCCCAGCAGCAGCCCTTTTAGAACGCCAGCTCTGAGAGGCAGTGACCCCATTTCCTGCTAGATCCCACCTAGGCCAGACTCTGGTACACCCACGAGCCCACAATAACCGTCTGCTGCGTGAATTACTGAATCAAGTCCCGTCCCATCACTTCACAGCTGGGGAAACTGAGGTCTAGGGAACGACGGGCTCGCCCCAGGCCGGGCAGCTGGTTCTGGACTGGGACAGGACAGGTCTCTAGCCTGAGCCCTGTCTGCACAGCTTCAACACTGGCACAAACCTCCGATTTTTCAAATCACCAAAGGATTTCGGACCAAGGAGGTTGGGGATTCGGGGCCTGAAATTTGCCCACTTAACCGTTTTGCCCGCACCTCACTGGGGGCCTCCCCTGGACACACGCTGGAGTGCAATAATGGGAACGATTAAATGTCCGGAGACCTCGGGGCGCCTGGGTGGCTCAGTGGGTTAAAGCCTCTGCCTTCGGCTCAGGTCATGGTCCCAGGGTTCTGGGATCGAGCCCCACATCGGGCTCTCTGCTTGGCAGGGAGCCTGCCTCTCTGCCTACTTGTGACCTCTGTCTGTCCAAAAAAAAAAAAAAAAAAATTGTCTGGAGACCTGGATCAGGACTCAGCTGGCAACCTCTGGAAGCTGCATGGCTCAGGCCAGAGCGGCTGGTCCCCACAGAGACAACTTTGGGGTCCCAGCTGCCATCCTAACCCAGCACAGCCAGAGGAGAATGGCGCCCTCGTGTGTCTGTTCCCTGCAACTGCACCTCAAGTCATACAAGGTCACGGGATCTGTACTCTTGTAAAGGCTACTTGCTCGGCATTCTGGAGTATCAAGTGCCAAACCTCAGGTCCCAAAAGGGCACATGTGACCTCTCCTAAATTAGAATCAAGGGAGAAAACCCCTCATCTATGATGGAGTCACAGTCTGTGAGGGAGCTGTGGGGTGGCCCAGAGCTGGCTAGAACTGGGTCTGATGGACCAGAGTTGGAGTCACTTTTCTCAGGCCCAGTGTTTTTCCCCCATTGTTCCTCATCTGAGGTGGCACCTTGAAGCCCATTTCTCTGTCTGGGGAAACAGCACCCCGGATCAGTTCCGGGCCACAGTGGTTCAAGCCTTCCCCTCTAAAATGTAACTGCTAGAGCCGGAGCCCGGATTTAGAGCAGCAGCCTGGGTGATGCTTATAGCTGCCTTTGCCAAGCCGACCACGGGCACGCAGGGAGGGTTTGTTTGCTCACCAGCCAGGCTCAGGGCAAAGCTAATCGCTATGGGGCCTAATGAGGGCTAGGGTGGTGATAACAGCACTTAAATGACATCATTGTTCTTGCAAGATGTATTATCAGCTGGACCTTGAACCACAACCAATGCACAATGTAATATGGAGCAATGTATCAACTTCTCCACCAAGCCTCCTTGTCACTTGAGCGCAAACAGCCTCTTGGCTCCATGCATGTGTTTAAATACGGCAAAGTAAGGTAAATGTTTGGAGTTACTCACTGGCTGGCTAAGAGATGTCCTCTGGGACACCCCACTTAGGTGGCACCATAAAAGTTGCTACCTTGGGGCACCTGGGTGGCTCAGTCGTTAAGTGTCTGCCTTCGGCTCAGATCATGATGCCAGGGTCCTGGGATTGAGCCCCGCATCGGGGCTCCTGCTCAGCGGGAAGCCTGCTTCTCCCTCTCCCACTCCCCCTGCTTGTGTTCTCTCTCTTGCTGTATCTCTATCAAATAAATAAAAATCTTAAAAAAAAAAAAAAAAAGGTTGCTACCTTTGTCACCATCACCAGAGAAGACACATCAGCAACATGGGGGTGACAGAGGAAGAGGCAGGGAAGGACTCGGAGTCTCCCTAGAAGGACCGACTACATAATCGCAGAGCCCAGGGCAAAGGGCAAAGTAGCGCCCCTTGTTCAAAGAGGAAGAATTTCAAGACGGTGACAGCGGAGCTTTGAAGCAAGCAGGGGAAGCTGAGCTGGGGAGGCGGGGATGGGTGGGTGCCCTGTGCTGGGCAGCTTTTAGCTTTCCGATCTTCGCTTCCCTCCACTCTGCAGCATCACTTTCCTCTTTCCGAGACTTGTAGCAACTCCTCCTCTGTCTCCTGGGGACCTGCTTCCCTGGACTCAGGGATTGTCCATCATAGCCCGCCGGCCAGTGATTGGCTCAGATCGGCTCATGTGACCCAAGCTGGGCCAATCAGGGGCCTTCTTGAGACTGGACCAGTTTCCTTGATGGGGTTTCTAGGTTGGAAGGATGACCACGCCTGTATCCCTCTCCTCATAGAGGATGCTAGCCCCCAGGAAGAGAAAATGAAGCGAACACACAAAATGGGCAGAACTGAGAGACGGAGAGATGCCCTGATGATCTCATCAATGAGATTCCCTTTCTTGAGGAAAGCAGGATGAACTTGGTTTTTTTTTTTTTTTTTAAGATTTTATTTATTTATTTGACAGAGAGTGAGAGATCACAAGTAGGCAGAGAGGCAGGCAGAGAGAGAGGAGGAAGCAGGCTCCCCGCTGAGCAGAGAGCCCGATGCGGGGCTCGATCCCAGGACCCTGAGATCATGACCTGAGCCAAAGGCAGAGGCTTTAACCCACTGAGCCACCCAGGGGCCCTGAGCTTGGTTTTTATCATTAACTCAGAGTTCTGATTAATAGACTGCTTCTAATGATCTCCATTCTTATCTGTCTCTGCTACTGGGCGGTGAGCACTTGGCAGCTGGGCCCCCACCCTGACTCGTCCCCGTGTCCCAGCGCCCAGCGCTGCACTGGCATCCCGTGGGCTCTCGGCAGGGCTGGGTTGGGGGCGGCAGGGGCCACCAGCAGCGCGATCCTGACTCCTGACCGCCCCACTCACCTCACACCTGTAGCAGTTTTCATGGAAGTTCCTCCCCATGCACTCGATTTTGAAGGCATCCTTCCCATCCCGAGGGATGATGGGGTTCTCACAGATGCTGCACACAGGGGCAAATTTCCTAGAGGGAAGGGAACCCATGCTTGAGGCGCTCTGGCCAGGACCGCAGAAATTAGCTGTGGGAGCCGGGGCGGTGCTAGTTCGCCTCCCGGAGCTATTTTGGACGCATTGCCATGTGACTGCACCTGCAACCACAGCCACAAAGCCTCTTTCTTCCTGGCAGGAGCGGATAGAGAGACTGGTGTAATTAGACCCGGCTTCCCAGGGTATAATTAGTTCGAGGCAAGGAAGTGACTGGGGAACTTTTGAATTTTAGAAAGGCAAGAAATCTCATGTGTGTTCAGTGGGGCTGACCACCCCCTTTCGTTTATCTGGTATTGTGGGTCAATGCTTCTTCTTTTTCCCTGTCTTTTGAACGGACACAGCTGTCTCTCCCCTTGGGCAGTGTACAACCCCAGTGTAGGGACTTAGCCTGACAGGTGTCCTGGCTTGGGGCTACGGTTTCATAAGGCTCTAGCTCCAAGGGGAGCCTCTGCAGCCTCAGGGCTTGAATCGGAACTTCCATACCTACCAGAGGTTTGTCTGCTGCCTGCCTCAGTTTCCACATTTGGTAAAAGAGAATGCTTAATAGTACTTGCCTGACAGGCAAGGCTTGGGGGTTAAAGGGCCTAACTCACGTGAAGTGCCTGGCACAGCGCAGGTATGTGGGGTCTCAGCTGGAAGCAGGTGTGTGGTCAAATATAGGGTGTGTGGACCAGGCAGACAGGTTTCTGTGAGCCCAGAAATTGCAGGAATGCTCTGCTCCAACCCCTAGAGCTTGGGCCAGGCTTCTCCGTTCTGGCCGAGTCCTACCCAGTATGCAGACCCCCTCTCATACCTATAGAAGTCGTCCAGGCAGTACACTTCATCCTGGTTGTCCAGGGCGAAGCTCTCGTCCCCGATGCACCGGGCACAGGTAACGCACGTGAAACAGGCAGGATGGAAGGCCCGGCCCAGGGCTCTGATGATGTGCTCCTGGACCACTTCGCCACACTTGCCACACTTCTCCAGGGTGTCCTGGGACAGAGGGACACTGCCTCAGAGCCATCCCATGGCTGTGCCTACTCCAAGCAGCAAGGGGTTTCTAGCTGGCAACCCACAGGGGCCTAGAAGCACAGGGCTATAGAGAAGGACTCCCGCTCATGCTATCGGCCCATAACCACCGCCCCAAAACCTCTACCATTGGTTAAAGTGAATCGAGCTTAGCATTCTGTCCTGGGCCTACAGTGAGGAATCCTGCCAAGGAGCTATTACTGCATTTTTTGTTACTAGGACCTGCTTATGGCCAGTGTCCACTAGGGCCCATAGGGGAAATTTCTCTTAAACCTCACAGTCAGGAAACAGAATTCCGGGAAGAACTGGTGTGCTTTTGATCTTATAGACAATAAATTTCAAAACTCTTTCCCTTTTCCATTTGGCCACTGGGAAGCTCAGAGTCAAATTCTGTGTCCCACTTTAAGGAATGACTATAGGGGTCTTTTAGTCATATATTTTGGGGTACTAAGTTTCCCTCTGGCCTCATCCCCCTTTCTACTTTGATTTTCCTCTCTTCTGATTTATCTAGCTCTGAAATTTCATTATGGTAAGAACATTTAACATGAGATCTATACTCTTAGCAAATCTTTAAGTGTACAACACCATTTACTATAGGTATTTGTGCATTCTTACAAGCTCCTCAGATCCCTTCTGGAATGAGGAGGATGAGGTGGGTGAGAAAGGGAATGGGAAGGAGGGAGAAGGAAGGGAGGGAGCGGGGAGAGAGAGAGAGAGAGATTACTGACGCAGAGCAAAGATCTTCCAGCCTGTCCACTTTCTCTTCTAGACCAGTCCCCTCCCTTCCTGGCTGGGCTCCTGTTCATTTAACCTGATTTCATCCCGACAGATAGGTGTGTTGGTCTCTGCTCCCACTTGGTGGGAACCTCCTCTCTCCTTGTCCTGGGGGCAGCCCTTCTCTCCCTAGAACACTGCCTAGAATCTTCCACCTGCTGTTTCCAGCTGTCGGCACACCCTCGCCCATTTCCCCTCAGTGCCTCACCCGTGCCTGGCTGTAAGCGGAGGGAAGAGGATAAGGCTATCTCCCCCTATCATTTGATGGGGTCAGAGGGATGGGGTGCGGATGGCCTGGCTCCTTGCTGCTCCCGCGGTGCCTCCTGACTTTGGTGATGTCTTGTGACGGTCACCAGATTGTCTGGAGTTTACTAGCTAGTCCTCCAAATATTCAAACACTTGGAATCAGTCGTTTTCAAACTGCAGTGTGTGTATCAGAATCACCCGAGAGACTTGTTAAAAACACAGACCCCCAGGTGCTACCGACTCATGAGAACAAGGGGAGATCCGCACACAGCCAGGGGACACGTCTGAGCGGGCTGCGCACCACACGCCATCAGAAGGTTGGCAATTCTAACATCGTGGCATCCAAACCAGCTCTCCCAGATGGCCTCTGGTACTCAGAGGTGATGCAGGTTCCTCTGTGCATTCGAAACTGTGGCTTCAGGCAAGAGAGGCAAGAGCACGGGCTCCAGAAACCGGGCAGCACTGGGGGAGAAGCCCAGCCCCCCGACCTTCCACCACCTTCCAGAGTATGACGTGTGTGACAGGCTGCGTCCATGCCCCCAGGACACACAGGTCCTAATCCCTGGAACCCGTGACTACCTTTAATGGCCAAAGGGCCTGCAGATATGATTGAGTTCAGCGTCTTGACATGGGGAGAGGATCCTGGGTGGGCTCGAAGTGCCATCCCCAGTGTCCCCGTAAGAGGGAGGCAGCAGGAGAACTGACAGAGAGGAGGAAGTAGGACACCGAAGCAAGACGCCATTGTGCTGACTTTGAAGGTGGACGAAGGAACCAAGGGACACGAGGGACGCAGCTACAGAAGCTGGAAAAGGTAAGGAAACAGATTCTCCCCTAGAGCCTCCGGAGGGGGTGCAGACCTGCCCACGGACTTCTGACCTCCGGAACCGTAGGAGGATAAATGGGTGCTGCGTGAAGTCATCAAGTTTGTGGGGATTTACCACAGCAGCCGCAGAAAACTAATACACCTTGGCTGAGCTCCTTCCCCTCACTGAGCCTCAATGTTCTCATCTGTGAAATGGGTCCCTGCGCCTGCCTCCCAGGATTACTGTGGGGAAGGAAATAACGGGATACCTTCCAAGGGCCCAGCACGGTGCCTGGTGCCCGGAGGCCACCCGCGGGGGCGGGGGGCGGGTTACCTGGTAGCAGGGTTCGCAGAGGGGCCGCCCGTCCTTCTGGTAGAAGCTCTGCCCGGCCAGCTGGCGGCGGCAGGTGCGGCACGTGAAGCACCGGGCATGGTATTGCCTCTTCATGGCTTCCACGGCCAGCTCTCGGGGGGACACGGCCTTGTGGCAGAAGGCACAGACATCTGGGGTGGAGGAGACACCAGTTGTCAGTCACCTGGCCTAGGAGAACTGCACCCAGGCACTGCCCAGGACAAGCCTAAAGTGCTAGGTCTCTGCCTCGAGCCCCAGGGTGGGGGTGGGGGGAGGTTGGGAGTGTGGCCTCCTTTTAGGAACAATAAAAAGGAATGTGAAAAGCCCCTGAAAGCCTAAATCAGGGATGGGCACCCGCCTGGCTCAGTCATTGGAGTGTGCGACTCTTGATCTCGGGGTTGTGGATTTGAGCCCCCTGTTGGCTGTAGAAATTACTTAAAAATAAAATCTTAAAAAAAAAAAAAGCCTAAATTAAAGGACACAGAATCGGGACACATGGGTTACCATCTGTAAAAATTTAAAGGAGGTTCCATGGTGACACCTTTATGCCCAGATAATTCCAAATGTATCAAAGATCTAAGTGTGACAATTGAAACCATAAGACTAGAAGAAGCCAGAGAATTATATCATAACCATGGAGTAGAGAAGGCTTTTGGTGCCTGGTAAGCACTTAGCAGCTGCTAAGTAGATGGCTAAGACACGGGCCTGGGGAGGCTGCAGGGGGTCATGCCCTCAGACACTGTTGGGGGGAGTGGTGCAGATCGGGAGGACCAAACGCATGTACCCGTTGGCCTTGGTATTTCCTCTTCTAGAAATTTCTCTCACAAACTCGCACGCAGGCAAAATGACCCACGTGAAAGACAGTTCATCTCAGTCTTACTTGTTAGAGCAAGAAACCACCTAAGTGCCCATCCACAGGCAGCTGGCTACACGCATATAGCAGGGCCCCAGGAGGAATACTATACAGCTGTGAAAAAGGAGCCCCGTTATGTTCGGGTGTGGTGTGAGCTCTAAGGTGTTTGAAGGAAAGAAAGCAAAGTGCAGAACAGCTGAGAGTTCGCTACAATTTGTGGGAAAATGGGCTGGGGGGGGCTCCCAGACTCCCGCTTGCATATGCATCAGATGTCTCTGGAAGGATACAGGAGATGTTTACAGAGGCTGCCCATCTGGCAGGAAAGTGGGAGACACACAGATGACTCAACGGGGAGACTTTGCACTGTATGTCTTTCTGTTCTTTTTATTTTGTCTATGTGAGAACACTATGTGTTCAAAAAATTAAACAGTGAGGGGCACCTGGGTGGCTCAGTGGGTTAAAGCCTCTGCCTTCCACTCAGGTCATGATCTCAGGGTCCTGGGATCGAGCCCCGCATCAGGCTCTCTGCTCAGTGGGGAGCCTGCTTTTCTCTCTCTCTCTGCCTGCCTCTCAGCCTACCTGTGATCCCTCTCTCTCTGACAAATAAAATCTTAACAAAAATTTAAACAGTGAAAAAATCCAAGGCATTTTGCTATCATAGCACAATTTGCTGATCGATGTTTAAATGGGCTTCAGTTTGGGGTGCATGGGGGACGCAGTCAGTGGAGCATCTGACTCCTGACTGAGGCTCTCAGATCATGATCTCGGGGTCGTGAGACTGAGCCCTGCATCCGGCTCGGCACTCGGGGAATGAGTCTGCTTGAGATTCTTGCCCTCTGCCCCTCTCCTCCCCCCTCTCTCTCAAATAAATAAAATATAAAAATATTTTTAAAAATAGCATAAAAATGGATTTTAGTTATAAAGGAAAAAGATTAAGGTAATAAACATAAAACTGATGTACAGGAATGAGGCGCATGGCTGAACCGTGAGTGGGACAGATGCCGGGGGCCCCGCCCTCCGAGTTCCCACTCGGAAGCTCCTGCGTGTCCAGTGAGGGCCTCTGGGGACCACCCGGAAGTCTTCCAGCCCTGAGCCCGTACCTGTGGACGCCTCTCTCTCATGGAAGCCGACTGTTTCTTCTGGGGGAGGTGGCAGCTCGTCCTCCACAGGCCTGGCGAGACCGGGCCGAGGCTGGGGCGGAGGCGTCTCCGTCAGGGACTATGGGGCGACAGGGGGAGGGCCGGGGAGCTGTCACCCAGTGGGGACCCCACACAGCCCTCTCAGCTCTGCTCTTCCTCTGATGGCACAAAGCACAATTAGCCCCGCTCTACAGAGGAGGAAACTGAGGCACAGAGAGGCAAGCAACCGAATGTCGCTCCGCTGGAAGGCTGACGGCAGTGGCTGGGGCCCAAAGCTACTTCTGTCCACTTCTGAAGAATCTTCTGGAATCGTTCTTCCCTAGCCTGGAATCCTGCCCGTTACTACGATGGCCTCTATGAAGGGCAGGGGATTAAAATTATCTTCTCAGAGCTGAAAGGGGGTAACTGAGGGGGAAAAGGGTATGGCACCCATCCTCCAGGGACCTTGAAAAGCAGGATCAGCTTTTACCCGCTTGAAAGTTTCGAAGAGGGACAACGCAGACTCTCCGTCCCCCTCCCCCTCCCTGGGGACCTTGGGGCTCCACGGGGGTGGGGGGACCCATACCTGGGGTGGGGGCGGGGGCGGGGGCAGATGCAGCTGCTCTAAGTCTGAAATGAGTGATGCTCCCATCGAGGCAGGGAGCTGCTCATCAGGGGAGGGCGGTGGAGGAGGGAGGAGGTCCAGGTCGGGCAGTGCGTCCTCACTACCCAAGGGAGGAGGAGGGAGAGAACATCCTGCAACCAAAAGGAGAGAGAGGGTTGGTCTGAGTCTCTGCAGGTGGACAGAAAAGGTGTGCACTTACCCAGAAGGCCATATAGCATGGGGACCAAGAGCTCAGGTCCAGGGCCCCCCAGACCTGGGTTCCATCTCTGCCTCTGCTGCTGACTTGCTGTGTGTCCTTAGGCAAGACACTTAACCTCTCTGGGTCTGTTTACTCAGTGGAAACATGGGTATCAATCTTTCCGGGCTGTCGTGAGAACGGGAAGGACTTGGCACGGGAGATGGCACGTGGTGTGGGCTCAGAAAACAGAAGCTGTCAGAACCTTCCATAACAGCCCTCCCTACCTGGACACTCGAGGGCCCCAAATCCTTGCTAGAAGGTCCCTGCTGAAGTACAAGCAAACTCAGCCCCTAAGGCTGCGGCTCTCAAAGTGTGGTTCCTGGCTCAGCAGCCACAGTGCCTGGAACTATGTCTAGGAACGCACCATCTGGATCTGCCCTGGATCTGGAGAATCAGAACCTGCGCGGGGGGGGGGGGGGGGGGGGGGGGCGCAGGGGGGTGTGCGCAGCCACTGACAGCAGGAGAAACCCTCCCAGTGACGATATGCCACTCAGGTGTGGGAGCCACCATCTAGGTTAAATAACTGATTCAGGAAATGCCTATCGAGTGTTGAAAGCATCAGTTGAAAGGCGGACGGAGAACTTTCCAGAAGAGGGGTCAGACTGTCACCACCTGAATCCACGGATCAACCCCAGGCAGATACCAGGGGTCTTCAGGCTCGTGTTAGGTTGTAGACAGGTAAGGGTACACCCATGGAATGTTCTGACCAGAACAAACCCCAAACATAAGCAAGAAACAAACCCAATCTCATCAGGTTTCCAGAATTAACTCCACTTATGATAAATTTGGGAGAGGGGGTGAGTTGAATGGGGCACCAAGGGAGCAAAGGGAAAAACCAGGGACATTCTACAGAAACTGACCCTACTTTCTGCAAAAAGTCAATGGCACGTGAGAGAAAAAGAAAGGGGAAGCTTCCCTGGAATTAAGAGACTTTAGGGACGCCTGGGTGACTCAGTCAGTTAAGCATCTGCCTTTGGCTCAGGTCATGATCCCAAAGTCCTGGGATTGGGCGCCATATCAGGCTCCCTGCTTAGAGGAGAGTCTGCTTCTCCCTCTGCTTACTCTCCCTCTGCAAACAGGTCCCCCTGTTTGTGCTTTTTCTCTCTCCTATGTAATAAATAAATAAAATCTTTTTTAAAAGTAATAAATAATAAAAATTTTAAAAAGAGCCACCAAGGGTGCCTAGGTGGCTCAGTTGATTAAGTGACTGACTCTTGATTTTGGCTCGGGTCATGATCTCAGGGTCCTGGGATCGAGCCCCGCATGGGGCTCCCTGCTCAGTAGGGAGTCTGCTTCTCCTTTTTTCTCTCTCCCTCAGCCACCTCATGCTTGTGCACATGCACTCTCTCTCAAATAAATAAATAAAATCTTTTTTGAAAAGTAATAAATAATAAAAATTTTTTTAAAAAAAGAACCACCCGGGGTGCCTGGGTGGCTCAGTCATTAAGCGTCTCTTGATTTGAGCTCAGGTCATGTTCTCAGAGTCCTGGGATGGAGCCCCAAGTTAGGCTCAGCACGAAGCCTGCTTAAGATTCTCTCTCTCTGCCCCTTCCCCTCCGCTACTCACATGCATGCTCTCCCTCTCTCAAAAAAAAAAAAAACTAAACTAAATTAAAAAAAGAACCACCCGGGGTGCCTGGGTGGCTCAGTGGGTTAAGCCTCTGCCTTCAGCTCAGGTCACGATCCCAGGACCCTGGGATCATGACCTGAGCTGAAGG
>NW_019154122.1:8662640-8789380 GCF_002288905.1 Enhydra lutris kenyoni
AAAAAAAAAAAAAAAAAGAACCACCCAACAGCAAACACACGTACATACATAAGAAAAACACCCCCGCATGACATTATGTTCATGGTTAGTGCAAGAGAGCTTAACTTTTTTTTTTTAAGAATTTTATTTATTTGAGAGAGAGAGAGCGCGTGTGCCCAAGCAGTGGGGAGCAGCAGGCAGGGGAAGAGGGAGAAGCAGACTCCCCGCTGTGCAGAGAGGGGACACGGGGCTCGATCCCAGGACCCCGGGATCCTGACTTGAGCCACCTGAGACTCAGGCCTCTCCGGGCACCCCAGAAGAGCTTAATTCTTCGTGGGAAAGCTGCAGTTTACAGAGGTTCACAGAAGGGGAGGGGCCTGGGTCCGGGGCTCCAGGGAGGACCGAGGGAGGAGGACGGCTGAGGATAGCCCAGCTCTGGCCACAGCCCCAGGCTCTGCTCTGTCCAGGAACAGCTCCCTATATGCTGCAACTCCCACCCCTGTTCCAACGAGGCACTACCCAGCTCCCCCAGAGGAGGTGACTGGGGGTCAGGAGGGAAGCCGGCCTTGAAAAGCCTGATGGCTGCCATGTGCGGGGACAGAGCTGTTAATAGTGCCCCGGGGAGGGGCGCCTGGATGGCTCAGTCATTAAGCGTCAGCCTTGGGCTCACGTCAATGATCCCAAGGTCCTGGGATCCAGCTCCTGGCTCGGCGGGAAGCCTGCTTCTCCCTCTCTCACTCCTCCTGCTTGTGTCCCCTCTCTTGCTGTGTCTCTCTCTGCCAAATAAATAAAATCCTTTAAAAAAACATAGTGCCCTGGGGAGAAAGGACAGGGAGTCTGGTCTGAATCAGCCTTCGGCTCCCCTCCTATCTCTGGGGCACAAGGTAGGCCAGGCCTCACAAGGTAGGACTGCCTTAGACACCCCTGGAAAGCAGACAGCAAGTGCCCAGGCCCTGTCCCCCCAAACCCAATGGGGCTCTGGTCCCATTCGCTGCTGATTCACTGGGGCACTTCTCTGGGCTTAGAGGTTTCTCATCCATTCGACAAAGATAATGAGCCTCTCCCCTTTCTCCCAGGGACTGAGGGCCGGTAGGGATGGGAGGATTATTCTAGACCCATGAGTAAGCCACAGAATCCTCTGGTGCTGAAGGTGGGCCCCACCCCCAGAGCGCCTGACTCAGCGGGTTTGGGGGAAGCACCTGGGAATTGACATTTTTGAAAAGTTCCCAGGTGAAAGTCGCCGCTGCTGGTTTAAAGACCACACTTGGAAAACTTTTCTTCTGCTCCCCAAGCTTCACTTGCTTAAGGCCTTTAGGCTAGAACAACAGCTCCCTGACCGGGGTCCCCAGACCGGAGAATCAGCATTATCTGGAAATGCGTAAGAAAATGCAAATTCTCCGGGGGGGGGGGTGCCCCACCGCACTGCTGAATCAGAAACACCCAGGGTGGGGCCTGGCCTGCCGGCTGTGTTTGAACAAGCCCCCTCCCGAGGCCGGTGTGAGAACCTTGCTCCAGATGAGCTGAAAGTGAGTCAGGAACCGGATCTCAGAAAGGCAGCCGGAGCCCCCAGGCCTCTCCCGGGACCTGTCTTGGGTCCGGGCCTGGACAGGAACTCAAGCCGGGCAGCAGCAGCTGGAGGCCCGCAGGTAGGGTGCAGAGGGGCCCCAGCTGAACCAGGATCCCCTGGCCAGGAGGAGGAGGAGGAAGCGCAGATTTCCAAAGAGAAGCCAAGAGAAAAACTGACTTCTGAATGCGAGTTGGTGAGGCTTTGTGCATGTGGGCTTTTAGAAGGGAGTGGGGATGGAGGGAGGGAGAGGTGGGGACCTCTCTCAGGATGAAAGGGCCAAAAAAAAAACAAAAAACAAAAAACCCGTGTGGATTCCCAAGACAAGCACTGGCTGGGGCGTCAGATGACAGCTTGCAGCTGGCGTGGCCCCAGGGCCCGCTTTGTGCTGTGGTCAGACCAGGCTCCTGACCAAGACGCTCGCCTAGAACTTGTCTCACTCAGGCGAGACTGAACCCCAAGATTCCCTGAGCTCTGCCCGTGCGCCCCACTGGCAAACAAAATGGCGGACCAGCTGACCAGCCACGGCGAGGTGCCCCCCCTCCCAGGGAAGGTCCACTTTTGTTACCACACTCCCAAGACCTTCTGGTATTCCAGCAACCCGTGAATACGTCGTGGAAATGTTGGCAATGGGGCATCTACACTATATATTCTGGACTCCCTCCCCTACCCAAAAGGGACGTCATTTTTTCCCACTGGATCACACATCCTGCTGTGTGAATTCTGGTCATTGGGGTCTTGGTTCTATATGGAAGCTCCTGGAGGAGGCCGTGTTCTTGGGATGAGTGGTTGGGAAGGAGAGATCAGTTTGCAAGGAGGTATCATATGAAGAGGCATGTTACATGAGTGTCTATGTCTCCTGCCCTTTTCTGGCCCCTGGAACTGGCAGTTCCTATTGGTCTTTAGGGTGTTTCTGTGGTGACGGATGCACGGGGCTACCCTAACCTTGCTGGGGGACAGCAGAACCCCTGACTCGGCACCCGGGGGAACTCCAGGGGCTCATCTTTGTCGTCTCCGTGCCTCCTTATTCCACCTGGTGTCCTGTAAGGAGAGCCATCCCCCTGCCCCAGGCCCCTGGGTTGTCCTCCTTCCTTGTTTCTACAAAACCAACAGCTAAGACTCCATGGAGTGGAGTCTCGAAGGCTCTCTGGTGTCATGGCAGCAGAGCCGAGCACAAGGCAAAGGAACAGCCTTGTATGAAGTACATCCATTCTGTGACAGATGCGTCACATACATGACCAAATTTCCACCTTCCAGAGGAGGAAACCAAGCAAACCAACTGCTTGCCTAAGACCACACAGCAAGTGAATGGCAGAGTTCGAGAGAGAATAAAACCACCTTTGAAGTCCTTCAATGTGCCGGATTCATTCCTGTCTCAGGGCCTTTGCACTTGCTGTTCCCATTGGCCAGCTCTATCCTGTCATTCAGGTCTTAGCTGACTGAAATGTCATCTGCTGGGAGAAGCCATCCTAATTGCCCCAGAAAGAGTGGTACTTCCCGGGGCGCCTGGGTGGCTCAGTCAGTTAAGCGTCTGCCTCCAGCTCAGGTCATGATCCCAGGATCCTGGGATCGAGTCCTGCTCAGTTGGGAGTTTGCTTTTCCCTCTACACCCTCTGCTCATGCTTTCTCTCTCTTGCAATTTCTCTCTCAAATAAATAAAATCTTCAAAAAAAAAAAAAAAATTGGTACCTCCCACCTCTTCTCTATGTTTTGCTCGTGTAGAGCCCTTGTGTCTCCCCAACATTATGTATTGTGTTCATGTTTCCCCGCAAAGATTTAAGTTTTATGTAGGCTGAAAGACTTGTCTTTCTTCTCATGTCCCAAGTGTCTGGCCCAGAAGAGTAACAGTGGGTAACACATTATTTAACACTTTCTACATGACAGGCACAGACCCAAACATATGTATTAATTCCCCTAACCCTTTGAGGAAGGTACTATCGTGATGCCTGTTTTATAGATTAGGAAACGGAGGAACAGAGAGGGTATGTGGCTTGCCAACCTCACACAGCCAAGTGGAAGAGCCAGGGTTCAAACCCGCGCGGGTGGGCTTGCGGCTGCCTGGCACACCGTAGGTGCTCGAGGAATGGATGGATGCCTGAAAGAGCCCAGAGCCAGTCCCTTCCTCCCCGCCTCTGTGCAGCCTCTGACACAGCCTCCTGCGCGGTCCCCTCACGTTCTTACCTCCGTTGGAGAGCTGAGGGGATACCGCTGGCCTGGTGGCTGCCCCCCTGGCAGGGGGTGTCCAGGGGCTGGGCCTCCCTGCTGAGCCAGCCCCGGGTGCCTTCCCAGGAGCAGGGGCTTCCCAGGGGCGGCCTGGCCGGGCCTCACAAGCTGTCCGCTTCACTTCCTCGGCCACGGCCATGTCTCGCCGCGGGGGGGCCAGCGTGATAAAGACAGACGAGGCGACCCTCTTCTCCGGCTTCGAGGCCATTGTCTCCGTTCCTGGCGGGGCTGGGGACAGAGTGTGGCTCAGGCTGGGGCAGGGCTTCAGGCCCAGGGCTGTGTTCCACCTAGACAGACAGACAGACATCCCTGGGCCCGGAGCCTCCCTTCTCCTAATAGACAGGAGCACCCACTCCCCTGGGCCTGGCCCGGGCCCCAGCGGAGACAAAGAAGGGACTGGGGATGTCCTGCGGGGGAGGGCAGGTGTCCACCAGGTGACTCGGGCCACAGGGAGGGGACCCAGCAGTCCTGACTGTCCCTCCCCCCAACCTGAGCACGGGGGGGAAGCAAAGGGCAGCCCTGCCCTGCTCACCTCACAAATGATTAATTTTCCTCATCCGAGAAGTGTGAGGAGGGAGCAGCTCCTCTAGTCCCCCCCCAACCCCCTGCCACCGGGCCACACCCCAGTTACCTCCCTCACCTGAGATCCAATTCTCCCCCGAGGGTCAAAGTCCCTGCGGGTCCAGGCCAGCTCTGCTGTGAGAAGGAAACAGCACAACCCGTCAGAGCATCAGGGCTGGGTTCCAGGAGGCGGAGAGGACAGAAGTTCAATCCGAGCTATGGTGGGTCAAAACCTACTATGCACCCACCGTCCTAAGCACTTGCTGCTCACTCACTTCCAAGTCCTCCGGGCCGCTGGGGGAGAGGTGCTAGGACTGTCCCAGCAGATGCGGAAACCAAGGCTCAGAGAGGTGAAGTCCCTTGTTCAGGGTCACGCAGCAGCAGAGCCAGATTTGAATCCAGGCCCACGCTCTTTCTTTTCTTTTCTTTTTCTTTTTTTTTTTTTTAAGATTTTATATATTTATTTGACAGGGATCAGAAGTAGGCAGGGAGGCAGGCAGAGAGAGAGAGGAGGAAGCAGGCTCCCTGCTGAGCAGAGAGCCCAATGTGGGCCTCGATCCCAGGACCCCGAGACCATGACCCGAGCCCCAGGCAGAGGCTTAACTCACTGAGCCACCCAGGTGCCCCTAAAAGTTTCTTTAAAAAAGATTTTACTTTGAAGGAATCTCTATGCCCAACATGAGGCTTGAACCCACAGCCCTGAGATCAAGAGTCACACACTCTTCCAATTGAGCCAACCTGGTGCCCTTCGATTTCTTTTTTGACCACCCTGGACCTCTGCCCCTTTCCTAGCTTTTTCTCTTACCAGCCTTGGAGAGTTTCCACCCCTTGTTTTTCCTCCCCTGCCCCCACAGGGCGAATGTCCGTTTTTTCTTAGAGGCCCAGCTTTTCCACGAAGCCTCCCGTGATTCCTGACCCCCTCCCGGGAGCAGCGTCTGCTTCCTCGGGGTGATGACAGCCCATCACGGGACATGTCAGCGCCCTGTCACCTCGTCTGCCCCTACCTCCCCAAGTGACTGCATGTGACTTCAGCTGTGCCTGTAATCTTTGTGACCCCAGTCCAACGTGGGCATCAGAGCACGGATCTGGAAGCCGGGCAGCATTCCTGATGTCAAGGAGCCCATTTTCCATCCCCTAGGTGGTGACCCCAAACAGCTGCTTCCAAGGCCAAGGCTGAGGTGGGGCCCCTCGGGTCTCGGGGGAAGGAAAGTCAACCACATTCAGTCAAAGGTTCTACCTCTGCTCCCAGGCCTGATGCCCAGTTTGAGCTGGGTCTCTAAGCTGGGTCTCCCCTCTTTCTAACCCACTCTCCAGCTGAGCCACCTGGATGTGGCTCCAAAGGCGTGTGGAGAGAATAAATAGGAATCCAGCGAGTGATAATCAAGAAGTGGGGTCGGGTGCAGGCACCTGGGTAGCTCGGTCATTAGGCGTCTGCCTTCCGCTTGCATTGTGATCCCAGGGTCCTGGGATTGAGTCCCGCATCGGGCTCTCTGTACGGCGGGGAGCCTGCTTCCTCCTCTCTCTCTGCCTGCCTCTCTGCCTACTTGTGATCTCTGTCAAATAAATAAATAAAATCTTTAAAAAAAAAGAAAGAAAGTAAGAAAGAAATCAACGTCCGAAGAAAGCTTTAAAAGTTCTTTTTCAAGTCCTTTCCTTTTGTTTCTTGTTCGGTAAGGGATGTTTGGGAGTATATACGCTGGCTTGTTTCTGCCGCCCTGGTCATACGTCATCCAAAACTGTATGGTTTGACACTTTGGCTTTACACTTTGTTACCAGATTGAGAGTCTGTTTTGGTCAGCAGCTTTGAGAGATTCACATCCAAGAAAGGACAGCAAGGCCACCGACTGACCAAGGGCCTGTTCTGTGCCAGGCACGGCGGCTCGCGCTTTCTGAGCCTCTAAACACACCTCATTTGCAACCCAGCCCCTGACGTCCCCACTTTACAGGTGGTTCCATGGGACGCCTCGAGAGGTTAAGGGACTTTTCCAGGTCATCTTAGCAGCCTTGGCAGACTCAGAATTCTAACTGAGCATCATTTGACCCGAGTCCCGGAGGAGGGGGGTGTCCTTGGACCTGAGATGACACACTTTTCCTTCCCTGAATGGTACGGGCGCCTCCAAATCCTCGGGGCTGTTCTCACCCCAGAAAAGCCCAATCCAGATAGATTTTCTTGTGGCCAGTGCATTCTGGGCTCATCCCCAGAGACTGCTGTGAATGCTCCCTCCACCTCCCTCCGACCCTGCTCTGAACCCCACTCCACCCCAGCCCACCCCTCCGGGAAGTCAGATCTGTGGTTTTCTCGGAAAACATCCAAGGCAAATGTCCTAGCTCTGACGCCAGATGTTCACAGCTGGCCAGCTTTACACCCCCCCTCATCCCTCCCTGCGGTTCCTTCAGGGAATTCAGGCCCCAGGGGAAGCCCCACCGACCCCCGGCCCCTGGGGATTTTCAAAGCCTGTCAGTCAGGCCCAGGGCTGCCAGGAGAGAGAGCCTCAGCCTCCTTCAGGTCCCACTGCTCCCAGGTCACCCCAGAGAGGGGTATGTGGGAGAAAGCTCCCTGAGGGGCTACTGGCCAGCAGCACCCAGGAGACCCTCTGCCCCCATCCTTCCTCCCGCAGAGGGGGAATCTGAGATCCAGTTGGGTAAGCAGAGAAAGTGGGAACAAAGGGAAAGAAAGTCATTTCCTGTCAAGAGGAAGGAAGGAGGCTGAGATCCTGCCAGCCAGCCAGCCAGCCCGTCCAGCCTTAGGCTGCAGCCCAGGGCAGGGGACAGGCTGGCTGAGCTGGCGGTCGTCCCGGTAGTGCCCCCTCCTTCCCTTCCTTCCTACTCCTTCTAACCCCCTCCAAAAACTTCTGGAACCACCTGTAAGCTTCGTTCTCTAATACTTGGACAAAGCAATCTACGCTTGGTCAGAATGACACTCTGCTGGAGGTGGGAGGGAGACCATGCCAACACCCGGCAGAGGGCCCTGCAGCCTTGGGTAGGGGTTCCCTTTCCCTCTCCCCCACCTCAAGGAAGCCAAGGAAACACAGGGAGCTGCAGTCACACCCAGCCCCACCTCTTCCCTGCTGGGTGACCCACAGCAGGTTACTGGCCCTCTCTGGGCCTCAGTTTTTTCCTAAAGTGAGAATAAAAAAGTCTGTCCTGAAAGGTGGCTGGCTCAGAGAATCCAAGGAGAGAGAGCGCTCCAGATCTTGGTACTAGGTAGGTCCAAAGAGAAGGCCAGCTGGTTACCCATCCCCTGATGGGGAGGAGCCCCCAGGGGCCAGGCTGGCCTGGGGGCGGGGGGGGCGCCTGAGAGGACTCGACTTGGCTTCCGTCATTAAGAGCAGGAATCTGGGAGCTGCCCGGGCTCTTCCCAGGGTCCCCAGAGCAGGGCTGGGGAGGATCCCCGCCAAGATGCCCCACGGCACACCCTTTCCCAGCACCCGACCGGGATTTGAGGCCCAGAGAGGGGCGGCCCTGGGGCCCCTTCTTGCCCTCGCCTGACCCGGGCTGGGTGAAGGGGCCCGAAGCTCCCTGGAGCTCCGGAAACCCGGCGCCCTCCCGCAAGCAGCCCAGCCGGACGGCTGGCCGGGTCACTGTGGGGCGCCGCCGGGGACTTTAATTCGATCCATGTGCGGGACGCTGTCCTCTTTGTGCGGGAGCTTCCGCCCTGCCCACCTCTTCCCCCGGCGCCCCGCTCCGGGGCAGGGACACCAGCCCTTCCCCCGCTCCGGGGACAGAGACGGGGGCCGGGACCCAAGGCGGCACCCCCGCCCTCCCGCGGACCCCCTGCAGGAGCGCCGGAATCGGGGTCCCGGCGGGGGGGCGGGGAGGGGCTCCGACCCGGGGCCGCCCGCGCTGTCACCTGTGTGTGGCCGGGGCTAGGACGGAAGGACGGCCGCCCCGCTCGCCCCGCGCCCCCCGCCCCGCGCCCCGCGCCCCGCTTACCTGCGTCGCCCGCGCCCCCAGCGGCTCCGGTCCGACGCCCGAGCGAGCTGAGCCCCGAGCGGCGCGGCGCCTCCCGCCCCCCTCCGCGCTCCCCGCCCCCTCGGCTCCCTCCGCCCCGCCGCCCCGGCCGCCTTACCATAAAAGGTGAAGCTTAGGGGGAGGGGGCCCGGGATTCCGGCCGGCGGAAGCGGCCCGTACCTGCCCCCCCCACCTGCCAGGCCGCTCCCCGCGCCGCCCCCGGCGCCCGCCCTTTGTTCCCTGGACCACTTCTCTCGTCCTCTGGGCCCGGGCCTGGGGTGGGAGGCCTCCCCGGCTGCCCACCCCCGGGGGCCTTTGTGCGCCCTGCGCGGTCCTTCCCCTCCTCCTTCCCTAGGTCTCCTGGGTTGGTGGCCCCACCTGCGCCGTCGGGTGTTGGGGGGGTGGGGGGGGAGGGTACTTACACCTGAGTCTGGCCTGAGATCTCCCAGGGTCCTAGGTGTCAGGTGGACCCGGGTTCCACGGGCCATTCACTAACAATTCCCTGACCCCAGGGCAGGCACTCCGCCTCCTGGAGTCTCAGGTTCTTATCTGTAAAATGGGGGTAAAGGCTGCTTACCGCTGGGGCTCAGCCGAGATAAAAGACGGCACTGACAGAGAGAAGAGCACTGGTCGTCAGTGGGCTTTTTTAGGGGGTGACCCTGCCTGGAGGTCTCAGATGCCCAGCAGAGCAGGTCATCTCAGCTTGCTGTCCTGACCTGCTATCACTGCTTGGGTGGACCCTTAAGCCCTCCGCAGTGGGGTCCCAGTCCCCGCCCGGGGGAAGGGAGTCGAGGGGGGGGCACAGGCCCCCAGGCAGCCTGGTAGACAGGGCCCAGCAGGCAGTCTGGGTCACCTGCTTTGTCAACCCTGGTTCCAGTCTCTGACTCCCTCCCACCTCCTGCGCTCCCTGACCCAAGCCAGAGGAGAAGGGGGAGGAGGAAGCAGAGCCTGGGCCCTGGGACAGGAGATGGAGCCGGGATGGGCCGCCTGGGTCCCTGGAGGCCTGGGGAACATTGCTGGGAAGAGGAATCTGGGTCTGATTCAGAGGCAAACAGATTGTTCTTTTGATTAAGGCCTTTGCTGAGGCCAGAGGAGTACGGGACCCAGCGCCATCTGGGGGCAGGCCAGGCAGGGTTGAGCTCTCCCCCGGGGCCAAAGCTGCAGTCACCCTGGCCGGGATGGCTCTGGGGCTGCTGCTCATGGAGGTTGTGAGGCGGGCACCTGGGTACCCCATCTCTTTCCCCCACCCCTCCTCCTCCTCCTCATCCCAGCCTTTCTCAATCCCTTGCCCACTTTCGAGCCTTTCGGGACTCCATAAGAACTACAACAGTAGCCCCAGGTAGAGGTTTCCCAGGTGGCAGGCGCCTGACGTATAGATCTCTCCATGGAATCTCCGGGACAGCCCTGTGTGGCAGGAATGGTCATTCCTGCTTCTCAGTTGAGGAAACTGAGGCCCAGAGAGGCACAAGGCCACACCCGAGGGCCAGGCCAGCCAGGGTCAGAGGAACCCTCCACCCTCTCCCCCAACTGCAATGTGGAAGCTGAGGCCTGTAGAGCCCTGTGGGGCCCAGGAGACTCAGACCCCAGGCTGCCGGAGCCTTAATCAGGCTCCCTCCCCAGCCCACACCACTGCTTGGAGCACACTGCCCCAGGACTTCCCCAGGAGAAAGGAGGGGGCTGCTGACTGCCAGGGATGGGAAGGACCTTAAGGAGGAAGATGCGATCCAGGGGTTTGCAAATGCTCTAAGCTCTAGAATCCCCTTTCCAAGTGTTTCGTGACCCAGAAGCTTATTTAAAACAGATCAAAATGGGGCTGCCCTCCCTCGTTGTCATGATATCCCCGGAGCCATGATATCGCCTCACTGTCCCGTAGATGAACAGTGAGGCACCAAAAGTTGATCTGAGGCCTCATCCAAGGTCACACTGACTCCCCTCTAGGGCCCAGGCCTCTAGGCATCTGCTGGGAGCTAAGACTGGCTGGGAAGGGGGAAAATGGAAGGGCTATGTGGTGGGTCCAGCTGTCACCACTCACCTGCTGTCCAGCACCCCTGGCCACCTGTTCCACCTCTGTCGCTGTGCCTGGGTGGAACAGTGTTCTGGTGAAGGCGGTCCCACACCCCACACCCACCCAGAGGGCGGAGGGGTGTCCGTGTCACCTTGGCAGGTGCCAAGCTTCCTGTAAGGGAAACCCAGGAAGTGTGCTGGATGGGAACACATGCCCTTTGTTTGCGGGCTCAGAGAGCCCCTGCTCCCTCCTCCTGTCCTGCCTGCCTTGGACCAGCTCTCTTCCAAGCAGCTGAGCAAAGCGGCTCAATCTTTTATTAGGGCTGTGGTGGCCGAGACCCGGGGTGGCAGGGAAGGGGTGGGGGGAGAGGTTCAGGGGACAGAACCAGGGCAGTGTGGATGTTTGCTGCTGCCCAGTCTGAGGGGAACAAGCCCCTGCTGCCCACAGAAGGCTTTGATCCAACAAACTTTGGTTGGGCACCTCTGTGCTAAAACAAGTCAAGGAGCCCAACGGAATCAGGTCAGACACAATCCTTGTCCCCACGGAACTTACGGAAAGGTGGGGGACATCAACGTTAACACAAACTAATGTAATAATGACCACGATATCACGTGACCATAATATAATGGTGATGTGTGCTGTGAACGAATGAATCAGGGGCCGACACAGAATAAGAGGTGTGGGGAGAGTAGGACAGGTCACTTAAGCTGAGAGAGGAGGAGCAGCTGTGAGAGGAACAGGGGAGGACATTCCAGGGCCAGGGACCCAGTACATGGGCTTTAAGTTCAGATTTCAGGTTAACTCCCAGCATTCTGGTGCTGGCTCTGACCTTGGGCAAGCTCCTTCCCTCTCTGAGGCTCTGTTTCCTCACCTATAACATAAGGGAGGGGCACCTGCCTGGCTCAGTGCGGGGAGCATGCAGCTCTTGGTCTTGGGGTCATGGGTTCGAGTCCCACATTGGGTGCAGAGATTACTTAAAAGTAAATTCTTTCAAAAAAACAAAAACAAGGGACGCCTGGGTGGCTCAGTGGGTTAAGCCACTGCCTTCGGCTCAGGTCATGGTCCCAGGGTCCTGGGATCGAGCCCCGCATCGGGTTCTCTGCTCAGCAGGGAGCCCGCTTCCTCCTCTCTCTCTGCCTGCCTCTCTGCCTACTTGTGATCTCTGTCTGTCAGATAAATAAATAAAATCTTTAAAAAAAAACAAAAAACAACAGGGGGGTTGGATTAGATACCCTCCCCTGGAGACATGAATGCTTCCTTTTGCGGAACTGTTAGGGATGGAGGGGCTGAAAGGACCCCCCAGGGCCTGACCCCTGGTCCTTGCCCACCAATGGTACTGCTTGCTGTTTTCACATCCCCCTCGCCTCTGTTCACACAGTCCATAAGTTTTGCAACTAGACCCGGGAACAGGGACAAGTTTCCCAGAGCCACACAGCCCCCACTGGCCCCGAGACCTTGAGGAAGGGAAGCATCTGCCTGCTCAGTGGCCCTTCCCCTTGACCCCCTCCGCGGGGGCCAGGTCGGAGCCCCAGCCTTTGATGGGGGTGGGGCCCAGATATACAGCCACATGAAGTTGTACATCCGGGGTGGGGCTGCACGTCCACTTCTTAGCAAACAGCCTCAGAAGCTTCCCTGGGCCTTGCCGTCCTGCCCCTGCTCCTTCCTCCATCCTCTGCTCTGCCCGCTGGGAGTCAGATCAGCTCAACACTTATTCCCTGAGCACCTACTGTGTGTCGGGCCAGGCAGGAGGGGGAGCAGTTCTGAGAAGCGGGAGATCCCTGACACGGCGGCGGGGCCGGTGGCCAGTCAAGCACAGATAGGAGTCAAATCAGGATCTGTGAGTGAGTCTGGCTCTGCCACTGGTCAGTTGCTTACCTTGGGCAAATCAGTTCCCTCTTGGGGCGCCTGGGCTTCACTATGAGGATTTGATGGATGAATGTAGCTAAATACGCCTGGTGTTTGGCAGGTGTTCGAAGAGGAGTTCCTTTCTTCTCCCCAGCAGGTAGAGGACAGAGGTCTGGGGAGATCCCGCAAGAAGAACGAAGGGCTGAAGGTAAGGCAGAGACTTCGTTCCACTGGAGAATCCAAAGGACATCATGGCTCCTGTCAGCCAGCATCACTTCCCCGGATTCTGGTCACAGTATCTAATTTCTGTTTGAGGAACCCCACCCCCACTCTTTGTGCCTGGCTGGAACTATTTAAAAAAAGGCAGCATCTTTCCAGGCTGCCAGAATGTAAGCTTGGCACCATTTTTTATGAGCACTTGGACCAACACAGAGGGTAGGGGACAGCTGATCTCATCACTTAGGCTGCTGGATTCAGCCATGCCTGAAGTCTTCACTCTGGACCTCTGGAGCCCATGAGTTCTCTTTTTTCTTGCCTTGTCTTTGACAGGTTAAAATTGTGTTTCTGTTGCTTAAAGCAAAGTCATGGTGAAGACTGGTGAGGCCCCATGGGTCTGGATCATCTCCACCTCCTCCTCCTGGCAAACTGCGTCCCTGTCACCACTTCGGAGGAGCCTGTCCTGATTCCTCCAGGCAGGCTTAGGAGTCATGTCCATCCCCTGGATGTAGTCCAAGGCTGCTGGGATGCACCACTATGCTTTCCCCCATGACACTAGGAGCAGGGCTGTGTCTCATTACTTTCTGGGTCTCCAGCACCCAGCATGATGCTTGGCGCATAGTGGGGACCTAGTAATTCCTATGAAACATACGAGTTGGAATTGGAGATCTTAAGTAGCTTCATAGGCAAATCACATAGAAGTAGTGATGGGTGGTGAGCTGTCAAGGGCTTGGGCTTTGGAATCAGACCTCCTTGAATTTGGATCTTGGCTCTCCCACTTATTAGCTCTGTGACCTTGAGCAAGTCATGTGATCTCTCCGTACCTAGGGTTTTCTCCTGAGGAGACAGAGAAAACAGTCAACTCCTCCCAGGTTGCTCAGAAGGCTGGGGAGCAGGTAATGCAAGAAAAAGCCATAGAACGGGGTTGTCATTCCTCGGAAAGACAAGTTGACGTATTCACAGCTCCTTGCAAGTGAAATGCAAATGTGCTCCTCTAGTGGACAGGATGGGGGGGGTTCATCATTCCCTTCCTCCCCTGAGATGGGTTCCTGCTTCAGCGGCGTGAATCAGCACTTCCTTCCCTGTCACCTGACTCAGGGGCAGGGCTGACACTGAGTTATCATTCCTTGGTGGGCCGGCAGGAGAGGAATGGAGCCCACAGTCAGCCTCCGGGCTCTGTGCCCGACCTTCACCATCTGCTCAGGGCACACAACAAATGGGGAAACTGAGCACAGATGATAACTTGCTCAAGGTCACAAGGTTAGTAAATGAGCTTAATTCCAAGTGTGTAGGGAAATGTTTAAAAACCAAGGGGGAGCAAACTGGGCCACATTATAGCCACATAAATTCCCCTCCTCTCAGGCCCCAAGCCTGCGTCCACTTGGGCCACACAGCCTCCCAGACCTGGTTGTGACAACATTGTCTGGGTCTTAATCCCTTCCTGGTCCGGGGCCGGAGCTGACCCTGTCTGGGCTGGTCTGTTCCCACGGTTTGCCATCGCTTAGCAAATCAGCACCGCCTCCAGAGCGAGGGGTGGGTCATGGAGGGCTCCCAGCCTTAAAGGTCAGAGATCCTTCTCAGACAGAGAGGGGGAAATCCTGGTGTCAGTCAGGTCCCTGAGGTCCCTGGGACTGCCCCAAGCCCTCGGCCTCTTGCCAAGGCTGAGCGCCTGGCCAAACACCTCACCGACCCCGTCCCCCTGCTTGAGCCCCCATCCCCACTGGGAGCCCCCATCCTTGGCTTCATCTGTCTCAGCACCACAGTCCCTGGGACCCCTCTTTACCCCCAGCTGGCCTCCCTACTTCTCTCTTAGCCAAGGTGGGTTTACGGTGACTGCGTGGCCTCTTACTCGTTGGGGCCCCTCTGAGGGTTGCTGGGAGTTACAGAGAGTTCTGGGAGGGGAGACAGCCAGATCACACTCAGGAAGCATTTTCCATTAAATGCTCCTGGCACACTGTCCAGGGAGATGTCAGAAGAAGGAACCCGGTCTGCAGGCCTCCAGCAATTTTTTGTGCTTTTCTTTATCGTTCTATCACTAATACCGATTTTTTATTCTTTTTCCTAAAGGGGACCTTTAAAGTTGGACTGGCCCTGCTCTCACTCCTTCATAACACATCTCCACTCTGATGGCCAGACCGTTTCGCTAGAGAAAGCATGTGATCTTCCCGGGCCCCCACACAGCCCCTGGGGCACCTGCTGCTTTCGGGGGGAACATGCCAAGCCCTCCTGTGACCCTGGGTGATCCGGCCATGGCCAGCCTCCATCCCAGCGTTTCCCACTGCTGCGACCCTTGCCCCTCTGCTCAGCCACGTGGACCTTTCTGGAGCCCCTCAGACGCCTCAGCGCCCGGGCTTCCCCACCACTGCCTTGGTCTGGGAACTCCCCCCGAAAGCTGAGGATTCAGGGTCAACAGCTCCTTGTCAGTGAGGCCCCCGGAGCCCCAGACCTCACCACACGTCATGACGCCTGGCCTTCCCGCCAACGCCAATGGCGCCTGCATGAGAGGGTCCAGTTCTGTCCCCGATGCCACCTACCTCATTCACCAGGTTCTTCAGGCCGAAAAGCTAAGAGCCCTGGATTCACCTCATTCTCTCAAATTCACATGTAATTGATCAGGAAGTCCTATGAGCTCTTCACCATACATCCACGTCCATGCATCCGATCCCATCCAGCCACTTCCGGCTGCCTCCATGGCTACCATCTTGGTCCAAGCCCTGGGTTATTCCCAGGGTTATTATCATCTCACGTGGGTAATTCTAAATCCTCCTAAACTGGTTTTCTGTTTCTGCACTATTCTACAAACAGCTAGGAGAAGAATCCTTTAAAAATGTAAGTCACATTACATCACTCTCTTGTGTAAACTCTCTGCTGGTTAACCGTCACCACCCCACCTTGGAGTGACATGGTCCCTGCCCACCTCCACGACCTCATTCCTGCCACTCCATCCACTCTGATCCTCCAGCCACACTAAATTTCCTGTTGTTTCTACAATACTCTCAGCTTGTTGCCACCCCAGGGCCTTTGCCCATGCTGTTCTCTCAGCCAGGCACGCTCTTCACTCAGCATCTTGCTTAGCTTACTCCCTCTGTCCGTTCAGAGAAGCCCTCTGTGGAAGGCAGCTTTAAAGATGGCCCCCAAGGTTCCACACCTTCTGCCCTGCCCATGTGTAATCCCTTCCTCTCAAGGGTGGGCGAGACTCAGATACTTGTTTTTAATACATAGAATAGAACAAAAACAATGGGAGTTTGCTTTTAACATTGGGCTACAAAAGGACTGTCACCTCTGTCCTGCTGTCCTCTCTCTTTCTCTCTCCCTCCATGGTTTGCTCTGAGGGAAGCCAGCTTCCATATTGTGAGCTGTCTATGGGAAGGTCTATGTGGCAAGGAACAAAGGACAGACACCCCCACCAACAGCCAGAGAGGAAAGGAGACTCTCGGTCCAGTAGCCCACAAGAAACTGAACCCTGCCAACAGCCATGTGAGTGAGCTTGGAATTAGATCCTACCCGGGTCTAACCTTAAGATGACACCAGAGCCTTGGACAACACCCTGACTTGGTTTGTGAGGAGAACCTGAGCCAGAGGACCCTTCCAGGTTGTGGGACCCAACCCCCAGAAAAAGACGGTAGGGGCACCTGGGTAGCTCAGATGGTTAAACATCTGACTCTTTTTTTTTTTTTTAAGATTTTATTTATTTGGGGCACCTGGGTGGCTCAGTGGGTTTAGCCTCTGCCTTCGGCTCAGGTCATGATCTCAGGATTCTGGGATCGGGTCCTGCATCAGGCTCTCTGCTTGGTAGGGAGCCTGCTTCCTCCTCTCTCTCTCTCTGCCAACTTGTGATCTCTGTCAAATAAATAAATAAAATCTTTTTAAAAAAAAGATTAAAAAAAAGATTTTATTTATTTATTTGACACAGAGAGACACAGTGAGAGAGGGAACACCAGCAGAGGGAGCGGGAGAGGGAGAGGAGAAGCTCCCTGCTCACCTGGGGCTCGATCCCAGGACCCATGACTTGAGCTGAAGGCAGCTGCTTAACGACTGAGCCACCCAGGTGCCCCTAAACATCTGACTCTTGATTTCGACTCAGGTCATGATCTCAGGGTTGTGAGATAGAGCACTGTGTTGGGCTGGGTATGGAGCCTGCTTGAGAATCTCTCTCTCCCTCTCCACACTCCTCTTGCCCCCCACGCTGTTCAAGTACACCCCCCTCTCAAAAAAAAAAAGAGGGAGACAATAAGAATCTGTTGTTTTAAGCTGCTAAGTTTTGGGACTGCTTGTTATGCAGCTGTGGCTAACATATACACTCTCCTTAGCCTGCTCGCCCCAAGCTCCTGCCACTCCATCGCCTTACCCAGCTTTGTTTCTTGGTAGCGTGGCTGTTCCTTCTGCATCTTTTCTAGCCCAGAGCCTGGCCCCATGCAGATGTTCAGGAATTACTTGTGAATGAGCAAATACGGGAAGGCACACAGGAGGCCCAAAGGGGCAATGCCATAGCTCAGAAGAGCCAGAAGTAGGGGGCTCAGGAGGGAGGAGTCTGGCTCACCCCAATCCCAGTTGGAGGTTACCATTCTCTCTTAGTTGAGACTGGGGAGCCTGGTCTCCCACCTCCTCAGAAGCCTGCTGGTCTGGGCCCAGGATTCTGGAGCTCATGGTCTCTGGAGGAGAAGGAGTCCCAGCTGCATACTCCACTCCAGACCAGACCTTCTGTATTCCTCTGCTCTCTGGACTTCAGGCCTGTTTTTCTTTGTTTGGTATGGAGATTTCCTAAATGCCTCACTTAGAGTGATCTAATTTTTATACCCTTGTCAGACTTTTCACAAAAATAATTTAATAGATAAGAAAAGAATCCTATTCCAACCCACGTGGCTCAGTTTTTGTTTGGAAATGGTCCCCATGTCCATAAAAAGGAAAGGACCGCCAAATCCAATCCCCTCCCGGCACTGTCCCCACAGGGTCTCAGGCTGTGTTGGGGGCCAGGAGGCCAGGGAACCTTCCAGCAAAAACACTGGGCCCGAGTCGGAACCTGGTGCCCAGTCTGGGTCTGGCAAGGGCTGGCCGTGTGCCCAGCTAACTGAGCCATTTCCTCCCAGACTGGGGCAAGTTTCCTGCCCAGAGGGAACTGAACACGCTCCCAGGCAGAGGGGGGCTCCCCTGGATTGGGGGAGGGGGCAACCACAGGCATTTCCCCCCACCTCAGCTACTTTGGAGCTAAGAGGCCTTCCTGGGGGTAGAGCGGGGAGAGTAAGGGATCAGAGATTGGGTTTGAGGTGGCCATTTCTGGAGGAAGAAGCTGAAACCACGCTGTCCAACTTTGGGGCCAGCCTGCCTCTGTGTCCCAGGTGTGCCCTGGGGTGGGGAGCAGAGAATCCTATACCAGATGTTGTCTGTCTGGAAGCAGTAACCTTTGGGTGACTGTGGTAGCCTTTGCTGAGAAGCAAGGCTCGCCAGAACCTGGGATCCTCCAAGAATCTTCTCGCCTCACCTCCTCCCTGGTGTGTCCTCTGTCACTCCCGGACAACCTGACCCCCGTAGTCCCCTGGACACCCCCTAGCTAGGAGTCTTCTTTGCCCTGTGGGGCCACTCCTCCAAAAGGGCCCTCAATCCCTGTAGCCTCAGGCTACTCTGCTCACAAGGTGACTGGAATCACATTCCAGAACCTTCCAGGAATGGATCTGCCATATTTTTTATGTGCACCTCTGTTGGTTTTCCCTGGCCCCAGTTCTTCAGCGAGAAGAGGGTAGCAGGAAGCACGCAAAGCACTTGCACTTTGCCGGGCAGGCCACCTGGGCTCCAATCCTGGCTTCCCCACTAACTAGCTCTGTGACCTTGAGGAAGTTACATAACCTCTCTGGGCTTGTTTCTGAATCTGTTAAAAAGGGATAACAGTAATTGTCTCTTGGGGCTGATGTCAGAATGAAATGAGATTGCAAAAGTGCTTGGCACGTGGTAAGCACCCTACACATGGCCATTTTTCTTCTGATTGGCTCAGAGAGTGGCAGCTACCCACCCAAGGGCACACAGCAAGTAAGCAGAGGAGCTGGTACCCAACCTTTTCCCAGATACTCTGTGGTCTCCTGGGCTGGGCCCTGCAGGAGAGACAGGGCTGAACGAGGCTGAGATGGCAAAGGACCTTCATGGTCTTGGACAGCCTAGGGTGAGACGGGACACGGACACTGTCCATCACGACTGCAGGTGGGTGCTGGACATGAGTCCTTGCCACTGGGTCCCTCATTGCTTCCTCAGACACATCAATATGGAACTCCTGAACCCCAGGGAACCCAGCCCGCATGTATCCCCGGAACCTGCCCCAGCCAGAAGGGCTGTGTGGCCTCAGAAAAGCCTCTTTCCCTCTCTGTATGTTCATGATTCTAAGCACAGGTTGAGAAAAATCATCTTTATTATTGTTCATGGAGGAGGTGAGGGAGGCCAGTAAAGGGGGCCATTCTGAGGACGCAATTCTCTCTCATTCCCCAAACCCCCTGGGGAAGGAGGGTCTGAGGGGGTTGTACCCATTGTCCATCCTGAGAAAAACGGGGCTTCACCCACTGGCCTCTGGTGTCCCCCTTCGGAGGCCCCTAGCCCCAAACCCTCCCTGCCAGGAGCCCCCAGCGCCCAGCTCGGGCTCCAGCTGAGGGCCAGCCCTGTCCCTCTGCCTCAGGGCAGTGCCCTGGGGTCAAGGCCTCCAGAAGAGCCCGGGTGGGCCTAAGACAGACTCCAAGTCCTGGCTAAGGCCAGTCAGGAGGGGGCTGGGCCCCGGGGCTGGGCGGCTGCTGAGGGCTGGGTGGCCGCTGAGGGCTGGGCGGCTGCTGAGGGCTGGGTGGCTGCTGAGGGCTGGGTGGCCGCTGAGGGCTGGGCGGCTGCTGAGGGCTGGGTGGCTGCTGAGGGCTGGGCGGCCGCTGCGGGCTGGGCGGCTGCTGAGGGCTGGGGCTGGGACTCCCTTGCAGCAGACACTGTCGGCCTCTGGGATGGAAAATCCTGAGGGAAGGTGGGGAGGGAAAGATGGAGGACACCACTCAGATCCCCCATCCTCTGGTGGGGGACTTCAGGCCTCGGATTACCCAGGCCCTTCCTCCAACACAGGACCTCTGAGGGGTCAAAGGTTAACACCAGGAGGAAGAGGGGATTTCAGCTCCTCCTGCCCCACCCCAAGAAAGGTCATCCCAGCTCTTCTTAAACTTGGGGCGTGTTGAGGCTCCTTGAGCTGTCTGGGGCAGGGCTCAGGGTCTGGGGGAGGCGCTCGGGGAGGAGGGCCCATCTGTACCTGGCAAAGGTCCAGCAGAGTGCGGCTGCCCGCCAGGCACCAGAGCTCGCCCAGCAGGGACAGGACGACTCCCAGGAGGTCCAGCCAGCTGCCCACGGTCAGCAGCAGCACGAAGAGGCCGCCCATGCGCACCAGCAAGGTCTGGACGTGACTCTGCAGGCCGGGGTGCTGCCGTTGCTCTTCTATGGGGGTGGGGGGAAGGGGGTGCTTGTCACTGCTTGCCACCGTACCTGGAGCCCCAACCTCAGGTCCAGCTGGAGCGGAGCCTGGACCTCCCAGCTGGGGACCACCCCACCCCCGCAGCCCCCTTCCCTCCCTCCCTCCTCCCCCACCCCCACTCTCTGAGCACCCGCCTCCCAGGCTCATTGCTCACCCCCAAGCCTCCCTGCTGTTTTGTGCTCTGCTTGCAGTGAGGGTGGGGGAGCAACGACAGCTCCAAGTGGAGGAGTCCTCCCGACTGCACTCCCACATCTGATGCCTCAGTAAACCCTGGGGACACTTTCTGCTAAGTGGATCCCCACCTGGGCCCACCTCCACACTCCTGCTGCTCTGCCTAGTCCCAGCTCCTGGCTTCTGTTCTTGACTTTGTAGGTCAAGTGTCTACTCCATGTCTGTTCAGCAGCTAGTGACCTTCTAGATGGATCAACAAGATGAAATCTTTCCTTTGCTTACATTCTTCCCAGGACTTTCCATTGCATCTGGGGTAAGCTCCAAACTCCTTACCTTGCCGGTGAGGTCCTGCCTGATAGGATGCCTGTTCTCCAACCCCACCTCACCTCACCTCTGACCTGCTCCCATTCCTTATATCCTGGAGGCTTCCAGGTCTTCTTTTTGTTCAGCAAGCACACCAAGCTCAGGGCCTTTGCACCTGCTGCTCTCTGCCTGACTGCACTTCCCTGTCCTGCCCCTTTTACCCCATCTCTCCCCTGCAGCCAATGGTGTTTCCTATAGCCCGCATCTGACCAGGTTGCTCTCCCCTACTGAAAACCTGTAGTGGTTTCTCAGCAGATGGCCAGCCTGGCTGATGAGGGCTCCCCATCAGGCCCCCATGCAGCTGGCCAACCTCATCCTCTCCCCATTCCCTTGGGGTGACAGCCACACTCAACTTTTTTCAATTGTTTGACGGTGCTATGCCTTCTCTCACCTCTGGGGTTTGGCATGTGTGGTTCCTCCTGCCCGCCACCTCACACCTTTCCTGCTGGGCTCCTACCTATTCAAGCTCCATCTCCTCAGAGCTCCCACCTATTCAAGCTCCATCTCCTCACAGCACGACACACCCTTCCCTGAGCTGTTCCCTGTGGCTTCTGTTGGTAGACAGGCGCCCTGGGATGGTAGAGGTGGGGTCTAACCGTGAGTGGCCTCCCCGGGTCCCAGCATGGTGCTGCACCCAGGTCAGACCACGGGATGTGAGTGCCGAGTGGCCCAGCTGCCCCCCCAGGACCCCAGTGGTGGCCCCTACCCTGCATGTAGATGACCAGCAGGGCGTAGCAGATGACGAGCGGCGTCCAGAAGCGCACGGCATCCGAGGTGGTCGGGAAGTCCCGGTTGATGAGGGCCACAGCCGCCAGGTCACCCACAGCAAAGGCCACAGCCAGGGCACGGGCCAGCAGCCTGGGGAGGCCGTGAGCGCCGGCCAGCAGGCCCAGGCAGACCCCGCAGTAGTGCTGGCTGCTGTGTAGCTCATACAGCTGGCAGGTGTGGCGGCAGAGGCGCCTGGCACCCGTGCCCAGCAGGGTGGCCAGCCAGAGGCCCAGCAGCAAGTTCAAGGTGCGGTGAGGGGCACCCTCCTGCAGGAAGCTCAGGCCGCAGGTCAGCCCACAGCCCAGGGAGTACTGGCTTACGAGGTACAGCTGCAGCCTCTCCCTCTCAGAGCCCTGCGTGGGGCGGGAGTAGAAGAGGGATGTGGTGGGGGGTGCTGGGGGTTACAGCTGCAGCTTCTCCCTCTCAGAGCCCTGTGCGGGGCGGGAGCAGAAGAGGGGCACAATGGGGAGGGCTGGGGGTGCTCAGGCCTCCAGCTGTTTCTCACCAGGCACACAGACCACTCTGTAGGAGGCTGGAGCCAGAAGGAACCTTGGGAATCGTTTCCCAAGAAGGAATATTGCCTTCAAGTCAAGCCCTCCTGGGACCATTTCTTTCTGCTTGATTTCCCTCACAAATGTTACTTGGGACCCACGTGCTTACTGAAGGTTGGTGGCTCGGAGCCTTGAAGACCTGGGTTCAAAGCCTGACTCTACCTCTTGCTGGCTGACCTGGGACAAGTCGCTCACCCTCTCTGAGCCTTAGTCTCCCCACCTATGAGAAGCAGGTCACAGCAGAGCTTTGCCCGCTAGGACTGTGAGGACACGCGAGATGACGCACCCAAAGTAGCTGGCGGGCGCCTGCCTGGCACGTGGGGGGAGCCACAGCCGGGAGCTGCTACCGCTCTCTTCTTGGACTGGGGCTGCGGCCACTGCGGGCCACTGCGAGAGCGAGTGAGCAGGGGTCTGTGCTCCCAGTCCCTGGAGGCAATCTGTACTCTCCAGTCTCAGTCTTACAGAAAAGGGGTGGTGAGGAGACAGGGTGCTCCCGCTGGGCCCCCGCTTCCGGTGAAAACTAGGGCCCAGGGCTGGGGAGTGACTCACCACCTCCGGAAGTCTTACCTGGCCCAGGGAGAGCAGTGTGGACAGAGCTCGGAGGGAGAACTCAAGCACCACCAGGGCAGCCACCCGGGCCCCCAGGACGGTCAGGATCAAGGCCAGCCCGGCCAGGTGCAGGGTCTCCAGGGAGGCCCATTGGGCCTGCAGCCGCTGCTTCTCCAGCCGCCGCTCGGGGTTGCTGTGGTGCAGAGCGGGCTTGGGCGGGGTCAGAACCCAGCCTCGGCCCAGGCAGCGGCCCTGGGCCCCCAGAAACACTCTCTGGGGACAGGGTTCTCATCCCTCCAGTCCTCCCCACTGGAGGCCGAATTCAGCTGGGGGGTGGGCGGTCAGGGCTCCCGGAGGGCTGGGGAGTGGGCTGGATTGGCAGACACTCACTTGGCACAGTTCACAAAGAAGTAGACCTTCAGGAGGCTGTTCAGGACCGAGACTCCACTGGCCCCAATGAGGCCTGAGGGCAGGAGGGAGGGCAAGTGAGTTTGGCAGGGTGAGAGGTGGTGGGAGACCCACGTGGGGGGTCCACCCTGTGCTGCCCAAAGCGGGTGGAGGGGTGGGGCTGCGTAGGAGGAGGAGGAGGCGGCGCTCACCTTGAAGTACAGAGTCGAGGAGGCCGGATCCCCACTGGAGGGAGGGGAGGCTGGGGAGCCAGGAGGGGAGGGATGGCAGGGAGAACATGGCCGCTGGGATCAGCCCCAGCCCCAGCCCCAGCCTCCAGCCAGATCTGCACCAGAGAGATCAACAGTCATGGGGCAAAGGTGTCTGTGGAGGGAGGGGTGGGGCGGGGAGGGGGAGGGTAGAGGTGAGGGAGGGGAGCGGTCAGAAGTGGGGAGGTCAGAAGTCCCAGAAGAGTGGGGTCAGAAGTGGGAGGGGGGAAGAGGGGAGGAGAGGGGAAGGGAGGGGCGGGGAGGGGAGGCAGGGACCTCAACCTTCAGGGCCGCAGGGTTGTGGGGCTTTGAGAGCCAACCGCTGCTCAGGGGCTCCACATCTGGGCAGCACGACGTGGGGGCCGTCTCCAGCACTGGTCCTGGCCTCTGTCCCCGCTCAAGTTGGATGCCCACTGTTTCGCCTTCCTGAAGGCCCAGGCGTCATTGTTGCCCTGGCCCCCAGCCTTGCTTCTGGGCTCTGCCCCTCAGCCCCAGTTCTGGAAGGGGCCGTCTGTGTCCCCACAGCCCGAGGCTCAGTGCCCTTCCGCCTGTGGTCTGGAAGGTGGTCTGTCCCCCCACAGCCTGAGGTCTGGAGGCAGGGCCCCTATCCTCCCACAGCCTGAGGCTGAGATCCAGGTGGGGGGCCCTCCTCTCCCTCAGCCACTGTGCGTCCTTCCCCGACGGTCCTCTCCCTGGCCGCTAGGTGGCAGGCCTCCATCGGTTGGACGCGGTGGGGTGCGGCTGGCCTGCCCCAAGACTTTTGGATCCTCCTTCCCCAGAGCGAGGAGAGAGAGCCAAGGGTGGGGGTTCAGGGGTGGGGGAGACGGAGGCTGCCAGCAGAAGGGAGTCGTTGAAGTAAACAAAGTAGAAAAGTTTATTGGTTTGGAGTGTGCGCTAGGGGTACCCCTGGGAAGAGCAGACGTGGGGTGTGGCGGGGTAGGCGGTTCAGGCTGCTTGACCTGGGCCAGTCCTGTCCCTTCCAGGGACTCGGCATCCATTCCTGAAGCACAAAGGTCAGCGCGGGCCTGAGGAACACACTCAGCGGGGGGAGTGTGGCTTCAGTTCAGGGGAGAGGGCCCCAGATGAGGACACCTGGCTCTGCGACTCCCCTAAGCAAGTCACTTCCTTGCCCCGGGCCTCAATCTCCTCACCTGAAGAATGGGCATTGCGAGAGCTCCCTTTCAGAACGGTCATGAGGATTTGTGCAAACGCCCACAGTGCTGGGCATCTAGGAGGCCCTCGTAAAAGCTCTTGGTGGATGTCACAGGCTGAATTATGACTCCCCCTCCTCCACATTTGTACATTGAAGTTCTAACCCCCAGTCTGTGACTGTACTTGGAGATGAGGTCTCTGAAGAGGTAATTATGTTAAAAGGAGGACATTAGGGCGGGAGCTAGTCCAGCACGACCAGTTTCCCTAGAAGAAGGGATTCGGACACAGACACAGAAGGTAGACCATGTGAGGACCCTGGGCCGCCAGGGAGAGAGGGCTCAGAGAAACCAACCCTGCTGACACCTTGACCTTGGACTTCCAGCCCCCAGACCGTGGACAGCATCTGTTGTTTGAACCCCTGGCTTGAGGGGCTTTTTTATGGAAGCCCGAGGCCTCCCCGTGTGTGCAGTGACACGCAGGCTCTCCAGCGCCTGTGGTCCTGGCTCTTGCCAGAGGCACCAGTCTGGGCTGGGCAGAGCTAAGTTCCAGTGCTGGTTCTGTCCCTTCAAAGCTGTGTGGCTTTCCACCTGGTGGGCCTCAGCTTCCCCTGCTACGAGAGAATTTCACCGTCTCGCACTATTTGAGGACCAAGCAAGCCGATGCGTGTGAGTGACCCCACTCGGGGTGACGGTCACGACCCGGAGCGGTTATTATAATCACGGTAAGGCTCTGGGATGAGGTAACCCAGGCAAAGGGAAGAGAACTTGCCAGAGAACAGAGAACAAGCGGCTCCAGCCCCGAGCGGGCCGTGGGTCTGGGTTGACTGAAGCTGCCCACACTCTCCTCGGACGTGTGGCAGGGGCTGGGCCTGTGGCCTGCTCTAAGACGGCCATTCCCAGCCGGAGCAGGCCGTCGCTCCTGGGTCCCGGGCTGTGTCAGGAGATGGCGACGAGCGATGCCGCCTAGGTGCCCTGGTGCTGGCTCCGCGCGGCCAGTTTCCGGAGCTCATCCCAGAAGAGCATGCTGAGGATGGTGTGGGGGCCCAGGCGCAGGTAGGCTGGGCCCAGACCCTTGTAGAGGGCCAGGGGGCCCTCCTGCCTCCAGATCTTCACCAGGCAGTCAGCGAGGCCACCGTACAGCTGGCCCTGGGGACAGAGGCAGGGTGGAGGTCACTGCAGGGGTCATGGGGCCTTGGCTGGCACAAGTGGGCGTGTGTCTGTGTGGAGGGGCCTCTGTGGTACATCAGCAGAGAGACTGTCCCCAAGCAGGCAACTTACAGAAAGGTGACCCCTTAGGCTGTGACATTTAAGATGAGACCTCTTCCTCCAGGTAGCCACAGCCCATGCCCAGGGCCCAAGATTTGGCTAGTGGCACGCGAGTGGATTTCGTCCCCATCTCTGCCTTTGGAGGGCACCTTTGTGTTGAACACAACCTGTGCAACGGAACATGGCGGGCCGTGGGGCCAGGCCTAGTTGGGTGACCTCAGGCACGTCACTAGATTGCCCCGATCTTCTGTTTCCTCAGCAGAAAAATGAAGGTGGTTGTGAGGGTAGAATAAAGTGCAGGTGTGAACCTGCTTAGCCCGTGCCGGGGACGTGAGTGCTCAGCAAACCGGCCAAATCGATGTGTCTGCGTGTATGTCACACATCTGCATGTCCCTGGCTGTGTGTGTGTGTGCGCGCACACTGGGGCATGCTTTCCAGCTCCCCGCATCCCCCATGCACCCTCCCCTGCTCACTCGGCCAGTTCCGTCCACGGGCTGATTGTAGAGCCGTGTGCTGACCACGTCGAAGGGAGTCATGACCGCGGCCACGGCGACACTGCTGATCATGCCTCCAGCCAAGGCCACCAGCCAGCTGTCTTCTGGGAGCCACTGTGGGGATGGGACAGGCTCTGACCCCTGCAGCTGCTGCCATCCCCCCACCCCCATGGTGCCCACCCTACCCTCCCAGTACTTGCGGGCTGGAAGAGTTGGGGTTAAGGGAGCAGACCAGGCCCCTCTAGCCATTCCCCCAGCCCAGCTCCTTCACGGCATCAGGGCTCCGGCCCCCACCCCTGCTGGGCACAAGGGCAGAGCCGGGGTCCTCAGCTCTCTTCAGGGGCCCTGTCTGCCCCTCCCACTGGCCTTGCCTAGATGGGCGTCCAGCTGGAGATGTTGGGATGGGATGAGGGCCCACACAGGGAGAATGGAGGCAGATGGCCCTATTCTGTCATGTCTGAGGGTGGGCACGGGTGTCCCTGGCTCCTCACCTGTCGCTTCTGCACCCAGGCCTTGGCAGAGGCAAAGGTGGCCAGCTGGGCGGCTGAGCCGACCATGACCCTGGGCACGGCCCCACCCACGCCCCGCCATAGCCCTGCCAGGCCCTGCTGCCGCCAGATGGTCTCCAAGGCACCCAAAACACTCTGTGGGGAGAAGGCACCGGGTCACTGGGCAGCCCCTGCCAGCCCACCCAGCCCAGGGGGCTCTGGGGAGTGACAGTCCCTACCTGGTGATGGTGCTGGTGCCCCACGGCCATCGCGGCCACCGTCTGGGCCTGCAGCTGCGTTTTGACCTGTGGGAGCAAATGTGACAGAAGAACTGGACAAGCAGCGGCCCGACCTCCAGACCTCCACGAGCCCACACCCACTGCTTAGGGGACATGGGGAACAGGGTTTGGTGGGGAGGCTCTGAAGTCGGCCTGGGTCTACATCTCGGTGTGACCTGGGGCAAGTCACTTGACCTTCTCCCAGCCTGCCCGCTCCCACTGTTCCGAGGACTAAGTGGGATGGTGACTATCCAGCCTCTGGCCTAGTCCGCGGAGGCCCCGCTTATTCTGAACTTGCTGGGCCACATAGGAAGACAGGTGACCATGCTGGGTCTGCACCAGCACCCGCCCTGTCGCCCTCTACCCCCTCCCCTGACTCAGGCCCAGTGGAGCAGGGACCCCAGGAGAAGGAGCATGGGGCAAGGCTCCTGGGCTTTGCACCTAGGGACAGATTCCAACCCCCAGGCAGGGATGTTCTGGGGAGCGTCCCCACCTGGCCTGCCCCACCCCGCCTGGTACCAGAGCCAGCCTGGAAGGTTCCAGAGGCGCCCAGCCTCCCTTCCCCACTGGAGAGCTGGGTCATGGGGTGGTGGAGGTTGGAGACAAGGCACTCACCAAGTAAGCAGGACTCCCCACGAAGGCTCCCAGTGCCCCAGCCACCGCGCCGGCGACCACCGTGCCACCAGGCTGCTGGGTGAGGCCAGCCTGGCCCGCCAGGCTGTAGCAGTAGAAGCGGACGCCATTCATGAGGCCCTGGTAAAGGAGGCCGGCGGCCAGCCCCTTCTGCAGGCCACACAGCCCGTCTGCACGGACCACAGCTGCTACTGAGGCCAAAAAGCCCCTGTAGGGCCGTGGGTAGGTGCCTCGGGCCTGCAGCTCCCCTTGCAGCTGCAGCCTCGTCTTCACCACCTCCAGGGGGTTGGTAAAGACGCAGGCCAGGCAACAGGCCGAGGCGCCCAGCACCAGGTCCACAGCTGGGGCAACCGTCTCCATGGCCTCTGTTCCTGAGGCTGGCCGTGCCCAGGTCAGGGGCCTGGGTACAGGCCCTAGGGTGGGGGCGTTTAGGCTCTCTGCACCCCTGCCCCGCCACAGGGCTGGGGATCTAGGGGGCCTGGGGCCATGTCTGGTGGGCAGAGGTCCCAGTCGGGTAGGCTGGGTGGCCCCTGGTCTATCTTGGGAGTCCACCTTCTCTGCTCAGCCACTGGGGCTGGCGGAGCACGGGACACGCCCCCACTGGCTCGGACCAATCCCAGCTCTCTCTGTTCTCCACACCTTCCAGCAGGGGTGTGCCTGGACCCTGGGATCTGGGGAAAAGGTCACCTGGGACAGGAGGCTGATTGGGGCCAGGGAGAGGGTGCCCGTCAGCCAGGACACCTCCTCCAGCTTTTCTTGTCCTCCTGCCCTCCCTCTGGCCCTGGAGCAAAGGGTACTTCTGGCCTAGTCAGTCCTGCTGCAGCTCAGAGCCCAGGGCACAGGGGCGACTGCCCAGGGAGGGTCCCGGAGCCACGTGCCCAGGCAATGCAGCCACTGTCCACAACCACCCTGCACCATCTCTGCGGCTCCTCTTCCCCAGTCTCAGCCTTCCAGTCCGACTCCCACAGTCTATGGTTCCACTGTTAGGGAGAGCAGCGGCGGCAAAGGGCTTCTCGAGCCCTGTGGAACTGGTTTTGAATCCCAGGCTCCGCTGTCATGTGGGACCCTGGGCAATCACTCCCTTTGCTAGCTTCAGTCTATTTGTAACACGGGAATATTAGTATCTGTCTCAGAGGTTTTTTGGAGGGTTAGAGATGCATGAACAGCACGCCTAGCACAGGGCTTCACCAGGTAAAAGATGGCCCATATCCCTTCCCCCAGTTGCCACCCCCCCCTTCTGGCTCCTTTCTCTCCGTCCATGCCTCAAATGATTTCAGGGCCGTTGAGCCGTCTCAAGGAGTGGCCCGAGGCTTTGGTCATCACCCCATGCGGACTTGCCCCCCAGTCCTGCCCCGCTTCTGGTGGGAGCCCCTTCTGGGCTGTAGGTGTCTGGAGGAGAGGCCCTGGTGTGGAAATGGCTCTGTGTCAGAAGGGACCTCACACCCCTGGGAGCCAGCACCACCCTGGTCTCTGTCCCCAGGGCATCTCCCTTCTGCCATGGACACCCCGCCTCACCGAAGCCTCCATGCTCCACAGGCTCCATGCCCACCCTTCCCAGCACCCACTCCTTTCGGCCCAGGTGTGAGGGCCTGGGGGGGGCATTGCCAGGTGCTCGAGTGCCTCAGGCTCCCCCCCGCTCCCCTGCCTGCACCTGTTAAGCTTGGTGGTACCCTCTGGTCAGCCCCCAGGGCAGCAGCTCAACAAGCCGTCTGGGGACAGCTTGGACTCTTGGGTTTATCCCAAATGGCCGGCCCTTGTCCCCAGAGCTGGGGAGGCTGGCCGTGGAGACAGGCCCTGGGACTAGAGGAGTGTCCTCCCCTCCCCTGGGCGCTGCAGGAAATAGGAGAGCAAAGGTCAGGCCAAGAAACCCTCAGGGCCTGAGCTCCAGAGAGCAGCACCGGGGCAGTGGGTGAGCGGGCACCCAGCGTCGGCACACAGCAGCTGACGGAAGAAAATCAGGAATGAATGGCTGAGCAGCTTTAGACAGGGAGGGGAGAGGCAGCCGGTGCGGGGGTGGGGGTGGGGTGGGGTGGGGTGTGTGGAGATCTCCCACCCCCAGCCGGGTCACAAAGGGCCAGTGACAAGTCTTGGCAATATAACGTGTCTATTTTATTTAAAAAAAAAAAAAAACAAAAAGACACCAAACCCAGACCATCTGACCCCTTCCCCCAGAGGGTCCGGCTCCAGCCAAGCAGGGGACAGTCAGGAGGCCCTCTCCGGGATGTCAGACTGGTGGGCTCTGCCCCACTCCGAGCCCTCCTCTCTCTCCTTTGCTCCCGGCAGAAGGAGACAGCCTGACTCCTGGGTCTCCTGGCACTGCAGTCTGGGGAGAGGTGGGTGCCTTGGACACACAGGGCCTCCGGGCAGCCAGGGAGGGGCTGCCCAGCCTCCCAGCCCCAGCCGGGCGCCCTTGCCGGCAGACAGCAGTGCGGCTGGGGACGGTGTTAGCGAGGCAGCATGCATGGAGGCCCCAGCGTCCGGCTTCCCTGCGCGGCCAGCTGAGTGTTCAAAAGTGAACGAGGATGGTCAGGCCTTGGCCGGGACCCCTGACCCAGGAGGGGAAGAGGGGACTCCTGCCCTCTCAGTCCTCTGCTCCCCGCAGAGTCGGCATGACTCTCATCGCCATCCTGGAGAGGCAGACGCATCCGTACATGCCGCGCGTACGCAGAGCCCATAGGGCTCAGACCCTCCGCCCCAGCGCTCTCCAGTCACCACCGGCCAGGTGGGAAGCCCGAGAGCGTGGAGCACCCGTTCTGTATCCCTGTGAGGGCAGAGACCCTGGCTCGAGCCCCCGTCGGTGCTTCTGTCCCCCAGGGCAGGAGTGGGCCATGGAACACAGGGGCAACCCTGGCCCCAAGCCGCACGAGGGCAGAGCGAGGACAGCGGGTGCTGCTGGCAGGCCCCTCCTGGCCCCGGGATGCCGACTGGCTCCGCCTCAGCACCAGGGGTCCCGGGAGGCTCTGCCCCGGCACAGGCTGTCACTCCGCTGCCAGGCGCTGTGGATGAGGCTCAGGGCGTCCTTGAACTTCTTGTTGGAGGCTTCCTGGATGGCCTTGTGGGGGAGGTCCACCTGTGGGGGTTCCGGGCTAATCTGAGGGCTGTGGTCCGGGACCCTGCTTTCTCGGGCAGCTGTGGGAACCCCGGGTCCCCCTGCACTGTGGGACCAAGGTCAGCAGCGGCGTTTCCCAAGTTCAACTATGAGCTGTGGCCTCAGGGGCACGGGGCCGGAGTCTGTCCCAGAGCTATGGGTATGGTGCTGTCCCCAGGCCCAATTCCTGCCTCTGTACTGTGCGGGGCCCTCCTCCCCAGGGAGCGCCTCCACTCCCTCCTCGGGGCCCTGGGCAGCTAGGTACCTGGTAGATGGTTTTCCACCCAGAGCTGAGTGCAGACAGGAATCGGTCCAGTTCAGATGTGCAGCTCAAGTAGATGACCCAGGGTGGGAGGGGCTGCTGGCTGTCCTGGGAAAACTCCTGGGGCGAGTGGGTCCCCAGGTGAGCAGAGACAGCGTCCCTTCTGCAGGGCCTGCTCCCCCCCACCGCCCCCTCTCCCCACCCCTCCCCCACCCGCCCGGCTCACCAAGACACAGTACTCCTTGCCCGGTTCCGTAGCAACAGCACTGACGTCGGCCAGCTTGGCTGTGCCCAAGGAGCGGAAGAAGCTGGTCTGGCAGTCCTCGTGGCACGTGAAGAGGCGGTCGGCGGCGATCACTAGGCAGCAGGGGATGCAGGGGCTGGGAGTCACCCCCTGGGGGATGACCTGAAGGGCATGGGCAGAGGGGAGGGGAGAGGCAAGCTGGAGTTCTTCCGGGCCGGCCGGCACCAGGACACCACACTCCGGCCCCGCCGGCCCTTCGGCCCCTGTCCAGGGGTTAGACAGGCTCCGCCCACCTCAGAAGCACAGGTGGGGACAGGGGAGGCTGTGGGGGTGTCCTGAGTTCTAGGGTCCACTCCTGGGTTGTCCCCTGGACGTCCCCATCTTGGTTCCCACGAGCTGCTCCCTGAGTGGGAGGCTTTGGGCCAGGGCCCCGGGGATCCTGCACGGGTCGGGAGGCTGGGGGGCAGTGCAGCGGGGGGCGCTCACCCCTTTGGACACGGCCCGGCAGAGATGCTGCATCCAGTCGGCCATGTCGGCCTCGCTGTCCGCGCTCAGCTCCAGGCACGGCCGGTCAGCGAGGATGACCTGGAAGGCGTGGGGCCGATCCGTGGTGTTGGCTCTCCGACAGCCACCGCACTGCTCCCCCCTGGGCCAGACGAGGAGGGGTGAAACGGGAGCAAGGAGGCAGGGGCGGCTCAAGGCGTGCAGACACAGCGTGCCTGCCCCCGCGCCCCAGAGGCGGGAGGACCTGGGAGGGTGGTGCAGACCCCCGGGACTCTCAGGAGAGGCTAGTAGCTGCTGGCCAGGCCCACCCCTTTCTGTGGAACAACTTCTGCTTCCAGAATCGCCAGGACCCTCCTAGCTATTGTGGCCTGGCTAGGCGAGGGGTGAGGAGGGGCTCCAGGCTCTGGCCCTCCCTTTATCGGGGCACATGCACTCACACTCCCTCTTGGGGCCCAAGGCTGTCTCCAAGCATGTGTGTGTCCCTCTTCCACCAGGTCGGGAACTTCCCAGGGGGAGTGACCTTTTCCCCTGCCTGACCAGATCCTTCCCTCCCTGACAGGAAACCATCCCTCCTCCCCTGGCTCAGGATCCTGTAGCCCCTCAGAGATCAGCAGACCCCCAGCTACCGGTCAGGGCTGCCGGATGGGGTGCGGCTGAGTGGGGTGGGCTGAACTGACGGATAAGAGCGGGTATCAGCTCAAGCCAGGGAGGACAGGAGCGCTGGGCCACAGGCTTAGCCAGAGTCCTCACCCGGGGGGGGGGGGGGCGACACGAGGCTCCGTACCTGCCCAGCCCCGCATCGCCAGGGCACTCACCCCATGTTCACCGAGAGCAGGGGGGTGACATCAGTGCGGTCGGGATACTGGTAGAGGATCCCGTTGCTGCAGGGGCACAACAGAGCAGGGGTGAGGCCTGTCCCTGAAGCGGAGAGCCAGGTAGAGCCCAAATCCCAGGGACACCCTGCAAGCTGGGGACTGAAACGGAGGGTGAAGAAGGAACCAGAGGCACAGGAGGGCACGCTACCCCCTCAGCAGCCCGGGACAGTGAGAGGCAGCAGCCCAGCCCACATCTACACCTGATGCCCCAGGATTCCTTGGGCCCCGAAGATGGCAGCCTTTACACAGAAGCTCTAATATCCCAAGGCAGGTGGGCCCTAAAACCCTCATGGGGGTGGAAGGAGGCCCCCTTGGGCTTCTCTCCTCAGCGGCCGGTCCAACAAGCTCCAGGCTGAGCCCGAGGCCGGCGCTGCGGGTGCGCCCACCTGAGTACCACGAAGCATGTCTTCCAGTGCTCCTTGCCCAAGTAGGAGGTGCCCGCCTTGTAATACAGCATGCCTTCTTTGGTGATGACGCCCTCGGGAGGTGAGCAGTGGCAGGGGATGGGACCCAGGGACTCGTCCATGGGGTCCTCCCAGTGGACAAGCCCATAGAAGCGCACAGTGACAGCAGTGGCCTAGGAGGGGCAGAAGACAGAGCGGTGAGGCCTGGGCCCGGCTCACCGACGGCCCAGCACCAGGAAAGGCCACTGAGGAAGCAAGGGCACACCCCCAGCGGGGTGGGGGACAGGACCCGGGGTAGGAGAGCCCCTCCCAGGTGGGAGACAGAGAAACGCTGAAGACCTCTATTTGCAGTGCCCGACCTCATCCTGACACCACAGTGGGACTCAGGGACTCAGGGACGACCCCCCCCCTCCGCTCCTGGCACTCACCTCACACTTAGACTCCTGGGCCACAAATTTGGCCAGTGCCAGCTTCTCCATGGTGGCATCAGTCAGGACACTGGGGTAAGGTGGTTCCCGGCAACCTCTGATCATGGCAGACTTTAAAGACGCCAAGAAGAACCTACACGGGGAGAGGGTTTTGCTGTCAGAGGCCCGGGGCGGGGGGCCCACCCCTCAACCAGACAGGATCCTGGCCTGGAGGGTTCCCAGAAACTTTGGGGAGGGAGCTGGCTGGCACCAGAGCTCAGGGCAGCGGGTGGGGCAGTGACACGCAGGAGTCTGCTGTCATCTGACAGGGACCTGGGAAACGCCAAACCACTCTCAGTAGCCCGGGGGGCCTGGGGTCTGCTGGCAGTACGGTGGGACCCAAGTCCGTATAATGACACCTGGTTATCATGAGTCATTTCTGTATGCATCCCGTGGCCCAGGACCGTGGCCCCGTGGTGGTGGGGCTTGTGTTTCTTTCCTGTTAGTAACTCACGCCAGCCCCCTTCCTCTCTGGCGGCCACCTCAGGTCTCAGGTCGCCCGAGCGGACGACACGAGTCGCTCAGGGTGCTTGCACACCCCCGCAGGTTCCAGAGGGAACACATCTGTTTGCCACGTCTGTGTGACCTGCTGCTCCCCCGCCCACCCCCAGGCCGCTCTCCAGTCCAACGGACACAGGGAGATGGCAGGGGTCAGGGGCGTGTCACTCACTCGGCCAGGGCCACGTCGGCCGCGTCCAGCAGGAACTGCTTCCTGCGGTTGGTACACACCAGCTTCACGGTCTGCTGGTCCAGGCCCACCTGCCAGAAACGAGACCTTCACATGCGCACAGGGCTTGGCGGCTGCCTGGAGGAAGAGGCAGCCGTGGCCGGGCTAAGGGCTGGCTGGGGAGGGAGGAAGCACACGCCAAAGGCGCCACGGGGTAAAGCCCCAGAGGCCGGGGACCCTGGCATGAGTCGGGGAAGGACGGTCAGAAATGTGGATGAAGAGGCGTCCTCAACTCGGTTCTCCTCCCCAGCACCACAGGCACAAGCTGCTCTAAGAGAAGCTGACGCCTGATGGTGAGGCCCGGTGGGGGCAGGCCTCACTCTGCAGCTCTGCCGGCGGGTGGTCGAGGAGCCCTGTTCCACGGTGTATGCCCACCGCCGACCTGCACTCACCGACACATAGTCAAGTTCGTTGTAAGAAACGGCCTCTTCCACCAGGTATGGCTTTTCCGCGGCCCCTGAGAGAGGAGACCCCAATGCCTGTGACCCACAGCGGTCTCTTTCCCCCTGCTGCCCCATCTTCTAAGATCCCGTCTCTCTCTGAGAGTGGCCCTGTCCTTGCCCTGCCATCTGACACGGAGGAGAGTGATGTGGGGTGCTTGGGTCTCACGGGGCCGCTGAGGTGGCCGGCGGCACAGCCAGGCAGGGTTCTGGTCACCGCAAGCCAGGCGGCCGAGAGCCGGGGGTGGGGGCACTGGGAGAGGGCGGGCGGCGGGCCTCATGCTCAGCCTCGGCTGGGCCCAGGGGCGGCAGGCACCTTTCCGCAGCAGGTAGACGTAGCAGTCCGTGAGCAGCACGTAGAGCAGCTGCAGGTTGCCCTCCATGTGCCCCGTGCTCATCCGGATCATCTGTGGGGCCGCGACAGAGGAGGGTCAGGCCTCCCCAGCTCTCACCTGCCGCCCCACTCTGGGCCTGCACTGTCCCACTCGCCCTGGAGTTCCCGGGACTGACCTTGAAGAGCTGCTCCTCGTTTTCTCGAAACACGTGGATCATCAGCAGAAGCAAGTGATTGTTGTCCACTCTGTGAGAGCGACAGGCATGGGGGTGTCAGGCAGGGGCAGGAGGTGACACGACACACAGTGGCACACAGGCACGCAGAGGGAGCGTGGCTGTCGTGGCGCTGGCTCTGCCCGGGAGCCAGAGTGTGTGGGGGGGTCCTGCACCCCATCCCGCCTCCCAGCCCAGGCGAGGCCTCCCAGGAGCTACACTTTGTCTGGAGGACAGACACCCACTGTCCTCGGCTTTTGAGGGTGGGAGCGTCCCTCAGGCCAGCGGCACGGAGAGCCCTGCGCACCTGAACTCTGCTGAGTGGCTCATGTCGGAGGGGCTCCCCTGCCCCTCATCCACCCCGGAGTCCTCCGCGCTGCTCAGACACGGGCTGGGCTGGTCTCGCTTGAGCTCGCACAGAGTCTCGTGGGTCCCAGGCTCCAGCTCTGGCACAGGCCCCTCCCCAACCAGGGGCAGCTTGGCATCCGGCTCCTGGGTCCCCGGCTCTGGGGCCTCCCCGGGGGGTGCGTCCTCTAGGGGCCCAGGCGTCTGCCCCGCTCTTCCTCCTCCTCCCTCTTCTTGGCCAGCAGTCGCAGGGCTACCAGGAACATGCAGCGGTTGGCCCGGCCCTGCAGGGTCATGGTTGCTGCCACCTGACGTAAGAGTGCTTGGACTCTCAACGGTAAAGCGGTAGAAGTCCATTGGGGCTGGAAGCCCCTCACTAAAGTCGCAAAATGGCGGCTTCTCCGGGGCTTCCCCGGGGGAGCCGGTCCGAAAGGACTGGTCTGGGGACTGGACGTGGGAGCGCCAGGTGCTGGGGTCCAGCTGCCCGTTGAGCTGGTCGATCACCTTACTCAGGGGCTGCCCCAAGCGCTCCATGGACGTGTCCTTCATCTCGGGGATAAGCAGGCCCATCTGGCCTGGCTCCGAGAGCTCGCTGCTCTCCGCCGTGCTGCTGGGCCCCTCTCCCTCCTCCTGGGGGGACGTAATGGTCGCATCGGGGGAGGCCCGCCCCAGGCCTGGACTGCTGACCAGGCTGTCGCCGTCTCCCCGCCGGGCACCGGTGTCCTGGGTGGAGGTGGGGTGAAGCGGACTGGCTTCCTCATCCGACCTCGTCTTCTTCTTCTTGCCAGTTTTCTTCTTCTTGGTGACCCTGGGACAGTAGGGACAGGGAGAGATTTACCATCTGAGCGCCACAGAACTGGCGAACGAGACAGGCTGGGTCCAAGGGGGTGATCCTGGGTGTGTGACCTCCGAGGGCACAGGAGGGAGCTTCAGTGGTCCTGGGCAGTGCCGGGTGGGAGGCCCTAGGCCAGGGGGCAAGAGCAGCTCAGGCCCTGAGGTAGCCCCGCTGCCAGCAGAGGCAGGAACCCCTGAGCAAGGCCTACGAATTCTAGCTGCCGTCACCGCTGAGCCAGCTGCTCCGGGAACAAACACAAGCCGTGGCCAGTCAGGACGATGGTGCCTCTAACCCTGCCCTCCCCTTGGGATGTGGCCAGTGGCCCCTGAGCTGAGCTCACTTCCCATCAGGTATCACCGCAGATAATTCAACCAGAAATGCACTCGGAGTCTTCTGGGCTCAAACTTCCTTGGTGGCAAGTTGGCTGGGATGGGCCCGGCAGGGCGACCCCAGGTCTGAGCCATTTAAGCAACTGAGGCCTTGAACCAGCCTACAGGGCGGGACCCGTCTCCTGCCTCAGGCCAGCAAGCCTTGGAGGGTACGTCATGCACATCTGCTTCTTCGGTGCTGAGAGTCTCAGGGGTGGGAGCCAGGGCAGGTCGGGGAGCCCGGGAGGCTCTGGGCCAAGAGCTCCCCAGTCTGTCCTGCACCTCCTCCTTCCCTTCTAGGTAGGTCCCTGTCCCCCTGATGGTGACACTTTCGAGGAGCCATGCTGAACTAGGATCAGTACACTTCTCAGAAACTGTACGGGGACATCCAAGAACTGTTAGAATTCCAGTGTGAAGGGGTTTTCTGGCCCTGGATGAACTGGACAAATGCCCCCGCAGCCCAGATGTGGCCCCAGCTGCCAGCCACAGCTGTCGTCCGTGCCACACCACCTTCCGGGCTCCGGCCCTCTGTTTCTTCTTGCTCCAAGAACCACTGGAGAACCCCTTAGTCTCCAGGAAGATCCCAGTCCGCCCCTGGGTGTGTGGTCCCTGTGCAGGAGGACTAAAACATGATGCTGGGAGCGGACGGGATGGACACCCGAATGTCCCCCCAACGCCCGCTGACCTAATGACTTCGAGCTCTGTGCAGGTGTCTGGCAGGTTGAGAGTGTGGGATTCGCCCTTCTCCTGAGAGGTGGTGTGCACTGGGGTGGTGTCGGAGGAGGACACGGTCTCTGCTGGGTCCTCGCTGAAGGGGTTGTGGCGCTGGGTGGGGCTCTTGGTGGAAGCTTTACTGCTGGTTGGGTCCGAAGCAGTGGAACGGGGGCCACTGACGGTGTCTGTGAGGTCTCCATCTGGGAGAACAGGACACAGGAGACAGCCCGTCAGACACCATCTGGCAACCCCAGGCCCCCAAATCCTGCCTTAACTCACGAGGGAGGCAGGTGAGTCCCTCCTGGGGACATCTGATCAGGGTGGCCCTGTTTTAAGAGCAGAAGCCCCAAACCAACTGCACACAGGGCGTGTGCTCTAAGAGTAACCTGGAGGGACGCCATCACCACTCCACTGGGAACCCCCAAGAGCTCAAAGCAATTTGGCTGAGTTGGAGGTAAGAGCCCCAAGATTCAGCAGCCTCCAGGTGGAAGCCCGTCAGGGACGGTGACCTTGATGCCTGGAGAGGACACAGGCCACGGACCTCTCAGGTTAATCTTACGGCCTTCTGTTAGAGGGAGGTGTTGGGGGGGTATCCAGCAGGGCTGAGATACCCGAAGTCCTCTGAAGGGTGCCCACTCCGCCCCGCACCAGAGGCAGATAAAAGCAACAAAGGAAGGGAGAACAGAGGAAGATGATAGGGATCAGAGAAATTGAGGGGTGCAGGGTACAGTCAGGGGATGAGAGATAGGATAGGGAGTCCGGAGGGTGGGGGAAATGCAGAACAAGGGCCCAGAGCACAGTGGGAAGAATGACAGGCCAGAGCAACAAGGAGATGCAAAGGGGAGAGGAAAGGGGTCCTGAGTGGCCGCCCCCAACAACTGCCTCACAGGCCTTTCGGCGGCTGCTTCTCTCCCTGACATCGGTACACTCCCGGAGTGGGGGGCGGGACCAGGCACCCCTTTAAGGCGCGAGCTGGGAACTCCATTTCGCTCAAGTCTCCGGTCCCTTCTGGGTCCCCCTCACCCTTGGCTCCACCGTGGGGAGAAGGCAGGGTAGGGGGAGGGTGCTGCCTCTCCAGAGAGGGGCTGCTTTGACTGCTCCCCCTACCCCGACCACCCGGCCCAGGTTACCGGAACAGGAGCAGGAAAAACACACCGGGCATTTATCTGGTGGCAGATGGGAGCAGGCCCAGCTATGGGACGAGATCGGATGAAGGTTAATGGCACGGGGCACGGGATGCTCACGCCCCATTTGCCAGTGTACACACATCATGTGGGCCATTATCTGCCCAGAGGAGACGTGGCAAACATGCTTCCTCCCCTCGGCCTCATCTGGAAGGGCCCAACGTGCTGGCCACTTCCTCATGGGTCCTGGAAACCAGCAGGCAACTGTCCACTGATACAGCACACCATCCTTTTTTTTTTTAAAGTACAGTGTCTTTTAACATAAGGACAAAGGTAGGGGCCAAAGGCAATTGCCAGCCCTGCTAGAAAAACACTAGCAACATGTGAGACTTCCTTCAGTCCTGGGCCCCCAGAGCCTTAGTTCTCAGAGGTAGACAACCCTGCCCTTCTGTCTCAAAGAAGGGTCCCACGAAGTCATATGTTCTCGTTCTAGCCCCTAGAGATCCAGAAGGAGTGCTGAGAAGTGAGTGAGCAGGCCCCGGGACGTGGTGGCTGTCCAGGCTGCTGACCTGCCAGCTCTGTAATGAGCCAAGGACCACGGAAGGCCGCCTCAGCCCCAACCCCAGGGCCCCGAATTTGGAGCTGCCCCCAAATCCTGCTTTCCTCCGGGGGAAGAAGACTGAGCTTCCCCAGGGGAGCTGCCTGAATGGGCCTGGGAACTCAGGAGAGCAGGAGATCCTGGTGGGATGAAGCTCACGTTGCCCGGGCACCCAGCCCCAGCCCAGCCCAGCCCAGCCCAGCCCAGCCCAGCCCGAGCAAGCAGCAGTGCGACCCGAGCTGTTAGTTCTCAGGCCACCGGGAGCTGCGAAGGGCTGAGGAGGGAGGTCAGGCCCTGCCCAACAGGTGACTGCAGAGGGCAGTGAGGAGCTGGGTCACGAGGGGGTTAGTGGTTAGAATCAGAGGGGGAGAAAAATCAATGCCCAGCATGTGCACTGCAAGAAGAAAGGTTCAGAGGATAAATGAGGTTACGATGGAATTCTGGATTTCGAGCTCATCTTAACTAACCTGTGGCACTCTTGAGTGCTACTCTCTTGGCCAGATGACATAATTTCCCCCAATGCCCTGTCTTATTTCCCTCCAACTGAGCTATTTCATACATTAGTTGGAAAAAGATCAGCTGTCATCCGTTACTCAGAGATCACGGTGCTAATAACGAAGGGGGCCGGTGCTCCAGAGCAGTGGAAAGGGCACCTTTGCCTCTGGCCTGATGAGGAGTCGGCACCTCCTTCCTCCGGGGCTGCCCGCCCCGCCCCCACCTGGCCCAGCTGCCCACAGGGCAGGAGGCTCTTTAATGAGGGGGTGGGGGGTTATGGCCTCCGATCTAGGCAGGAAGCAGTAACCCTCTCTGAAACATGCCCTGTGCTTTGAGTCATCACGGGAACATGAGGAAGAGCCCCATGGGTTTCTAGAAGCCCAGAAGTGGCATCATGGGCAGGAGAATGTCCAGGCACGGCTGCCACCTAGTGGACAGGCGGGAGGGCGGACGGATTTTATTGAAATCTGCCTGAAAACCTCAATAGGAGGTTTCAGCTCTGCCTGGGCCATCTTGCCCACCGGGCCCTCAGGCTCTTTCCACGATACACACCGGAGAGGAAGCCAAGCCTGGACTGCAAGAACCGAGCCCTCTGCCTTTTCTTCTTGACGCTCCCGACACAAGAGCACATCTGACCTAAAGGAGCTCGCGATCCACAGGTTCGACCCACACTTTCCAGAACAAGCCTCCGCTCGCTGGGCCAGGCCACTAGCGCCCCATGAGCCGGTGGTTACCTACGCACATTCTGGTGCTTCCACTGGCATTGGAATTGGGAAGGGTGAGCCACGTGTCCCTGAAACGCAGTCACTTGGTGACTCTATGCAGCCACTGCACAGAGGCAGGAGTCCTGCACTAGGAGAAGTGGGTTTGCCTGGATCTAGAGGTCAAGTTCTCCTACTGCAGAATTCCATCTATGAGAACACCAAACTTGGCTTTATTATAATCATTGACATTATTATTATAAATAACTAGCTGATTTCGAATCATGCAGCAAGCTTGGCATGGAAACATAGCAAAACAGGAGAAGAGGGTAACAGCGGACTCTGTCCCACCTTCCCAGTCTGTGCTGGGTACAGACGGCACTGCTGGAAACACATCTCCAAAATCATAATCTATAAAAACGAGGGATAAAACTGAAGATTAGAAACAGGTAGTGGAAGGACAGGGAGGGTGGGGACGGCAGGGTGGGAGACATGGGGAGAAAACAAGAGGAAAAGTTAAACTTTCTGCATTTTCTCTAACAGCTTGGGAATCTTACAATGCTTCTCAGCTCCCTCACTGGTCTGGGAGCCTCTAGCCAGCTGGGAACAACCTCGGGGGGCAACCCTTTCCAACCCCAGGACCTGGTTCTGGCTGAGAAGAATGTGGGCACCCTGTACCTAGCCTTTTCCATCCCTTGCCTTCCTTGCCTCTGAACCCAGCATCGGAGGTGCGGGGGCTCGAAGGGACACCTCCGCCTGCAGGCGGCCTGGCTGCCCTCTCAGGACCCGGCCCCGGACTTCTCGGAGGCAGCCCGTACGCCCAAGTCAAGGAAACTGAGCTGCCGCCTTCCGCTTGTACAAGTGGCAATGCGAGTCTTGCTAACAAGGCTGGAAGTAACTGCCCTCGGGAGCCCTTGGCACAAACAGACGCAAAGGAGGAGGAAGGCCAAGGTCTCAATGCTAATGCACTTCCAGGGAGCCCAGGGGCCGCACTTGTGCTTGGGGTCCCCTTCCCTGGAGGTGAAGCCGGGTACAGTAAACGAAGAGCTCTCCTTTCCCATGGGGGATGCATGAAGGTGGAGAAACGGACAGTTTTATACACGAACACAGAAGCCTAAGGTTTGAAAGAAACCAGGCTGTTCCAATCGGCTGTTGGATCCCAACGACAAAGTGACCTACAGATGTGACGACAACCTTTTCCAGTCTTGGTGGGAATAATCACGCTAACAGAGTAGCAAGTTCAGGAGGGACCCAGAAACCGGATGGGCTCCTAAGAACAGGGGGCAAGTCTCCCCTCCTCTTCGGACCCAGCTGGCCCTCTCTTCTCCTTCCAGGAGCTGCTCAGTCTCTTTCTGCCTAGAATCAGAGTAGGACGAGCTCCCCAGGCAGGCGGCACTCACCCCTGCAAGCGGCAGGAAGAGTTTCCAGGTCTCGCAGCTACTCCCTCATCACTTAGAAAACCCCCTGCCCACCCCTGCCCCGGGTCTAGGGCCCTAGCCTTCTGGAAAAGGGTCTAACGTTCGTAGGATCTCGTTTTGGCTTTTTGCCCCCAGAATCTGTGTTTTACCCACCACAGAGATGCTGAGGAAATGAACAGAGACCTGGGAAACGGTCGGCCCCAGTGAACTTCCAAACTCCCCGGTCAGACCACAACGAGCCCAGACAGACGTCACCCAGCCAGGCGTGAGTGGCCTCACCACCCGGGCCACAGCAGAGGCAGGTCCCCAGCTGCGGGGCACTTACCCTCACTGGATGGGGCAATGGCGCTGTCATCCCACTCCAGGTTGGTGGAGGTGACGGAGTTGAAGGAGTTGAGGGACAGGCTGTCCGAGCCTTGCCCGGAGCTGGGGAGGCGGTCTTCGAAGTCTAGCAGGTACTGCGGTTTGTAGTAGTCGGGCATGTAGGGGGCCAAGTCCAAGTACGGGGCGTCCTAAGATGAGAGAGCAGAGCGCAGGCTCGGCTGCGGGAGGCCCGGGAGGAGACCCGCCTGCATCTGGCCCCTCCCCTGCCAGCTCTCCTCCGGGCAGTCAGTGGGCTCAAGGCACAAAATTTGGAGAGAAGCTGCTGAAAGCAGTCATGTGAACGGCTGTGGCTCTCAAAGCTCTGGGCTCGAGGCAGACAGAGGGCAGATCCCATCTCTGCCTGCCAAGCCCCCCTCTGACCTCTTCGGCCATAGGAGTGGCTCATTTTTTCCAGTTCCGACTGCTTGCTGGTAGACGGTCTGTGCTGCTGGTGTAGGGACCCGGGAAGGTGACTGGACTAGGACAGGGCAGCTGGGTGCTGATGAGCCCAAGTTCTAGAGACGCTCTGGACCCTCCTTAGCCCTTTCGGGGCCCGCGTCCTGGTTCTCTAGCGCGTGACAGCAAGGGAGGCCAGAGAGCAAGGAGTTGAGGGCCCTTGTAGGATCCTAAGAGGCACAGGGATGAATGTGCCTTGTCTTTCTAAACACTCACGTCCTAAACACAAAGGAGGGTCCACTAGCCCTAAATACTCCAGGCCGTGTGGCTTGTCGCCCCATTCGGACAGAGGCAGGAAGGAGTCGCCTGAACTAGGCCCTCTGGCTTAGGGAAGCCGAGAGGATCACCCGCTTCCATCCCGTTCTCCTGTTCTGACCCTGAACTAACAAGGTGCCACTCAGGCTCCATCACAGCAAATAGGCTCCCTGAGACGGACCAGGAGGGTCGGACGGCACGTCCAGCCCGCCCAGCCTGCCGCCCCCCAGTGGCAGCAAGAGCCGCGTGTCTCACCAGATCCAGGTCGAATCGAATGAACTCCAGCCCAGACACCAAGGTCAGGAAGAGAGTCAGGTGATCGTGACTGCAGACCAGGGCATTCCTGCGAGACACGACGAAGGACGATGGTTACCAGCTTGACCCCGACCTCCCTGGCAAGCTGTCTGTGTTGAAACTGGACATGGGACGTCCCCACCATCTGGAGGGCACCCAGCTTGGGGCCGCCTTCAGCCACCCCTTTGCCGTTCTCCTGGCTCTGGAGCCGCACAGCACTTCCCGGCCACTGTCCTCAGACATGGGGCCCGCGGCACAAGGCTCGTCTAGCTCTCAGCAGCTGCCCCCAACACTTTGTTCCTGCAGGAGCCCGGCCAAGGCTGAGCGCGCTAGTAAGGTCTGAGGCCTGGGAAGTGGACCGGGCAGAGGCGGAGCAGCGGGGGCGCCCGTACTCCTGGCAGGGCCGTCAGAGGCAAGGTGCCGAGGGCCCTTTGGCCATCGCTGATGTGTGTGCCACGTGCCATGCCAGGCTGGGCCTCTGACACAGCACACCATGGTGTCTGCTTATGACAAGAGTCTTTGGGACGAGGTTCAAGGGGAGTTCTGGGGCTGCAAGAGACAGACCGTTCCAGACACTCACTTGACGTAGTACTTATGCAGGAGGCCCAGGTTCTCCTGGAACAGCCGCAGGTAGCTCTCCAGGGAGTTCTCGTTGAGCGCCAGGTACAGCCATGCCCTGCCTGCACACGGTGAGGGGGAGGGGAGGGAGTTAACTGGAAGGAAGGTCAGGCTGCTGGCTCTCTGGGCCGGGCGATGGCAGGAAGGACAGCAAGAGTCCCTGAAGGGACCAAGTGCTCTGCTAGCCCCCTCCCCTGTCAGGAGGGCCGGGACCCCTGAAACCTGTGGTTTTCTAGTCAGACCCGAGCTGGTGGCGGCCCAGGGAACTGCGACGGAGAGCTCAGGTCGCGACCTCCAGCGGGGCTGAGAAGCTTAAGGACTGGGCACCAACGCTGCTGGCTCACAGCGATCCCAGCGCAGGGAGAGAAGCCAGGCTCCCCATTCCGGGCTCGGGCTGGGACTCGACAGGAGTCGGGTTCCCCTCAGCACCCCACTTCCCTGACCCCCACCCTTGAAGCTCCAGTGACCTGTCGGGCGCCGGCCCCTGAATGGCCCTCTGCCGTGGGACAGCACCAGGGGATCCACCTCCCGGGCCAGCCCTGAGGCCACGCCTGAGCCCCCGGCCCCCGCGGCATCGTCCCAGCACTACTCACTGCGGCCCAGGTTGGTGGCCACGTGCTGCAGCACCTCGATCTGTCGGACGGCCTCTCTCCGGGTGAAATGCACCACGAGCACCCAGTAGCCCGATGAGAGGTCTTGCAGTCTGCGGAAACAGGACAGGGGCTGCCAGGACCGAAACGGGGCCACCCTGGGACACTGCCGCCCAGCGGCCCAGCGGCCTGCGTGTCGGGCACAAGCTCCAGGCTGAGGGCGAGGGGCTCCCCGAGGGTCCCACAGGCGGGCACCGGCCTTCATGCCAGAGGCTCGGCTGCCGCTGAACCTGTCTAGAGGCCGTGTCTGGGGTCAGCTACAGACAGCCTGCGGTCTCCCGGAGTGGGGCACATCTCTGTCTGCCGAGACAGAGGCTCCCCGCGGCCTGGGCCGTGCCTTACCCATACAGCAGGGCATGGTCCAGGTGCTCGCACAGACGCTGCAGGACCTTGTCGTGGTTCCGGATGGCGGGGGTCTCCTCCTCACAGGCCGCAAAGTAGCTCTGTAACTGGAAGGAAAAGGAATCCGCCCGAAGTGAGAAACGGATAAAGGGGCGGGCTACAGCAGCCAGCTAAGACCATCGGGCGAGGGGCGCCGGGCCAGCTCTGTCCGCGGAGCGCACGACGCTTGATCTCAGGGTTGTAGTTTCGAGCCCCATGCCGGATGTAGAGATTACTTAAAAATAAAATACTGGGGCGCCTGGGTGGCTCAGTGGGTTGAGCCTCTGCCTTTGGCTCAGGTCATGGGATGAGCCCCACATCGGGCTCCCTGCTCGGCGGGGAGCCTGCTTCCCCCCACCCCTGCCTGCCTCTCTGCCTGCTTGTGATCTCTCTGTCAAATAAATAAATAAAATCTTTTTAAAAAGTTAAAGAAAAAAGAAAGTATTAAAAAGAAAAAGCAAACAAAAGACAGCCAGCCAGTCCGATGACATCACCGTGGTGACCACCGGCTCTCACCCTGCAGCCTCAGGGCCCAGGCCCCCGAGAGGCGGCCAGTGCCTGCTTTGCACAGTGATAGCCTGACGCCAGGATCTGTGTGCAGGTCTCAGGTGACACCAGGCCTTGAGCCGTGCTACACCCCCCAGGGGGTAGGGATTTACGAGGTATTATCTGTATAAATGGCCCCCCGCTCCGGGGCCGTACAGCACGCCTGCTTGGAGGGCCCTCCACACGCTAAGGGCTGACGTGGGACCCTGGATTTGCCCAAGGAGACGGACAAGGTTGGGTAGGGGTCGGGGTCCAAGCCAGGCTCTTGTCCAGCCCTACACCGAGAAGGACACCTGTTTCCAGGCTGGACAGGTAACAGGAAGGGGGCGGCAGGCGAGATGAACCGCAGCACGGAGCGAAGGCCGCAGAAGGAGAGGGCGGCTCTCTGGACAGCGCAGGCCCTAGGAGACAAGTCTCTCCAACCTCGTTTTAGCCGCACTCCGGTCTGCTGTTGCCCTTCTACTGGCCAGACAGGAGACAGACATACAAGAACACTCATCTCAGGTCTAAGCTGGGCACGGGACTGACGTGTTTTCTGGAGGCCGCGGTCGAGACGGCAGCAGCAGGCCGCATCTGCCACACCAGCAAGCACGCGCGCCTGGCGAGAGGCCAGCCATTCAGGGCCCACAACAAAAATAGCCTCTCTTCCCCGTGGCCCTGGGTGAGCCCAGCAGCCCTGCTGGCCGGGGATAGACCCCAGTCCTGCGGGGTTGCCCTCCCTCCTGCGAGGCGGGCAAAACAGGCGTGGGAGGAGGGTTCCTGGAGGCAAAAGAAAGCCAGGAGCCCAGGCGAATGGCCCAAGTCCCTCCCAGAGATGGCTAGAGCTGGTCTTGCTCACTTCAGTACTGACAACACGGGTGTCCGGCATTTTCTTCTTTCTGAGATCAGAGAGTCTTAGATGATAGAGTTGGCAGGATATTTCAAGATCTGGTGAACTCCCTTATTAAGAAAGCAAAATGGGGACGCCTGGGTGACTCAGTTGTTAAGCCTCTGCCTTCAGCTCAGGTCATGATCTCAGGGTCCTGGGATCGAGCCCCGAGTCGGGCTCCCTGCTCAGCGGGGAGCCTGCTTCTCCCTCTCCCACTCCCCCTGCTTGTGTTCCCTCTCTTGCTGTGTCTCTCTGTCAGATAATTACATAAAATCTTAAAAAGAGAAAGAAAGAAAGAAAGAAAGCAATTTCACCCATTTTCTTGATTTTAAAAGTAGCCACACCTGCCACAACCCCCAAGAGACAGGGAAGAGTGATAAGACTGCATTGGTTTTGTTTAAATAGAGAAGGGGGTTAAAAACCAGTAGAGGTTAAGCTCTTCACTACGAGTGTCAGGGGGAACCAGAGCTGGGGCTCAGATGCCGTTCTCGACTCAAGAGACCTTTACAACAATCACTGCGAAAACATTTGCTCTCCATAAAAACTCAAGCAAGATGGAAGTGTTGTAAAGTAGAAAGACCTCCTGGCCCCCCGTTCCCCACTGTCAACGGCTCGAGCGTGTGCCCTCCCAACACGCTTCCTGCATACGCAGACTTAAAATTTTAAAAAACCCAAACCGGGTCACCCTATACTCATTGTTCCCAAACGTGCTTTTTCTTAACAACGTCTGAAGCATCTATTTCCGTACCATTACATACCAAGCGACTGCATTTTTCCAGGGCCACACGGCACACTAAAATAGGACGCTGTTAGCTAACGGCTGCTGTCTCCACTTCTCTGATGCCGCACGATACCGCAGCGAACCCCCGTGGGCCCCCGTGTGGGTATGTCTGTGCGGTGAGTGCTTACAACGGACCTGCAGACCTTTTAAAATGCTGGATCGATCTGCACTCTCACGGTGCCGGCTAACCCTGGTATAATGAGTCTAATTCTTGGCAGTCCAACTGGTGAAAAACAGTACCTAATTGTTTTTTGTTTTTTTTTTTAAGATTTTATTTTAAGTACTCTCTATGCTTAACGCGGGGCTGGGAACTTACAAGCCCGAGATCAGGAGTCTCGTGCTCCTCCCACCGAGCTGGCCAGACGCCCTGGAACCTGATCATTCTAAATTAGATTTCCCTCATCACCAGTGCAGCTGAGCCTTCCTTTTTTTTTTTTTTTTAAAGATGTATGTATTTATTAGTAAGAGATAGAGAGCAGGGGGAGTGGTAGAGGGAGAAGCAGACTTCCTGCAGAGCAGGGAGCGCAACGCGAAGCTGGACCTTGGGATCACGACCTTAGCCTAAGGCAAATGCTTCCCTGACTGAGCCATCCAGCCATCCAGCCGAACATTCTTAGCCGTTCCTACCACCTCTGTTTCTTTTCCCGTGAACTAACGGTTCAATCCGCTCCGTCTTCCATCTAGTCTGCCCGAGCTCTTTGCTGGTGGAGGATTCAATCCCGTGTGTTGCCTTGAACTATGTATTATTCTTGCCCCGTGTCAACTGACCTTTAAATTTTGCTTATAGTGTTTTTTTTGTCCCATGGAGAAACGTCTGGTGTTTTAGGTAGTCACATCTGTCAGCCTGGCCCCTCACGGCTTCCTATCGTCCCCAGGCCAACATTGCAAAAGTACTTCTATCCCTCTATCGCTTTTGGACTTTTTTGGTTTCTTTTTTTGCGTTTAGACCTTCACTTTACATGTGGCGTGAGGTCAGGGTTGAGCCTTATTACTTTGTGGGTGGAGAACTCATTTCCACGTTTATTAATGGTCACTGACTGGTGAATCCGTATGTCACCTATCTAGACTATTTTAGCCAGCCCACTGCCTATTCCTGACGCAGTCTCTGGTTTTTAATTATTTTCACTTTATTCATCATTTTGATATGGGCAGAACAAATCCACCCCCCCCCCCGACTATTGTTTTTCAAAACTGTTTTGACTATTCTGGCACAATCTTTTAGAATCAAATTTATTTTTTTTTTATTTTTTTTATTTTTTTTTAAAGATTTTATTTATTTATTTGAAAGAGAGGCAGTGAGAGAGAGCATGAGCGAGGAGAAGGTCAGAAGGAGAAGCAGACTCCCCGCGGAGCTGGGAGCCCGATGCGGGACTCGATCCCAGGACTCCGAGATCATGACCTGAGCCGAAAGCAGTCGTCCAACCAACTGAGCCACCCAGGCGTCCCTAGAATCAAATTTAAATACAGTTCCTTTTTGGATTTGGAGTAGAATTATACTGAGTCCAGAGATGATCTGGGCGGCGGCGGGAGGGGGGGGGACACAGTATCTTTACAACAATAAGTCTTCTCGACCAGGGACATGGAATTTTTCCGCATTTAAGCAGATCTTCTTTTCTGTCATTTGGCGAGTTCCACAGCTTTCTTCCGGCGGGTCTCGCACACTGACTGCAAGGTGGGCTGCGTTCATGAGTGCACTACGATTTAGGGAACGGTCTGCCAATGAGGGAACCACTCCCGCAGAAAGTACAACAGAAAGAGCATGTAACACGGTGGCGAGAAGTGGGGGCCATGGGCAGGACATGGGGGTGCAAAGCTTGGTTCGGCTACAATGGAGTGGAGCGCCTTTGGCAAACTGCGCAACTGTCCAAACTCTCATTTTTGCTCATCTGTAAAATGGGAGAGAGCTGAGCGGTCCAGGATGGCAGCCGCTAGCTTCACGGGACTAGTCACATTTAAATTACTTAAAATTAGACACAATTAACAATTCAGTTCTTCAGTGGCACTAGCCACATCTCAGATGTTCCATAGCCCCAGGTGGTTGAATGGCTACTGGACAGGACAGTGCAGCTGTAGAACATTCCCTCCTTGTGGAAGTCCTATTGGATGGTGCTATTTTGGGGAATGGAATGATACAAAGCACGCAAAAGGCTTAACATACGTTCTGGTAAGCATCAAGCATTCAGTAAATGTTAGCCAAGCTTATTAAGAGCAATGAAACCAATTTTTTTTTAAAGATTTATTTATTTAGGGGTGCCTGTGTAGCTCAGTTGGCTAACTAACTGGCTTCAGCTCAGGTCATGATCCTGGGGTCCTGGGACAGAGCCTCGTGTTGGGCTCCCTGCTCAGTGGAGAGCCTGCTTCTCCCTCTCCCTCCGCCCCCACCCACCTCCTGCTCTCTCTCAAATAAATAAACATCTTCTTTAAAAAAGATTTATTTATTTGAGAGAGAAAGAGAGAGAGAGGGAGAGAGAGACCGTGAATGGGGGAGGCAAAGAGAATCTCAAGCAAACTCCCCACTGAGTGCGGAGCCTGACACAGGACTTGATCCCAGGACCTTGAGATCATGACCTGAGCCAAAATCAAGAGTCTGACGCTCAACCAACCGAGCCACCCGGGTGCCCCAAACCCATATTCTTAGGGAACTAGTCACCAGTAACCAGTAACCAGGAACCAGTAACACAGCACTTGGCTGACCCTAACAGCAGAGGCAAATAAGTGCTCTGCTCTTGAGAACGACCATTCTGCTCACTGGTTCGCTCGCGGGGATTCCAAAACCTACTCTTTGAACACCTTTTCACGGCAGCTTGATAAAGATTTGCCATGATCTGGGGCAGCCTGGGGGGCTCAGTCATTAAGCGTCTGCCTTTGGCTCAGGGCATGATCCCAGGGTCCTGGGATCGAGCCCCAAGTCAGGCTCCCTGCTCAGCAGGAAGCCTGCTTCTCCCTCTCCCACTTCCCTTGCTTGTGTCCCCTCTCTCGCTGTGTCTCTCTGTCAAATAAATAAATAAAACCTTAAAAAAAAAAGATTTTGCCGTGATCTCAGGGGAGAAGGTGTTCTTGATCAGTGCTGCAGCCCGGCTCGGTTCCTGAGAGGAGGAGGAAGGAGAAAGGGAAGGTCTATGAACCTATGACGAAGAACTTCAGGAGCTGTGTCGATGACTCAAGCTCAGACTTGGGGAGCTGGGTCAGCAGAACACGACATAAAGGGGAACAGCGACGAATTCTCCCTTCACCGTGGAGAGGCCATGGCTAGGAGCCCCTCACCACACCCTTAAGAGCGGCAGGCTTGGACAGAACTGGGGAGCGGGAAGGAAGCAAACATCCCATCAACAAGGGCTCTGGGGCAACAGAATGCAGGGAATGAGGATAACGAACGTTTAGGTCGGCCTGAAGCAGTTTCCAGCCTGTCTCCCCAAGGACTCCTCATTGCGCGCGACACTTGCTGCTGGAGCTGGCGCCAGGGAGGGTGAGCGCCTTCTTTTATCAAGTGCTTATTACCGACGCCGGGAAGTGCAGAGTGGGCAAGAGACCTGGGGTCAGACAACCTGGACTGGGCGTGGGCTCTGCTGTTCACTCACCGCGTGACGCTGGGCAAGTGCTTTCACCTCCCTAAACCCAGTGTCTGCCTCTGTGAAATGGGCTTAGCAATGGTGTCCTCCCTATACAGGCTGCTGTAAGGGTCAGATGATATTCACACTGTTTTTATCCCGTGATGATGACACACTTTACCAACACTGTGCAATCACCACAGCAATCGCATAAAGTAGGTCACAGAGCTAGTAAGTGGCAGAGCCAGACTCCCTCCATCCAGGTCTTTCCATCCGGGCTCAAGATCCCTGAATGAATAATGTGTATAAAATGTCACGCTCTAAAAAAAAAAAAAAAAAGTCACGCTCTGATCTAATGTGCTGCAGGAGAACCCAAGAAAGAGCAGTGCGGTCTCTTTTTTTCAAGCCACAGAATTAAGCTTTTTCACCAGGGGGTGGAAATGAGCTCAGCATCTTCTGCAGGAGCTCTTCTTCTTAGAAGAAAGCTTGCCTCTGACTCTCGCCATGCTTTCGCTCCACGCTGGCATCTTCCCAGCGGTTGAGGAAGCATGCTGTCTGGCTAACGCAAGCCACAGTTGCTCCAGGAAGCAATCTTTCCCACTTCTGGGAAGAAATTCATCCTGTTCATGAGATTCCCAAGTAGTTCTGAGTATTTCCCTTCTGTCTACGTAGATTTGGGAGAAAGGTGGAAAATGTCCGAGCAGGGGCCACCAAACTATGGCCAGTGGGTCTGCCTCCTATTTTTATAAATAAAGTTTTATTGGAACACAGCCATGTCATGTATTTCTGTATTATCTACAGCTGCCTTTTTTTTTTTCCTAAGTAATCTCTACACCCAACCAAGGGCTTGAACTCACGTCCTCGAGAGATCAAGAGTCACGTGCTCTTCCAACTGAGCAGCTTGGCACGCAGAGCAGCTTTTGTGCTACGCTGGTAGCATTGAGTAGATGCCAGAGACACTGTGTGGCCCAAGGAACCTAAAATGTTATCTGGCCATTTACAAAAGAAGTTTGCTGACCTTTAGATCTAGAACCTTGAGAAGAGGTGGCAAGGCGTGCACACCTGTGACGGGCTGGGCTGAGAGGTGTCTCTTGCCCAAAGCAGTTCAGCAGTGACCAGAGGGAAGGTCCAAGCCTTGAAGATTCATGTATTTCAACAATTATCTCCTGTGAACCTACTATGTGTATATCAGATAATCATCTTACACAGAAGTCCTTGCCCTTGTAAAACTTACATTCTGGTGGCAGATGGAGATAACTCTGTGCATATACATAACATCATGTTCAGGAGTAAAAATGTTATAAAAAAAGGAAAATGAAAAAAAAATTTTTAAAGGAAAATGCAGGGTCTAGGGACTCTGTTATAAATATGGGGTCTGAGGGGCACCTGGGTGGCTCAGTGGGTTAAAGCCTCTGCCTTCGGCTCGGGTCATGATCTCAGGGTCCTGGGATCGAGCCCCGCATCGGGCTCTCTGCTCGGCGGGGAGCCTGCTTCCCTTCCTCTCTCTCTGCCTGCCTCTCTGCCTACTTGTGATCTGTCTGTCAAATAAATAAAATCTTTAAAAAAAAAAAATAAATAAATAAATAAATAAATATGGGGTCTGAGAAGATCTCGCTGAGGAAATGACTGGGGGAGGAGTTATTCTTGTGAGAGGGGCAGTAGGTGCAAAGGTCCTGAGGCAGGGGCAACAGTAAGGAGACAGGTGTGACTGAAACTCAGGACGTGATAATGTGAGTGGTTTAAGATGAGGTCAGAGGGCAGCCAAGGGCCACATCGGGTCATACGGGCCATAATAAGAACTTCATATTTTATTACCAGTTTGATGGGAAGTTATGGGAGGCTGAAAACAGGGACTTATCATAGTTTAATATACACATTACAAGGCTGCTGTACCCTCCGTGCTGTGTATACACAGACTCCGGGAAGCCATGGGGGCAGGGAGACTGGCTGCAGATGGATAGTGGAGGCTTGGAGCTGGCTGTAGTGGCAGAAGTGGGAAAGGGTCAGGTTTAAGATCTAATGTGAAGGAGGTGCCCCAGGGATTTATTTATGGATTAGATGTGAGGTATGAGAGCAAGGAAGGTGCCAGGACGATTCTAAGGTTTTCGGTCTGAGCAACTGCATGGGGGTGCCATTTCCAGGTCAGGGGGAATTCTGCTCTGGACATAGTAAGTTCAAAACACGGCTCAGATGTCTAAGTGGAGATGTCAAGCAGACGGCTGTGTAAACGGGTCTGGAGCTCAGGGAGAGGTATTTAAAGCCGTGGAATCGGATGAGTTACCCCAGGAGTGCGGGAAGCACGGCTCCTGAGTACCGAGCCAGGGCACGCCAATGTGAGACTGGGGGTCCTCACCCAGTCTGCAAAATAGAACCACTTGGAAACAGGAGGAAAAGAATCATGCCCAGGCACCTTCCCAGATCAATTAAAGCAGAAACTTTGGAAGTGGAGCCCAGGGACGAGCATTTTTTAACGCTCTCCAGGTAATGCCCATGTCCAGCCTGGCCTGAGGATCACTGCTTTAGACTGGGAAGGTACAGCCAAGAGGCGGGTAGAAAATCTGGACTGTGTGCGCTCTAGAAGCCAAGTGAAGAAAGCTTCCCAAGGGAGGGAATGGTCTTTTTTTTTTTTTTTTTTAAGACTTTCGTTTTTTAAAAAATTCTTAAGTAATCTCCACACCCACCATGGGGCTTGAACTCACAACCCTGAGATCAAGAGTCCCATGCTCCTTCAACTGATCCAGACAGATGCCCCAGGAATGATCCCTTCATCGGGGTCATAGTCCCATGAAAAGGGAGGTGCTGGGAACCCCGAGCAATGTGAATGGGGCGCCTGGGTGGCTCCAGTAGGTTGAGCGTCTGACTCTTGGTTTTGCCCAGGGTCATGATCTGAGGGTGGTGACACTGAGTCCCACGCTCAGGGCAGACTCTGCTCGGGATCCTTTCCCCCTCCCTCTCCATCCCCCTCTGCTCCTTCCATTGCTTGCACGTGCATGCTCTCTAAAATAAATAAATTTTTAAAAATTTTAAGGTGTGATAGTGGTATTAGGTTATGTGAGAAAAGAATCTTCACCTTTGAGCAATGTTTACAGAAAAATTTATGGATGTGTGGGATCCGCTTCAAAAATAACAGAGGGGGGGCGCCTGGGTGGCTCAGTGGGTTAAAGCCTCTGCCTTCGGCTCAGGTCATGATTCCAGGGTTCTGGGATCGAGCCCCATATCGAGCTCTCTGCTCGGCAGGGAGCCTGCTTCCTCCTCTCTCTCTGCCTGCCTCTCTGCCTACTTGTGATCTCTGTCTGTCAAGTAAATAAATAAAATCTTTAAAAAAAAGTAACAGAGGGGTACAGTTGAGCTGTGGAGAGACTTCAGCTCACCTTACTGCCTACTATTAGTTGGAGGAAAGAAAGAGGGGAGGACAAGAAAGGATGGAAGGAGGGAGGGGAGGAGACATTAATACAGAAAACTCCTTTGACCAGTCTTGTGAAGAGTGGCAAGAAAATGGGAGTGGAGTGCAGGAGAGGCGTCCTCCAACAGGAAAGACAGGATAGCAGCCACTGCCCCAGGGGAGGGTGGCAGGGATGGGAACCCAGATGCAGGTGGGCTGGTGTGCTCGAAGGTGGCAGGATGAACTGTTCCCATAAGAAGGAAATTTTAAAATAAGCAAGGTCCTTAACGATAGAGAACAAACTTAGGGTTGCTGGAGGGAGGCGGGTGGGGGAGGAGCTAGACGGCTGAAGGGGGTTGTGATGACCACTGTGTGTTGTACGTAAGTGATGAATCACTGAATTCTACTCCTGAAACCAATATTGCCCTGTATGTTAACTAAAATTTAAATTAAAAAAATAAAAAAAATAAAAATAAGCAAGGTCAGCTGAGAATGAAGAGAGGGATTAAGATTTAGAGTAATTTTTTTAAAGCCACAGTCTCCCTAAAGTCCTCTAAGTCAGGCATGTTGCCAGACCACACCCCAGATCGGCTAAGCTGCTTGCCTTTCCCCGCTCCTGATTCTTGGGGTGCACCCAGGCACCAGCACAGGGAAGTGCTGGGCTCAGCCCACCCACTCTCTCAAAGCTGGGGGACGGCGGGCAGGCTGAGCACCCTGGGAAGACCGGCCATCACGAGGCCGTGCCAGCCCCCGTGACTGCTGGGAAATGTGGGTGGCACACTCCAGCAAGCCAAGAAATGCCTGACTCAGGACATTTTAATTAGGGTTAGTCCCATGCTCTGCTCTGAGCTGCAGCCGGCCTTCTGCGTCTTCTCTCTCTCTTATGCACCCATAACCGAGAGACGTTTTCTATTTCTGAGGCTGGTCCCGAGAAAGCCTTCCAGAACTGGTCCCTGATAGGTTAACTCAAAGATGGCTATGAAACATTATAAATGGCCCGAGGAAAATAAAGACGGTCACAGGGGTCCTTCCTTCTCTCTCCCTGGTCAGTCAACCCCAAGGGCGCCGTGATGCTGCCCAGCAGAGAGACGGGAGGTCCAGACTCTAGCAGCTACCTGCTCACAGGCTGCACTGGGCGGGGCAGGGGGAGGACTGCAGGAGGGTCCCCACCCCTGTATTTACAAAGCAGGATAAACATGCCTGCCCCGACAATGGTAAGGGGGTCCACAGGGTAGGACAGACACAGTGAACTGCCCGACCGCTGCGGGCTCCCTCCCAGCTTAGCACAGAGCGTGCACACGGCTCAGGCGGGAGAGACCGGCCCCTCCTACCCCGGCCGGCCGCCCTGCTCCCGGGGCGACAGCAGCAGCCCTGGGGGCTCCTTGGAGACCAAGTATATTTAGACCAGGATGTTTAGAACAGCCTCGCACTCCATGTCCGGGAGGGGGAAATCCAAAGGCAGGGAAACCCCACGGAACAAAGAGGGGGACTGCCACCTGTCCTCAAATCACCTCTTTTAGAAATGAAATCCACAATGGCCCTGGATTCAGGAGCTGAACTCGCACTCAGAGCCACCCTGAGCTACAAGACCCCGCAGGGCCCCGGAACCTTCCGGCTGCCTCTCTCTCCCCAGCTGCTGCCGCTGCCGGTGCGCTCTCGGGGAGGGAAGAGCCTTACAGAAAACGAGGGGACCCTGCCTGCCTGGCCTTTGGAATTCTAGTCACAGTGAGTCCTGCAGGATCAGACTGGCCCTGGGGGCCTCACGGACATTCACTCTTCGTTCCAAAGCGGAAACTCGGAGCAGAGGCAGAGGTCAAGCTATGTGCAACCATTTATCGCCTTAGCTTTGGGGTTGGGATGGCCCTAAATCCTGATTCCTGAACTCCCCTGGGAGGGGACCCCACCACGGCTCATCCATAGCACAGACCGCTGGAAAGGGGTCGGTGTGGTCAGAACTACCCAGATCCCCCCAGGGAGCCCAGCATCACAGGTCCCCACCGGGACCCTGCGCTAGCAATCTGCACTGGCTTCTGGCACAGACTTGTGGATTTGAGAAGGCCCGTGCTTACCGTCCATAGCCCCCAAAATAAACAAGTAAACAAACAAACCTAAGTCTTAGGTCTTAGCAAAACTTCTTAAAAATAATAATGTCTGATCCAAGGACTAGAAGGCCTGGGCCAAGAGCATGTCTGCAGAGAGGCTCCGCTGGAATCAAGACAAGGCTGGGACTGGCCGGGTGGAAGGATTCCAGAATCTAGGAGCAGAAAAACTCCTAGAAATCACCTGGGTATAAAGCAGAGTTTCCTGGGGGTGCCCCCCATTGTTGGGGGGAGTCAGAGTGAGGCTAACAGTGAATGCAAGTTTGACTAAAAAAGCAAAAAGAAAGGGGGAACCCGGGGGGCTCAGTCAGTTAAGTATCTGCCTTTGGGTCAGGTCATGATCCCAGGGTCCTGGGATCGAGTCCTGTGCCGAGCTCCTTGCTCAAAGGGGAGCCTGCTTCTGCCTCTGCCCGCCACTACCTGCTGCTTATGCTTGCTCGCTCTCTGTGTCGAATACATAAATCAATAAATTTTTAAAAAAATTAAAATTAAAAAAAAGAAAAAAAGAAAGTAAGTCGGGCTACTGAATGTGCTGAAGATCAGAAAAATGATCTGATCCTTTCTTTGCCGGCGGGAGAACAGGGCCCAGGGAGGTGAAGGTGCTTCCTGCCTCTCCTGGCTCCGTGTGGTGGTCCTTGTGCCTTCTAAGCATCATCTTGGCCCGGAAGGAGCTGTTCTTGGAGCTCCTTCTGCTTCCATCCCCGCCGAGGGTCAGGTAATCGTCAGGGGTGCCTGCTGTAACCGTCTGGGAAGTGCTCATCCCCAAGTCTTACTGACAAGGGCCTTGGGCCATTTCCAGGGCTCTGCAGAAGGAGAGCTGGGGTTTGGGGACAAGGGCAAGAACACCCTCGTTGCCTCCTTCCTAGACAACATGAGCGTGTCGACAGAGGTTTTGGCCCACTGGGTGTCCGCTGCTCCAGCAACCCGGGGCACCTGCAATGTTTCTGACTCTCTCCTAACTTTATTTTATTTCATTATTTCTTAAAGCAGGCTCCACACCCAGTGTGGAGCCCAACATGGGGGTTGAAATTATGATCCTGAGATCAAGACCCAAGCTGAGATCGAGAAGCTCAACCAACGGAGTCCCTCAGGCGCCCCATGACTTAACTGTCCTTATTTTATTTTATTTATTTTTTTTAAGATTTTTTATTTATTTATTTGATGGAGATCACAAGTCGGCAGAGAGGGAGGAAGGGAAGCAGGCTCCCCGCTGAGCAGAGAGCCCGATGTGGGGCTCGATCCCAGGACCCTGGGATCATGACCTGAGCCGAAGGCAGAGGCTTTAACCCACTGAGCCACCCAGGCGCCCCTTAACTGTCCTAATTTTAAAATCCCTAAGCTGAGACCCCACCCCACCTTAGCCCGAAGAGCACTGCATTCCCAATGACAATTACGGTACCTTATGGAACCAGAAATCACTGCTACGTAAGAACCAGAGACACTGCAGCTCAGAAATGTTCGGCCTGGTTTCTTGGGAGGCATGAAAAACCCTGTCCATCTGTCAGCTCCTCTGCCCCAGAGACGCTCGTGCCCAGGCTGGGTGGCATCCTGGGGCTGACTGGCCCCATCTGAGTCACCATGCGGGGTGTGCTGTTTGTTTACCAGAAGCCTGCACGGCTTTGTAAGCAAAAGGAGTGAAATCAATGCTTCTTAACCATTTATTTGCAACTAAATACACCCAATTAGAAGGGCTTTCTTTCCCACTGCCCAAATCGCTAACTCACCGGCGGCCCCTTTGCCGGAGAGTCGGCAAGCTCTCTGCTTTTTTGGCAGCTCTGCAGAAAGATATGGGCAGGAAAGGGGGTGCGGGGAGAAAAGGCTAAAAAAAGCAGGTACTTGAATTATCCACGGATTTCATCTTTTGTGTGTGTGCTTTCTTTGGGGTGTTGGAACAGTGAGAGCAGAAGGGGACAGGCCTAGCTGGGCACGGATCGTGGGGGTAATTTGATGGACTGTGGTTTCCAAGAGTAGTAAAGTGCCTCCCCTTCCTGGAGAAGGAGTGTCCCAGCCACAAGGTACTGCAACTGTCCTGCTTCCGAACGCAGTAGGGGGCTCACCCTCTCATGGCGGGACTGAGAGTGGGGACCCTTTCAAAGTGGGGACGAAAGTGGCAGGCGTCTCTGCTGAGAGGTGGCTGGGCAAACACCACAGCCCTAGAAGCCAGCCAATGGCCCGGGAGGACATGGCCCACACTCTATGCCGCACTTTGGCCCCTGGGACAGAGGCAGGCCCTGTTGTGTCGGGGGCCGTGTTCCGTGACATGTGTGGCCCTGACAGGAAGAGGAAGGGAGTTTTTCGAAGACTGTTTCTCAGTCTTTTAAAGCCCGGGAGCCTCACTGGTTTTGCCTTCAGCTTTCACTTCCCCTCTCCTCAGCTGTACCTGCAACATGACCTCTCCAACGCGCCCCTCACCCGACGGCCATTTTGTTGCCCCAGAAAATGTCATCAGGTCACAGTCTAAATCAAAATGTTGGGTTTTGAGGACACTGGGGGGACCCCTGCTTCCACCCATGGTCTGTGCGACACAGTCAGAGGTTAACAATGTAAGTACGGGGTCAGGAAGCATGACAACAACTCCATGGGTTACACACTCATACTGGCCATTAACGGACATGGGGGACAGCTGCGTAGACACCTAACCCACTGTGGGTCGCTGACTGTCTTCTATTCTCAAGTGCCAGCCCCAGGGGGTGGGGGCTCGGTGGGTCCTGTTCACTGCTGGTTCCCAGTGACTGGAGGAGTGTCGCTCAGCCAACAGCTGTTCAATGAACACACGGTTTTAAGGAGGCCTGGCCTACACAACTGACCCGAGAGGATGGATTATCTGTTGTAATTTCAAGACACACATCATGGGGATGGAAAAGGCCCAGAGTAATGGGAAGAGCAACAGCTAGAAATGTGGGGCAAATCCAGCTCTGCCCCTTACGGGCATCAGAATCTGGGGCAAGTTCCCTCTCTAAACCTCATTCCACGCCGGTATTAGATTGGGCTCATGGCCTAGCCCGAGTGTGCCGCAAGCCGGGCTCAGGAAATGTGCGTAACCAGCAGGGGCTGAAGAAACTCAACGCAGGGATTCGTCTGGTGCTACTACCCTGCTACCTCTCTTGTACTTGGCCATTTCATGTCGCAGTGGTCTGTGACACCCAAAATAAAGAACCTAGGGACAAAGTGTGAACAGAGGTTGACTACATACTAAAATTAACTTTGGAGATTTTTCTGGATTTCAAGGTTACACTAGTCCCTTCCTTGTTCTCAAATATCACCAGGTTTCTTGGAATCTCTTAATCCCAACTCTTAAGCGCAGTTATCCAGGGAGGAGAGCTGATTCTAGAACCCTTCCTTCCTTCTTCCTTCTTGCTTCCTTCCTTCCTTCCTTCTTGCTTCTTTCCTTCCTTCCTTTCCTTCCTCCCTCCCTCTGCCCATCCCTTATTTCGGTGATCTCTACACCCAGTGTGGGGATCGAGCTCATCACCCTAAGGTCAAGAGCTGCATCTCCTGTGACTGAGCCACCCAGGTGCCCCTAATACTTCCTGATGTTTTGGGGGGTTGTTTTTTGAGAGAAAGCATGCATGTGTGCACACACGCACAAGCACTGAGGAGGGGCAGAGGGAGGGAGAGAATCTCAAGCAGGCTCCTCACGTAGTGCAGAGCCTGATGCAGGGCTCTATCTCACAACCCTGAAATCATGCCCTGAGCCGAAATCGAGAGTCAGACACTTAATCGACTGAGCCAGCCAGGCGTCCCCTTCCTTATGTATTTCTATAATGCTTGTGAAGCATTCAAGGAAAGGGGGAAACGATGGGCTGCCAATACATAAAACGGGGACCATGGTTGTGTGGCAGGGCCAGCTGCTGTGCAAGTAAGATGGAGGACGTGCTTTCAGGACCCTGGACGTCACGGTGACCAACAGAACAATGACTTGAACTTCCAGCTCCAGCCAAAGGCACTCTCCCCTGTCCTTATTCTCCTGCCTCAAAGGGAAGTTCTAGAATGTTCCCACCTTAAGCGAGCAGCCATAAGGACAGAGCTGGAAAGGAAAGTTCACCCAAACCAACTGGCCCTGCTGCCTCGTGTGGTCGCTCCCCCCGCACTGCAGGCCCCAAGCTCAGACACCTGCTGCTCGGTTTCTCAGCCAGGCCACCTGGGAGCAGAAACCCACTGCGTTCCTCGGACCAAAGGGCCCCTCCAGCTTCCGTAAAGAGAGGGCCCAGGGTGTTGTGCGATGGGATGGACGGACCCACAGTGTCACAAGGCTTCAAACAGAAACCTAATGTTAGAGAAGCATTTTGTAAAAGGAAAACCATGTCCTCAAACTGAATGGGCAGGCCTTGGAAAAGACAGAGACCGCTTATTATCCCACGCTGGGCCTGGGCGGGATCACTCATGGGGTCGGGCACACGTTCCCGTGCTTCCCTGCGGGGAGCCTTCAGGTCCCTCACTGGAAAGGCTCTATTCTGTGAGAGAGGAAAGGAGCACAGAACAGTTAGTGCCAACATTAGGACACAGGCAGGGGGAGAGGGAGCGAGGAGAAGCCAACCTGACCCTTACTACTGCGTGTGCAGGTGTTTTCTCTAGAGCTCTGCCCCAGTGACTCAGGTCACTGGGGATTTTCAGAGCTCTTCAGACTTTTAAACTCTTAAGAGTTTTTCTATGAAGCCAGAGAGCACAAAACTATTGATTGAAACCCAATGGTCAATATATTTCCCACATATACAGAAACACAAGGACCTCGTTAATTTGCAACAAGCTCTCCAACCTGAGCTATCTGAGGGATGGGAAAATGGTGGGGGGAGCCCACCACCCCTGCCAGCCTCTTTGGCCACACTCATAGGCCCAGTGGAACAACACAGCTGCGGCTTCTTCTCCAGCGTGAGCAGAGCCTGACCAGGAGACCCAGCTTGGGGGGGAGCCCGGCTGGAAACAGAATTTCACTCGGGGCCTGAGCTGGTGGGGCAGCACGTGTGTGCTGGGCAGGAGACCCGGGTGAGGGGAAGGTCTCCTGACCTACGAACATTCGTTCCCTGGATGGCTACTTTACTAAAACCCAGGGGCGCCTGGAAGGCTCAGTCTACAAAGCTTCTGCCTTCAGCTCAGGTCATGATCTCAGGGTCCTGGATGGAGCCCTACTGTCAGGCTCCCCACTTGGTGGGGGTCTGCTTGTCCCTCTGCCCCTCCCCCACTCATGAGCTCTCCCTTTCTCAAAAAAATAAAACCTTAAAAAAAAAAATCCACATATTTGCCTTATTTAGGGAGAGCCAAACCAGAGCTGAGGAGACAGAAAGCAGAGGTTGCTTACTTTTTATTTTACACATTTCTGAGCTCTTTGTGTGCTTTTGTTTATTTATTTTATTTATTAAAAGATTTTATTTATTTGACAGAGACACGGCGAGAGAAGGAACACAAGCAGGGGGAGTGGGAGAGGGAGAAGCAGGCCTCCCAACGAGCAAGGGGGACCGATGCGGGGCTCGATCCCAGCACCCTGGGATCATGACCCAAGCTGAAGGTAGATGCCTAACTAACTGAGCCACCCAGGTACCCCTCTTTGTGTGCTTTTAAAAACAACTACTCGTTTTTTAAAAAAAAAAAGATTTATCTGACACAGAGAGAGCATGAGCATGAGAAGGGGGAGCAGCAGGCAGAGGGAGAGGGAGAAGCAGACTCCCCGCTGAGCAGGGAGCCTGATGTGGGGCTTGATCCCAGGACCCTGAGATTAGGACCCAACCCAAAGGCAGATGCTTAATGACAGAGCCCCCCAGGCTCCTCACAAGTACTCATTTTCTTAGAACACTGTCTCATTCTCTTACCCTAGTCAGTGTCCTTTATTGGATGCCACCTCACCTCCTTAGGTTGGTCACCTCTGGTCACCTCCTCCATACAGCAGACTCCCCTGCCAATTCTCTACCCCTGCCATTATAGTGCCTTCATACCACCAACCAGGATCTGAAATCATCTTTGCATGGTGTGTCTACGAACTCATCACTGTGTCTCTCCCTGAAATATCCGTTGCTCGAGGGCAGGGATCTGATCGGCCTTGCTCACCGCTACCCCCGCTCTTCTAGGGCCTAGGACCCTGAGAACAGATGGGGAGGGGGCAGCCCTCAGTAAATACTTTTGAAAAACAAAACACAAGGACTTGTGATGGGATTTACCAATGTCCATATTCATTCCACAAGCCTGACAGGATCACAAACACAGCTGCCACAGAGATTTGATTACCTACAGGCCCGTCTCACTGCTTGGAAGGTGACCCGTAGCCTATGCTCATGAGGATTTTTCTGCTGTGTGTGTGTGTGTGTGTGTGTGTGTGTGTGTGTGTGTTTTAAGATTTTATTTATTTATTTGACAGAGAGAAAGAGCACAAGCAGGGGGAGCAGCAGGCAGAGGCAGAGGCAGAAGCAGGCGCCCATGAAGCAGGGAGCCTGATGCGGAGCTTGAACCCAGGATCCTGGGATCATGACCTGAGCCGAAGGGGGTTGGTTAACCAACTGGGCCGCCCCGCGCCCCAGTGAGGACTTTTTAGGCACGCTCTCGGGCACACATCCACAGCACAGCCTGCGGAAGGCAGCCCGCTCTTGTCCATAAGGGCTTGGGGGAGCGTAGCCGCTCTCCCGTGTGGGTAGACGGTCTGTGGCTGCGTTTGAACTACAAGAGCAGCACCGAGAAGCTGCAACAGAGACCAAGTGGGCTGAAAACCACCAGGCAAAGCCTGAGCCTGAAGAAACCATCTGAGGTTTTGACGGCAGGGCCCACACAGGCGCTGGCCTGGCGGTAGCTGGGGTCTCCGTCAGGCCCGGCCATGAGCCCCGCACTGTGCGAAGTGCTCTGAGTGTGTTATGTCCTGAGATTCCGTTCTCATGACAACACTACCAGTAAGTTCTGTGGGCGGAGGCTGATGGAGGCGCAGCCATTTGCCAGGGTCAGAAAGGCCAGTGATATAGCCAGAATTCAAGGCCAGACTCAGGTCTGTGCCCCTGGGGAACCTGCGCATGCGTCCACTACACTCTACAGCCTCCACGCAATGCGCTGTCCAGCTACGTCCAGCAGAGCCCGGGGCTCGCTTAAGATTGGTCTGTCTCCTCAGAAGACCACCCGATGTCCCCACGTCCTCGGGGATGTTTCCGCCAGTCTTTCTATCCTCAAAGGCTGCTTCTGCTCTTTCTCGGTAGAAACCAATCTGTCAAGATTCAGATAAGCCCTCCTTCTCTGGGGGTTTCTCCTTGCTCTAGTGATTTTTTGTTTAGATTTTATTTATTTATTTGACAGAGAAAGAGAGACAGAGAGGGAACACAAGCAGAGGGAGAAGCAGAGCGAGAAGCAGAGGGAGAAGCAGGCTTCCCACTGAGCTGGGAGCCCAATATAGGCTTGATCCCAAGACCCTGGGATCATGACCTGAGCTGAAGGCAGACGCTTAATGACTGAGCCACCCAGGCGCCCCACTCTAGCAATTAAAATATATATATTTTTTATTTATCTATTTGAGAGAGAGAGAGGGAGAGGGAGAGAGAGGGCACTTGCACACAGAAGAGAGGGAGAGGGAGAAGCAGACTCCTGGCTGAGCAGGGAGCCCGATGCATGCCGGGCTCGATCCCAGGACCCTGAGATCATGACCTGAGCCAAAGGCAGATGCTTAACTGACTGAGCCACCCAGGCATCCTGCTCTACGGATTTTTAAAATTCTCCCTCCAACCATCACACAAACCGCTGGGGGACAGAGGCTGCTTCTTACTCATACTCCGCGTGTATGCATCCAACACGCTCCTCCAAAACAAAACAGAACTCTCGTAAAAACCACTGCCGTGGGGCGCCTGGGTGGCTCAGTTGGTTAAGTGTCTGCCTTCGGCTCAGGTCATGATCCCGGGGTTCCGGGATCGAGCCCCGCCTGGGGCTCCCTGCTCAATGGGGAGTCTCCTTCGCCCTCTGCCTCTGGCCCTGCTTGTGCTCGCATGCGCGCTCTTTCTTTCTGTCAAATAAATAAATAAAATCTTAAAAAACCATTGCCTTCCCTCCCCTGGAGAAGACTGTTTAGCAGAACCATATGCGGGTTCAAAATGCCAGCACGGTCTTCGGCTCAGACAGCTCCCTGCACTGTTAACAAGTCGGCAACCGCAGGCTTCGTTATCTGCACCTAGGATGTTTCTGCCTCCTCTCCCTTTCCAGAACCTATGGAACCGGCTTTTCATTCAACTGTACTATTAAACTCTCCAATTCTCTCTAACCCCCTGAACCCTGCCTCCATATCAAAACACAGGTTCCCCTGGGCACCGGCGGGCTAAGAGCCCTGTCACCTCTCCTGGGTTCGAGCCCCTGCTCCTTATCACAAAACCTGTGAAAATGACTGAACTCAACAAGATTCCTTGGGGAGAGCGGCTACACCTGGGGGTGTGTTTCCTGGGAGGGGGACAAGGGAGGCTTTTGGGTGACGGTGATGTTCTGTTTCTCGATCTGGGTGCTGGACGTGTGCATATGTTCACCTGGTTCTCGAGAACTCATTCAGCTGTACACTTAGTGTAAATACATTCTATTTTCTATAGGTATGTTCTTGTTCAATAAAAAGTTCTAAAATACCCTTTGCCTGGGCACCTGGGTGGCTCAGTCGGTTACGTGCCTGACTCTTGGTTTGGGCTCAAGTCATGCTCTCAGGGTCAGGGTCATGGGATCAAGCCCCACATGGGGCTCTGAACTGGGCGTGGGACCTGCTTGAGATTCTCTCTCCTTTCCTGCTGCCCCTCCCCCTGCTCTCTCTCGCTCTCTAAAAATAAATACATCTTTAAAATACCCTTGGCAAATATAGTAATACACAATGGATCTTTTTTTTGCAGAAACATCATCTCATTTTCTGCCCAACCTTCTAAAAGGATGGGCAAGACCACTTTACTAGCAGCAGGGCGAATGAAAGAAAAAAAGACAAAGCACTATCCAGGAGCTAAATAACAAGTTTCGGTGAGACTGGTGTTCAAGGACAAATGTGACCCCAAGGCCGCCAGCCCTCACCGCCCTTGGCCGAAGACCATCCCATTGGTCTTAGGAGCAGACACTCTGGTTCAGAAAACCAAATGCCTTTCATGATGCAAGAATACAAAACAGTTCCCTGAAACACAGCACACAAAGAAAGAGGGTACCAAGTCCAAATGATGTTGTGTAACAGTCCTTAGGTGGTAAGGCACTTAGCCATCTTCAGAACCTTGTAGAAGAAAGGAACTGGCTCTCCCACAAACAGAAAAAGCTAGGGCTTGTGCTGTGGACTGAATGTCTGTGTCCCTCCCCTCCAAATGCGTAGGCGGAAATCCTACCCTAGGGTGATGGTATTAGGAGGCGGGGCCTTTTGGAGGTGCTGAGGTCACGGGGGGGTGGAGCCCTCACGCTAGGGATTAATGCCCTAATCAAAGACAGCAGGAGCGGTCCCCTCTGCTTCCCCCAGGTGTGGTCGCAGGGGAAGTAAGCAGTCCGCAGAGGGAAGAGGGCCCTCATCAGAACCCAACCACGCCGGCCCCCTATTTGCAGACTTCCAGAATTCAGACCCGCCAGTGAACACCTGCTGTTTACAAGCCACTCAGTCCTTGGGAGCTCGTTACAGCATCTGGAACAGACTCAGACAACTTAACTAAGGCTGGGTCAAGCGCCCTGCTCAACATTGTATATACGCTCTCGTTAAATTTGCACAGCCTTGATTTTATCCCTGCTTTTATAGATGAGAAAAATGAGGCATGGAGAGGTTAAGGAACCTACCTAAGGTTAAAGGGCTGCTGACCGGCAGGACATGCAGCCACGCTCCAGAATCCATGTTCTTAACCGTGAAGCTAGAGTCATGCCTTTGGTTGTGATGCACCTGGGGATGGGTTCCCGGTTGCTCCTGTGGCACTTGTGTCTTCAAGAGTGCATCACAGCTCAATAAAACCTGCTTATCTGACGCGCACGATTACAAGAATCTTGACAAGCACTCTCAACTCCTCCCTAAATGGCAGCCTGATCTACAGCGTGAATCTCTGTTTTGAAAAGATTCATGCTTACAAAAATGACAGTGTCCATGTCTACCCCCTATCTACCAGAACTTTCCCCCATTTATTTGTTGGAAATCCAGAGACAAAACACTTGGCGCACCTGAAGCCATTATCAGCCCAGATTAGATTAGAAGTGTCAGCAGTCTTCCTTTCTCTTCCGTTATGAAAGATCTATCGCTTTTTTTTTTTTTAAGATTTTATTTACTTATTTGGCAGAGATCACAAGTAGGCAGAAAGGCAAGCAGGGGTAGGGGTGAGGCGGGAAGCAGGCTCCCTGCTGAGCAGAGAGCCCAAGGCGGACCCTGAGACCATGACCTGAGCCGGAGGCAGAGGCTTTAACCCACTGAGCCACCCCGTGCCCCAAGGTCTATGGCTTTCAAACAAAGCATTTGCTTAACCTGAACTCCTTGAGTTAGCAAAAACTCTACCCCAATTGCATCAGCAAAGCTCAGGAAAAGTAAATAAACAAAAACTTTTGTCCCATGTCTGCAATGTTACTTTTAGTTGTGCTTTTAAGACGAACATTTCAGGAAGCTCATTTTGGATCTACTTTTCTTTTAAGCTACATCGATCTCAATGAAAGGTAAAACTGCCAGGCTATGTTGCTTTTGAGGAATTTACGTGTGTGGGGGGGGGTGCTATTTAAATATAATAGCTGATTTAATGAATCATCTTCATGTTGGTTTGTTGAATTAAAATTATCTGATGACCCTTTCCTCCCCCTCTAAATCATTCCCAGTTTCTAAAACTATCAGGTGAGAAGGAACTCAAATTGGGGACAGGGGGAGTGATAAATATTTTCATTCAACAGCCTTCCTCAAATAACTGTCAATCCCGGCTTGGTTTAAGAAAATAGGACCAGGGAGCCCAGGTGGCTCAGTGAGTCAAGCTGCCGCCTTCTGTTTGGGTCATGATCTCGGGGTCCTGGGACGAGCCTGCTTCCCTCTCTCTCTCTGCCTGCCTGTGATCTGTCTGTCAAATAAATAAAATCTTAAAAGAAGAAAAAAGACAATTGGACCTTTTCCAGATAAGCTGACTTCCTCACACATACAGTGACGTGCTGTTAATAAGCAGTGTTTTTTTTTCTACCTGGAATTGGGGCAATGATGTCAACTGCAGGAAGCCCCAGACAGCTGAGTGTCTGTGTGCCACCAAGTTCCATGGGTCACCACCCAAACTGCAGTCCCCAGGCACTTGGGGTTCTCAGTCAAAGCCCTGAAACTGCCATCCTTGAGCAAGACCATGCAGGGAACTTCCCGGGGCCAGAGGCGGCGTCACCTAGAACCCCGAGAAGCGGCGGCTGCTCACGCCCCGCCGCCGCGCCCCGAGGAGCCTGGGTCGCGGTGGGGGGACCGGCGGGTCGCGGCGCCACGGAGTGACGCAGGGCCCCCGCCAGCCCCGGGGGAGCTCCGGGGATGCTGACCTCAACTTTGCTCTTTACAAACAGCTCGGAGGTCGCCGCACTCACGTGAGCCGCCCCGCTTCCCCCGCAGCGGTCCCTGGCCCCCGGGGTCGCGGAGGGGAAGGGCGGTGTCCCCGAGTCCCGGGGACGGGAGGGACACCCCCCACCCCCGGCCCCGGCGAGAGACCCGCGGAGGGGGAAAGAAGAAGTAGGGGGCGCCGGATGGGCTCGGCAGGGGTGGGGGGGTCCGGCCGTGGGGAGCAGGCCACGCTCACCTTCTTCACCGACAGCGAGATGTTCTCCAGGATCCGGTCCTTCACCTCCCGCGGCTCCATGGCGCCGGCGCCGCCGCTGCCGCCGCCGCCGCCCCGCCGCCGCCGCTTCCCGCGCCGGGGGCCCGGGGCCGCCGCCAACCGCTGCCGCCGGCCGTGCGGGGGCTCCGTCGTGCCGGCCGCGGGGCCCGGCGCCCGCCGCCCGGCCCTCGCCTCGCCCGGCCCCTCGCTCCGCCGCGGCCCGGCGGCTCCGGAGCGCGGCCGGCGGGGAGGAGGCCGCGGGCTGTGCGCGCGGCGGCGGCGGCGGCGGCAGCGGCGGCGGCGGCGGCGGCAGGAACTGATGTCAGGCGGGGCGGCGCCAAGGCCGGCGCTCGGGCTGGGGCGTCCGCGCCCGGAGACCCGTCGGACCTCCGGCTCCGGTTCCCCGGCCCCCCGGCGCCCGTCAGCCCCCAGCCCCTGCGGCCGGGGACCCCGGACTCCCCCACAGAGCCGGGGCCGCCGAGCCCCAGCCCTTGTCGGCTCACAGCCCCTCGGGCCGGGGGCCGCGGAGACCCCCGCAGCCCGCCGACCTCAGGGACCCGCAGATCCCCGCAGACCTTGGGCCCCTTCCCCTGCTCTTGCCAACCTACAGACCCAGGTCTCCCGAGGCTCCTCCGCGACCCGGAGCCCCTCCACCCTCTCGGGCCCGGGACCTCGGAGGCCCCCACAGATCCCAGGGATCTGGAGAAGCCGCCGGCCAGAGACATCCCCTCAGCCCACAGAGCCCACCTGTACCTTCCCTTTCCTTGGACCAGAGGCCCCTGCCATGCCCGGGATCCTAAGACCCCCTCCCCCGTCAATGCACAGACACCCTCTCCCCTCACCCCCGAGACCCAGGGTCCCTGGCTTTTGGCAGCATAGAGACCCGACGGACCCAGAGACCCCAGCCCTCTAGCCCTCACTGGTTGCCCTGGCCCTCACCCGCCCAGAGAAGCCAGCCCCTCTCCTCAGTTCCTTACCCTACCGGCCCAGTCTTAAACTTTGAGGCCATTTCAGGTCCATGGTGCTCCTCCCCACCTCCAAAACACACCCTCTGCACTTCCCCCTTCAATCGCAACACCCACTCTGACTCTTAGCCATACACAATTCTTCATGGGTCCACTGACCCTGGGGACCCCAACTCCCTCAGTCCTGAAACCCGCCATAACAATTTCCTCTATTCCCACATATGCCCCTCTCCAAATTCCCCTAAAGCCACCTACACTTAAGGAGTTTTCATTCTCCTACCTGGCTCACTTAGCTCATTTGGTCCCCAAATACATCCTGATACATTCATCAGTCCCTCTTTTTTATTCTCTTTTTTTTTTTTTAATAAATATTTTATTTATTTGACAGAGATCACAAGTAGGCAGAGAGGCAGGCGGAGAGAGAGGAGGAAGCAGGATCTCTGTCCGAGCACAGAGCCCGATGCGGGGCTCGATCCCAGGACCCTGGAATCATGACCCAAGACGAAGGCAGAGGCCACCACTGAGCCACCCAGGCGCCCCTTCTTTTTTATTCTTAAAAATAAAAGGTCGGGGGGTGCCTGGGTGGCTCAGTGGGTTAAACATCTGCCTTTGGCTCGGGTCATGACCCCAGGGTCCTGGGATCAAGCCCCACGTCGGACTCCCTGCTCAGTGGAGAGCCTGCTTCTCCCCTCTCCCTCTGCTGCTCCCCCTGCTTGTGCATGCTCTCTCTCTGTTAAATAGAATCTTAAAAAAAAAAAAAGTCACTAGATATTTATTTTTTTCACTTTATGAAATTTAGCTACATAACAGTTTCAGGTGCACAACGTAATCCGATATTTGTATATATCGCAAAATGATCAGTACTCTTTTTTTTTTTTTAAGATTTTTTTTAAATTTATTTATTTGACAGAGAGAGAGAGAGAGAGAGATCACAAGTAGGCAGAGAGGAGGAAGCAGGTTCCCTGCTGAGCAGAGAGCCCGATGCGGGCCTTGATCCCAGGACCCTGAGATCATGACCTGAGCCGAAGGCAGAGGCTTTAACCCACTGAGCCACCCAGGCGCCCTGATCAGTACTCTTTATTCTTAAGACACACCAATTCTCATCTTCAGCTTCCTATTTTTCCTCTTTTCTGCCCGGCTACCCCTCCCCCAACCTCCCAGACCTGTGACCTCAACACCCCTAAGAAACACTGACTCTACAGCTTATCCTAGGTGAACCCCACCCCATACACAAGCAAAAGATCCCTCTCCATCCCTCAGTTTCCCCAGCAGAGACCCAAGATGGTGGTAGTTATTTGTTTTGTTTGTATAAGATTTTATTTTAAGTAATCTCTACACCCAGCGTGGGGTTCGAACTTACAACCCCAAGATGAAGCGTCGCACGCTCCACCGACTGAGGCAGCCGGGCGTGCATTGTTTTGTTTTTATGTGACGGGATAGGCGGACAACATTGTGTGTCAATAAAAGGCAAGAGAACAACTTGAGAAACTGCATTGTGTTGGCACTTCTGGATCTGGGTCAGGAGTTTTCGATGCTGATGAGGATGGTGGTGCTAAGTGTTGCGGACTGACCATGTGCCATGCGCTGAACTAGGAGCTCTACGGACGTTTGTCTCACGTATTGGCACACAGCAGTCCCTCTACAGACGATGGGAGCCGTTTGCATCCTGAGTCAAAGATCCCTTTACATTTCTTCACACTATTCTAGCAGGTGACCCCATAGAGGCTTGGGCTGACCGTTGAGGACAAGAAGCAAAGTCTCTAAACCGAGGGCATTTCTTACTAGTACTGAGGGCAGGAAAATAAGAGGTAATAGCCTCTGTGGCGTCGGGCAAGGACAGAATGACAGCGGGGAAGAGGCTCCTGTCACTGGGCGGGGAGAGAAAAGGCTAAGAACAGAGGATGCATTACAATGAATGAGGAAAGAAATAGTCACATGTCCAAGGGTGTTTGTGGCAAGGAGGAGGAAAGCTGCTCCTTCTGCGCTCCATGCCCACGGCACCCAGGCTAGGCTGCCCACAGGCCCTGACCTGTCGGATGCAACTTGGGCTCATGAGATTCCATGCAGCCCAGAGTGGAACCAACCAGCTTTGTGATTCTTCCTTGCTGTTAAACAGTAAGACATCTCCTGGGCAGCCTCTTCCCTGGGTGCCACCTTCCTATAAATGGCCACTCCTGGCCTGGGCACATGACAGCTTCAGTGGATTGGATTGCTGGGCTGCATACCTGTGATGTAAGGTGGCGACATTTCGGTCATGCTGTTTTCATCGTCACACACTGGGGGATGGGCACAGTCAACTTTTTACAACATTCAGGAGGGTCATACAGCCTTACTGCCTACCGGATTCCTAAGGTGGACCCCAGGGTGGCTGAGTGGGTTAAGCGTCTGCCTTTGGTTCAGTTCATGATCTCGGGGTCCTGGGATCGAGCCCCACATCGGGCTCCCTGCCCAGTGGAAAGCCTGCTTCTCCCTCTCCCACTCCCCCTGCCCCCCAGCTCATGCTCTCTCTCTCTCAAACAAATAAACCTTTTTAAAAAATCCCTAGGGTTTGCGTGGGTAAATGGGTGGGAGAAGAGAGGCATCACGAGACTTCCTGCAGGAAACAGGAGGGGGTCAAGTGTGTGTTCACGTGCAGATAACTGCCCCATGCCCAGAGCTCAAATATGGAATTCATCCTTGCCTGCCAAAGACAAGGCAAGTCAGTGGGCACCTGGTGGCTCAGCCGATAGAGCATGTGACTCTTGATCTTGAGGTTGTGAGTTTGAGCTTCGGGTTGGGTGTAGAGATCACTTAAGGAAAAATAAATAAATAAAGAAGGGACACCTGGGCAGCTCAGTTAAGGAGCTGCCTTTGGGGGCGCCTGGGTGGCTCAGTGGGTTAAAGCCTATGCCTTCGGCTTGGGTCATGATCCCAGGGTGCTGGGATCGAGCCCCACATTGGGCTCTCTGCTCAGTGGGGAGCCTGCTTCCTCCTCTCTCTCTCTCTCTCTGCCTGCCTCTCTGTCTACTTGTAATCTCTGTCTGCCAAATAAATGAATAAATAAATTAAAAAAAAAAAAAAAGGGAACTGCCTTTGGCTCAGGTCGTGTCGTGATCCCAGGGTCATGGGTTCGAGCCCTGCATGGGGCTCCCTGCTCAGCCGAGAGCCTGTTTCTCCCTCTCCCTCTTCCTGCCACTCTGCCTGCTTGTGCACTCTATCTCTCTGTCAAATAAATAAATAAAATCTTTTTTAAAAGAGGGGGGACAAACCAGAAAAGAACTAAGACGCCCCAGAATGCCTATCAGTCCGGTTACAGGGAGTCACCAAAGCTCATCCATTCATCTATTGCACAAGACTTCGGGTCATGTGGCAAGTGCATGAGACTTAGAGGCATCAGGAGTCAAAAGCCTCAGTTGACTCATGCTACCGCCTCGGGCAAATCCCTGTCTTAGTTTCCAAATCAGTGATACAGGAAAAATGACTTTGCTCTTCTTCTTCCTTTAAATAGTATCTCGACCTGTCTCCCACCGCTGGACTCCATCAGGTGAGGGATGAGGTTGGGGACAAACCCATCACGGAGTCCACAGACCACGCTACCCACCAGGTCTTCTTCACTCTTCCTTCCAAAGACATGTGCTGCCTCAGAGAGGAAGGGGATAGGAAAAACTTCTGGCACCTTTATCCTGCCACATCCTTGAAAGATCATTGGACAGGATCATTTTTTAAAAAAAGGGGGAGGTATGGGGCGCCTGGGTGGCTCGGTGGGTTGGGCAACTGCCTTCGGCTCAGGTCATGATCCTAGGGTCCTGGGATCGAGCCCCACATCGGGCTCCCTGCTCAGTGGAGAGCCTGCTTCTCCCTCTCCCTCTGCCTGCCTATGCTCACTCTCACACTCTCTCTCTCTGTCAAATAAATAAATAAAACCTTAAAAAAATAAAAAAATAAAAGTTGGAAGGAACAGGGGAATGGGTTAAATGGGTGATGAGTTAAGGAGGGTTTGTGATAAGCACTGGTGTTATATGTAAGTGTTGGATCACTAAATTCTACACCTGAAACTAATATTACAGTCTGTTAGCTAACTGGAATTTACATTAAAACTTGGGGGGGAAAGGTGGAGGATAGTTTAAGAGACTAGTTCCTCCCTTGTCCCTTCATTCAAGGAACTCGAGGTAAATGAATTTGTGTTTCTAGAGGAGGGAGGAAATACTTCCTTGACTATCAGGCTTGTGAAGCTGAACCTCATCTGAGAAGGTGAGAGAGTGGGGGCTGGTTGTACATCACAGCAGTGCTCGGGCTCCTATGGCTTCACTCCGGCACCCACAAGTGCAGACAGTCTACAGCTCTAGGACTGGGTAAATTAAAACAAGGCAGCTGTACTACTGGGTATTTACCCCAAAGATACAAATGTAGGGATCCGAAGGGGCACCTGTACCCCAGTGTTTACAGCTGCCATGTCCACAACAGCCAAACTGTGGAAAGAGCCCAGATGTCCATCAACAGATGAATAGATAAAGAAAATGTGGCATGTGTATTTATATATTACTCAGCTGTCAAAAAAAGAAATCTTCCCATTTACAATAATGTGAACAACGTGGATGGAACTAGAGGTATTATGCTAAGCGAAATAAGTTGATCAGAGAGAGCCAATTATCATATGATTTCACTCATATGTGAAATTTTTTTTTAAAGATTTTATTTATTTATTTGACAGAGAGAGATCACAAGCAAGCAGAGAGGCAGGCAGAGAGAGAGGGGGAAACAGGATCCCCGCTGAGCAGAGAGCCCGACGCGGTGCTCAATCCCAGGACCCTGAGACTATGACCTGAGCCGAAGGCAGAGGCTTTAACCCACTGAGCCACCCGGGTGCCCTCATATGTGGAATTTAAGAAACAAAACAGAGTATCAGGGGTGCCAGGGTGGCTCAGTTGTTGGGCATCTGCCTTTGGCTTGGGTCATGATCCCAGGGTCCTGGGATCAAGCCCCGCATGGGGCTCCCTGCTCGGTGGGAGGCCTGCTTCTCCCTCTCGCTCTGCTGCTACCCCTGCTTTGTTGCCATTCTTGCTCTCTCTCTGTCAAATAAATAAATAAATAAATAAAATATTTTAAAAAACAAAACAAAATGAAACAGAAGATCATAGGGGAAGAGAGGGAAAAAATTAAACAAGATGAAACCAAAGAGGGAGACAAAGCAGAAGAGACTCTAAATCATAGGGAAAAAACTGAGGGCTGCTGGAGGGAAGGGAGAGGGTGGGGGGATGGGATAACTGGATGATGGGCGTTGAGGAGGGCACGTGATGTAATGAGCACTGGGTGTTATATAAGACGGGTGAATCACTGACCTCTACCTCTGAAACCAGTGATACATTGTATCATTGTATGTTAATTCATTGAATTTAAATTTAAAAATAAAAACAAAAAACAAGGCAGCTTTAGTCAAGGTAATTTTATTTTATTATCATTTTTTAGAGATTTTTAAGTAATCTCCAGCCCCAACATTGGGCTGGAACTCACAACTCTAAGGTCAAAGTTGCACCCTCCACTGACTAAGACACCCAGGTGTACCTAAGTGATTTTATTTTAAAAATGTAGAACATTCAGGGACATCTGGCTGGCTCAGTAGGAAGACCACATGACTCTTGATTTCTGAGTTTGTGAGTTCAAGCCCCATATCGGGTGTAGAGATGACTTAAAAAATCATAATAAACTATTTTTAAAAAAATGTTGAACATCCAGTTCCTTCCTCATGACCGTCCAGTCAGCAAGATGGGTCGGTGAAAATTGGGAAGTCGTTCAACCTTCTAGTTTAAAAGCCTCTGACATCTTCGCATCGCAGCATTTGGAATAACATCCAGACTCTTCTCTGGCCTCCAAGGCCATAGCCCATCCGATCCAACCTCTCTCTCTGACTCATCTCCTGATCAGCCCCTCCAACCTTCTGTCTCTCAAGCATGTTGGTGCGTTCACGTCTTGGCTGGGACGCTCTTCCCTAGTGTGGCAGAGGCCTCCATCTGGTCACCCAAGTCTGCTCTCTCCACAGTGATAGCATGACAGCCGGTCACTGGGCAAGATGACATCTCCCAGCCTCTGTGGTAGGCGTGGTTGTATCAAGTGCTCTCGAATGCAACAGGAATAGAAACAGAGTGGTCCACTTCTGGGCTGGGCTTCGGAGCAAGTGGGGCTCCTTCTCCGTGCTGTTCCTTTTCCCGCCAGGTCAGATGAAGCCAGGGGATGTCCGACGGACAAGATGCAAAGAGCGTGGGTCCCCACGTCACTGCAGGGAGCAGAGCTGCCCATCAACCAGGAACACTTGTCTTGGACTGTAACATGATCAAGATGAAAAACTTCTTTTGTAACAAATTATTGGAATTGTTGGCCTCTTTTCCCCAGTCTAGCCTAACGTAATCTATCCTCAGCCCTCTCCTGGGAGGACCCTTCTCGTCAATTAGGTCTCAATTTAAATGTTAGCGTCTCACAAGAACTTTCTCCTTGGTTGTTCAACATTAAGTAGCCTCTAGTCTTTCCCAGCATGCAAAACTAATGCTTTTTTTAAAAAGATTTTATTTGTTTATCTGAGAGAGAAAGAGAGAGAGAGAGAGCAAGCAGAGGGAGGGGCAGAGGCAGAGGGAGAAGCAGACTCCCTGTGTAGCAGGGAGCATGACTCAGGATTCGATCCCAGGACCCTGGGATCATGACCTGAGCCGAAGGCAGATGCTTCACGGACTGAGCCACCCAGGCGCCCCACAACTACTAAATTATTGTTGCAGAATTTATTACTACCTGTCATGTTTGTGGTCACTCTTCAAAGAGATTGCTATAGTGTAAGCTCCTGAAAGGACACACTTTTTCTCAGTTCATGACGTTGACGTGCTCTGTTCACAGCACCAACTCAGGGCCTGGCACATGATACTCGATGTTTGTTGAATCAATATCTTCTTCTTCTTCTTTTTAAAGATTTTATTTATTTATTTGACAGAGAGAGAGTGAGACACAGAGCACAAGCGGGGAAGCGGCATGCAGGCGGGAGAGCGGCAGGGAGAAGCAGGCTGCCCGCTGAGCAAGGACTCGATTCCGGGACCCTGGGATCATACCCGAGCCGAAGGCAGATGCTTCACGGACTGAGACACCCAGGTGCCCCCGAATCAATATCTTCTGATTAATTTTTTGTTCAATAGGGATGCAGAGAATCTTTGTAGCTGGCCGTGGAAATAAAAGGACCGAAGAGAACTAGGACCCAATAGAAAGCTGCCTGCCTCTGTTTTTTTAAATTTTTTAAATGTTTATTTTTTTGACAGAGAGAGAGAGTAAGCAGGGCGAGAGCAGGCCGAGGGAGAGGGAGAAGGCAGCTGCCACCGAGCCGGGAGCCCAGCTTGGGGCTCAATCCCATAACCTTGGGATCATGACCTGAGTCGAAGGCAGATGCTTAAGTGACTGAACCACCCAGGCGCCCCAAAAGCTGCCTCTCTTTACACCTGATTTGGGCCTTTCCATTCCGGAAGGTAAAGATTGAGGGAGTGTAGTCAAAGTCCATATGACCATTAACTGAAGGGTGATGTTTGCCAACATCCCAAATTAATTGTATATGTAGGTATAATAAAAAGTACTACTTTGCAGGGAAGGCTGCAAACTTACTAACCCAGAATATCATCTGTCTTTTAAAATCTTGGGACCCCTGGGTGGCTCAGCGGGTTAAGCCTCTGCCTTCAGCTCAGGTCATAATCTCAGGGTCCTGGGATCAAGCCCCGCATTGGGCTCTCTGCTCAGCGGGGAACCTGCTTCCCCCTCTCTCTCTGCCTACTTGTGATCTCTCTCTCTCTGTTCAATAAATAAATAAAATCTTAAAAAAAAATCTCTTTAAACTTGGGGCCCCTGGGTGGCTCAGATGGTTAAGCGTCTGCCTTCAGCTCAGGTCATGATTCCAGGGTGCTGGGATCAAGCCCTGCACTGGGCTCCTTGCCCAGCGGGGAGCCTGCTTCTCCCCCTCCTGTCACTCTCACTGTTTGTGCTATATCTCTGTGTCAAATAATTAGATAAAATCTTTTTTTAAAAGATTTTATTTATTTATTTGACAGAGATTACAAGTAAGCAGAGAGGCAGGCAGAGAGAGAGAGAGGAGGAAGCAGGCTCCCCGCCAAGCAGAGAGCCCGACTCGGGGCTCGATCCCAGGACCCTGGGATCATGACCTGAGCCGAAGGCAGAGGCTTTAACCCACTGAGCCACCCAGGCGCCCCTAATTAGATAAAATCTTAAAAAAAAAGAAATCTATGTTAAACTCAAACTCAGTAAGCCTCCTGGGCTGGAATCCCTGAGTCTAGGAATCAACCTCAGGGACCTCACTGGACCTCAGGCACAGTTCTGCTACGTCATTCCACTTACAGAACAACCCCTTGGGACCTTGGAGATGGAAATGGACGCAGCATGATAGTCGTGATGGGTTTACTGACTCCCAATAGTGACTGCTATGCACCAGGCAGAGTTCTAGGCGCTGGGGGTATAGCAGTGAGAAGGACGGGCACAAATCCTACCCTCCTGGGGCTTACATTCTAGCGGGAGAGAAAGACAGTGAACAGAAGTGAATGCCGGTGCGCTGGGTAGTGCTCGGCTCTCTGGAGAGAGAGGAAGGGGAATGACGCAGAAGGGGACGGAAGGTTTGAATTTTAGGTGGAGTAGCCAGGGAAGGCCTTTACGGAGCTGATATCTGCATACAAGGGACGTGAGAGAAAAAGCCAAGAAGGCGTCTGAGGACAGGGCCCTCCAGAGTAAGGAAATTCGCAGTACGGAGGCCCTGCCCGGGAAGGAGCACGGTGAGCTCCAGGAACGTGGAGGGCGGGGTGGCTTAGGGATGAGCGAGGGGAAAGGAGCAGGACGGGAAGGCAGGGAGGTGGATATGGGCCTCGGAGGCAGTAGGAGCATTTCTGCTTTTACTCCGAGTCGGCTGGGGACCCACTGAAGGATGTTAAGGAGAGGTGTGGCCTGGTTTCACAGAATCATGCTGGCTGTTGAGCTACGGAAGAACAGAATGGAGGTAGAGGCGCCTGGGTGATAGTCGGTTGAGTGACCGACTCTTGACTTTCGGCTCAGGTGGTGATCTCAGGGTCCTGGGATCGAGCCCCATGCGGGGCCCACGCTCAGCAGGGAGTCTGCTTGATGATTCTCCCTCTTCCTCTGCCCCTCTCCCTTCAAATAAATAAATCTTAAAAAAAACAAAACAAAACAAAAGGACTGTAGGTAGGCAGGGGCAGGAGTCGGGAGACCCAGGGGAGAGATGATGGGCTTGGGACCAGGGCCCTAGAAATGAATGAATTTTTAAAAATTGAATTTTATTCATTTATTTGAGAGAGAGAGAGAGAGAGAGCATGAGCAGGGAAGGAGCAGAGGGAGAGGGACAAGCAGACTCCGCACAAAGCATGGGGCTTGATTCTTCCACCCCAAGATCACGACTCCAGTCCAAAGGCTTGGAGGCTTAACTGACTGAGGTGCCCCCAGGAATGATGGGGTTTTGAATCTCTTTCAAAGTGCACCTAGTGAGCTTTAGGATGGACGGGATGCAGGTGGTAAAGGATGAGTCAAGGTCTTAGAGCAGCAGGAAGGATGCTGCCGCCAGCTGCCTCTGATTTCTCAGGGAGGTTGGAGAGGAGCAGGTTTTGGGGGCCGGGGGAGGGGGGGCAGTTCTGTCTCAGGCTCTGCAATTTCAGACACCTGGAGTCCAACAGGGAAATTGTTGACTTGGTGTAATTTTCTAGGAGGAAACAAACCACCCTAACTCTAATTTTTTTTTTTTTGGACAAAATCCATGGGTAAGGATTGGTGTAGTAACACTAATGGCCCTGAACAAGGAAGCAGGAGCTCGTGACAATTTAGCCCTTTTATGTAAGATGGTAATAAGCTCTAGTTACCATGTATTTTGAAATTTAAAACTATGTTCTATTTTTTTTTTTTTTAAGATTTTATTCATTTATTTGACAGACAGAGACCACAAGTAGGCAGAGAGGCAGGCAGAGAGAGAGAGAGGAGGAAGCAGGCTCCCTGGTGAGCAGAGAGCCCGATGCGGGGCTCGATCCCAGGACTCTGGGATCATGACCTGAGCCGAAAGCAGAGGCTTTAACCCACTGAGCCACCCAGGCGCCCCTATTTTTTTTTTTTTTAAGATTTTATTTATTTGGTAGAGAGACAATGAGAGAGGGAACACAAGCAGGAGGAGTGGGAGAGGGAGAAGCAGGCTTCCCAGCAGCGCAGGGAGTCCGATGAGGGGCTCGATCCCAGGACCCTGGGATCATGACCCAAGCCGAAGGCAGATGCTTAACGACTGAGCCACCCAGGCGCCCCTAGAACTATGTTCTTTTTTAAATTCTTATTTTTCTTCTATTTCTTTGTATTTCTACTTTTAAATGAATATCCTACCCTTTTTTTACATGTTCCTCCCTCAAGTTATAGATAGAGTACTGTCATAAACTCACAATGCATTTACTTCCCTGTTACTTTTATTTAAAGTTTATTTTTTCTTAGTAATCCCTACATCCAACATGGGGCTTGAACCCACAATCCCAAGATTGAGAATCACAGGCTCTTCCAACTGAGCCAGCCAGACACCCCACTTCCCTGATACTTTCAAAGTTTTGCTTTGTTCTGTTTTTAATAAAAATGCAATGAATTCCCCTTTCTTTGTGCCAAAGACCCATAATTCTCTCCACTATGACAAATTAATGTCTCACAATTTCCATCACTCAATCAAGTACTAGAAATTTCATTTCAAATGAAATGATTACTGAAGGATTGAGATCTGGAAAAGGGCAACATAACTCTTACCTCCAACTAGACGTCGCCTCTGCTCTTATCATTCCTATTAGATAGGCAAGGGACCCTAACAGAACAAGGGGGATATGTCTAAGGTCCTCCCATATATGCCAGCTTTTCCAGGTACACTGAAATCTTCTCAAGTAAATCCCCTACAATACAAGCCACACACAAGGCAATGACTCTACATTGTCAACGCTTAAGATGTTTCCAACTTACTCATTAATCTTAAAATGGTTAACTTTAAGTCACTTAAAATTTTTTTAAGCTTAAGATTGAGAGAGAGAGAGAGAGAGAGAGCATGAGCATGTGCTGAGAGGGAGAGGGAGGAGAGAAGCAGATGCCCCGCTGAGCTTGGAGCCCAACATGGAGCTCCATCCCATGAGATCATGACCTGACCCGAAATCAAGAGTCAGACACTCAAAAGACTGAGCCACCCAGGTACTCCAAGTCACTTAAATTAAAAAAAAAAAAAAAAAAAAAAAAAGTTTTTTTTTTTTTTTTAAATGGAACACAGTATTTCCAAGCTTTAGGATAGAAAAGAGATAAGTCTTGCTACCCTCAACAAGAAACCCGCTCTCAGTAGTTCAGAACGAGGGGTCTCAATTTGTGAACATGTATGAACTGGGAGTCAACACAAGGCACTGTCCCCACTAAACATTAGAAAACAGACATTTTGTCTCTTTCTGAGACAAAAACTGGGTTACTTGATCTCCTCTTACTGAGCACAGAGCTGGTCTACATTTCTTGGCCTTTCGGCTAGGTGTGGCCCATTGTTGTGATTTTCATTGATTTTATGTGGGAAGTGAAAGGTACTTTTTCCAGGTCTGGCCTGTAAGAACCCCTTGAGTTTGATTCTCTCTTCCATTATTTTCTAGTTGAATGTTGAAGGCCAGAGCAAGTTTGGAAGCCGGGGGAAAATGGCAGAGCTGTATCCAAGCCTGTCTCCTGAATGACAGCCTGAAGAGGCCTCCTACCTCCACGGACTTGGACACAGAGCGGGCTGTTAGAGAAGGAGGAATAAGGTTTTTTTTTTTTTTTTTAATATTTTATTTATTTATTTGACAGACAGAGATCACAAGTAGGCAAACAGGCAGGCAGAGAGAGAGGAGGAAGCAGGCTCCCTGCTGAGCAGAAAGCCCAATGCGGGGCTCAATCCCAGGACCCTGAGATCATGACCTGAGCTGAAGGCAGAAGCTTAATCCACTGAGCCACCCAGGCGCCCTGAAATAAGGTTCTGTTAAGCAAACCTCAAAGGCAGTCCTGTCTTGGCGGTCAGGAGGGGAACTGATATGTAGAGGCTGGAAAAATGGAGGTGCCTCTCACCCAGGGGTACAACCTCTCCTGTGGCTCCTTGCATCTTCGACTACATTAACTACATAGCCTAAAACTCGGGTCTACAAGGAAAGCCTGAAAAGTCAGGTTAGTGTGTTGACTTTTACATTATGAGAAAGACCCAAGATTAGGAAGGAACTGGCTTGTTGCCAGCAGAAGTGAAAAGGAATGGGGCCAAGGAACTTGGGGCTTTGAGTTTGGGGTTGTTCAAGTTCCTTGTTCTGCACTTCAGATAGTGAGAGCTAAGCTTGAAATTGGCTTTGAGTACCAAGGCCCAGTAAGAATCGGCCCGGTAGTAAAAGCCATACTAAGTTTTTCCCATTCAAACCTCTGTCGGATAAGCTGTAGATGCCCCCAGGGCAGACTGGAAGTGGGAAAGTAGAGCAATGAATCATGCTCGAGGACTGTGTACATGAGGGAACTCGAGAGCGGTTACTGGCAATGATCGGGTGGCAGCAAATATCAGAAGCCCCTTAAGTGTTAAGCAAATTGTCTTGTCCAAGAAACTACAAAGCCAGAGTTCAAACGCCATGGACCCCTTTCCACACCTTTAGACAACCCCCAGTTCCCAGACCTGTGCCAGCGACAAGCTAAGAGAGCTGAGCAACTCCGGAAGAAGGCACACGCAACACCTACTTCAGGTGGGGCCGTGGACACCAGACAAGGGACTTCTTCCACAGAAGGTGATTAGGATTTCAAGCAGAGGAACTTCTCAGCCCCTTCACGATGGCGGCATTTCCCACTCTTTTTTCTGGATGGGATTTGCTGTTGTGGCTATTCTCCCTGCGTCGACACCGCGTATGGGGCAGGAGCACAGAACTGATCTCTGTCAAGAGCCACAACCAAGACCTGAAGGACAGGGCATCCCAGGAGCTTCTGGACTGGTCGGCTGAGTGCCGGGATGGGCTATGGGGCCACGTCCTTGGGCGGGGCGGCTGAAGCACTGCTAGGCGACACGCCACTGCCCCACTCACCCGGAGCACACGGCGAGATGAGGTTTCCCAGCCTCCCTCGCACTTCAGTCTGGCCGTGCGGCTGAGGGCAGCGAGGGGAACGTGGGTAGGAAAGCGACATACACCACTTCCAGGCCTGGTAGAGAAACTTCCAGGAACAGCCCTCATTCTCTTCTGGTATGTCCATGGGATGCTGGTGTCCAGGGTCATCTTGGAAACCCTGTGTGGAAGCAAGCAGAGCCCTGGCAGCCTAGGACCCCGGATGAATGCACGGGGCAGGGTCACATCTCACGGCTGGGATTGCCTAACTTCCAGAACAACCGCATTCAGCATTCTCAAATCCTTTGCGTGACACGATACTAAAGTCTAATGAGCACTTAGCGTGGCGCCAGGTACCGTACTAAGCACTTTCCATGTATTAGTTAACTGTCATCCCTACAACCGGCCAGACGGTCCCCACTTTGTAGAGGAGACGGAGGCCCAGAAAGGTTAGGAAACTTACCCAGTCACATAGCCAGCAAGTGGCAAAGCGGCCCGGCTCCAGACGCTGGTCTAACCACAACACCCAACCACGTCTGTCACTGGGCACCGGCTGCCCACACAGTCACGGACGCGCATCTCTGACAGGAGCAGGTGGCCATGCCCCTGCATCGGTCGTCTGGATGTCAACTTTCATGGCTTAGAGATACCCATTTCTCATGAGGTGCAGGCAGATGACGACAGATCACGGTGCCTGGGTACAGGTGACATAAAGGGGCAGGGAGACAGCCAAGGACTAAAGTAACCATCTCAAAAGAAACTGATCAAACGAGAGTCTTATGATAAAAACTTTATTGTCTTAAATATCAAATGTTTTACACATCACTTTTTTCTTCAGAAAGTTCCTATTAAAAAAAGAAAAATAAAGTGTTTCGATTATTTAGGGCTGACTTAACATTTCAGTATGTGACAAAAACTCAAACCCAAATGCATCTAGCTCACTCAGCTGCAGGCAGGTCCTATGTATGTCCAGCGCCTAAACCAAGGGCACAGTGCAGCCAACAGTGGGATTCCTGAGTTTGGTTCTCTTAAGTTCTCAGAGTTTTCCCAACTCTCAAAACCAAAGCACTATGGGAGTGACTAAGCTACTGGCAAGCCTATTTTGCCGACCTGCCTAGTTTCTTAAAGATGCAGTAGTCTCAAAGCTTAAAGAAAAGTCAGAAAAGCCATACATGAGCAATTCCAAGAAGGAGGGAAAAGAAGGGTTTCTATTTGCTAAGATTTGCCAAATATGGCTACAAAACTGGTTAACAAACCTTACTCGAGAGCGAAGGTCATTAGCCCAACTTGCCAGGACGACGAGATTTTGAATAAAAATGAGCAAATGAATGTTCACTGCAGGTACACAGTGAAGAAAGCATTATGATCAGTATGTTGAACTGCTCTGAGTGCATCACTATTTCAAAAGGATGATGGAGAGAACAGAGAACGGAAGACAGTCGTTCAGAGAGACAGAGATCTCAGACAGGAGGCAGAAACTCAGAAAGCTGCGGGGCCTTTGGGGAAAAGAAAAGAATTCCGGACAGCGTCAGATCATCTCAGGCTGAAGGAATCTGGAAACCGACAGGCTGATCTGACTACCTGGGGCAGGAGAGTGAGAGAGGTCTCCTCCTTTAAGCCACAGACGCATTCATTCGAGGTTGTGTGTAAAGCAAGCCCCTGGTAAATACGATCTTTTCCCAACGGACACCGATTTTCCCAGGGGAAAAAACATCCAGCACACCCCTTCCCCGAGTCGACTAATGAAAACCTTCGTACGGCACACATTTAAAGAAATACGTTCTGCAGAAGTTCTAATTTTGTGTTCTACGTCCCCCCACCCTAGGTCTTCTGTCATCTGCCTTTTTTCGGTAAAAGAAACATTGTCTAAATAAATTAAAAAAAAAAAAAGAAACATTGTCTAACTCTTACACCCTTGAACCATTTTCTCCGTAGATTTCATTCCTTAAGATTGTGCCCTGAAGCTTACCAGCTAGATCCCTCTCGCCTTTTACAGCCCCCCGGGGTCTCGATTACCAATCACCAATATGGAGCTGATAAACTTGTGAGTTCTCTAATTGTAAGCCTCAGAAGTCACTAGTAGGCAGGCCCAGAACTTCTACTTGTATGCCTCAGGATGACAACACATGTGGTGACATTTTAAATAATGGGTTGAAGAACGTCCTTTTAATGGAGCTAGCCTGTCAAAGATTCGGTAGAGCCTGGAATCCCCTTGTCAACAATCCTGCCCACCATTGGGTCCCACCGCTAACTACATCTTCCGCTCTGGACTCCTACTGCCACACCTTGCACTCAGCTGCTTTAAAACAGCAAATCCTCCAGGATCCTCTGCTAAGTCCTGTTGGCCCAGATGGTCAGCATCCCAGGGCAGCCGTGCTCCAAGGGGGAGTGGGGATTCTGCATTTCTACCCTGTGTGGAAGGATGTCCCGACGGAGGAAAAGAGGACTGTCCCTGGTGCGTATTTGGGGATCATCTCGCGTTTACTTGCACATCTATCCTAACCCTGAGCAGCATTTATGCTCATCTCTTCAAATATTTCTATCAAACGTTAGAACATTTGTTGTTGGTTTCTGATATTATTAAAAATAATAATAAAAAATTTTTAAAGCAGTTTTAGGATCACAGCATCTAATTCCATTTTGAGCCCGATTTCCCCAATCTCTGACTTTGAACCCAATTACTCTAATATGACTTTGAAAATAAAACCATGCTAACAGGCAAAAACAATCTTGCTCTTAGAGCTAAAATTTGTTTCATGTCTCCTTACTACACAAAACTTCACGAGGGCAGGCTTCCAATCTGATTCAGTCACCCCTGTATTTCCATGCTCCCCAGTACTGGGCACACAGGCACTTAATGTTTGATGAATAAATCAATATACTTTTTTTTTTTTTTTTTTAACGTTAACTCTACCCCCAACATGGGGCTCAAACTCAAAATTCCAAGATCAAGAGTTGCATGTTCTAACGAATGAGCCAGCCAGGCTCCCCATGAATCAATGAAGTCGTATTCAAAGACTGACAGTGTACAGCCTTCAAGAGTACCAGCTAGATTTTCTCGAACTCTGTCTTAACCACCCCAATACAGACAGTGCAACAAAGAACATGATAAACATCTAGAAACCATTTTTTGGTACTCCCGATGCAAAAAAGCCCTATTATCATTCTTCTATATAGGGAAGTCTGTAAAGATTTGGTGCAGGGTAATTCTGAATTAACAATGAGGGTGAATCTTAGGACCCCTCCATGCATGGCCTCTACCTCTAGGAAGGCCATTTGCAAACGTTGCCCCCAATACTTTCACTTTTACTTCCCACCAAAATGTGATGCTTCTGCTATTTGGAGAAACTAAGGCACAAGAGAAAATCAAGTACATCAAAGGCTTACCCCTAAATTATTTATTCACTGAACTCCTAGGAACACCTAACACTGAGAGGCCTCTAATGTATAGAACTGAAGCCATGATTTTACATTTCTAGTTCTCAAGGACACACTTCGAATTTACTTTGTTGTTCAGAGGAACTGGAGTTTTTAATTCTTTAGGGAAAAAAAGCTATTTTTATTTTATGGAACGCCTCACACAAAAGGTTAACATTCCGTCATCTGGGAAGGGAAACTCCTAATAACCTGTTTCTTTCTAGTTCAGCCGCAGACTATACTAAGTCACCAAATTCGAAGGAGAAATTTGGCTTTTTGGTATTTGTGCTAGAGAATGGAAGAATGCATAATCTAATCAGCTTTTCTTAGGATATGTCACCAGTGATAACAAGTTTGAAATACACTGCAGTTCAGTTATCCTGCTTGCGTTCATTACAGGGGGCAAACAGGTAGGAGAAGGAAGTCAGAACGCACTGGAACTTTCCTGGCCGGGTATTTGCAAGGTTGTTTTTATGTACATGGTGGGATAAAAGCCACCGTAAGTGGAGAATATATCTGTAGATACAAAAACTGTTTGCTTTTGTCTATGTAAAATTAACTGTAGAATATTTGTCAGTCACACATGTCTATATGCACATGAGCTGATGGTTAAACCAACCAAGTTTTTATGGCTTTTACTAGAGATAGAAAGCTGTGCTAAGGAAGAAGAGGCAGGTTCCACTTTAACTAGTTATCATAAAATCGGTGACACAGAGTCTCATATATCTTTCCATTTTTACGCAACCTTCTCTCGCTGGAGAAATGCTTTGGGGGGAAAAACACATGGGCTGTGTCTTCCTTTAGTACACATGGAGACAAGGAGCTCTGGGAGGTTTCAGAGGCTCCAATGTAAAACAATTTTTAACACCCACCCACCCACCCACCATCTATCCAGTTCTCTTTGCCAAGCAACTGGTTATCTTTATATGTTAATGGCTAAGGCCCTACACGTAGGATGAAGGCAACTGGCTGATGTCAGGAGGCCTACACAGGTACAAGTTTGGAAATCATTTTTATCAGCTCCAGTGGGCAAAACCTACAGGCTAGCCATTAGCTGTCTGGTCACCAAGCCCACTACTACACACCAGAATCGACTTAGGGTAAACCGCAGAAAGTCATACAGGACGATCTTCTTCTCTCTTTGGTGAATAAACAGAGACCACCGTCGAAGGTGAGTGCTGACCACAGAAGCGTCCATGACTGGTCGTGGCAAAGCAGCTGTCCAGTAAAGTGGCCCATTACTGTCTGGGGCTGACCAGTATCAGTTCTGTTGGCAACCAGAGGAGCTCACGATGATTTTATCTTATTTTAAGAGAAGTTAATCTTGAATTTGTTCACTTTTTAAAATAAGTCTAACTTTTTTAAAGTCATCTCTACACCCAACGTGAGGCTCTAACTCATGACCGTGAGATCGAGAGTTGCACATTCTTCCGACTGAGCCAGGCAGGTGCCCTGAATTTCTGCACTTTCAGTAAAACTGACCATGAAGGTTCACTAGTGTCATGTTCCTTAATTCCCTTTGTGTTTTAAGAACTGCAAAATTTAAAAATGATTCAAAATCCTAACAATGTCGACGACTTCACTTTCATACAAATAATGGAGCAGGAAATACGGTTTTGAAAAATCGAAAGCAATTATACGTTGAAAAATAAATGATGACAAAGGACAAGGATATTTGGCAAGTGGGTTCAGCTCATTCATTCAAAGGACTCCTAACAAGAATATGTGTACAACTATAGGCCTATTCAATTTTCTCCTAAAAATAAATATACATATGTAAAAAGCTATTATAATAAAACCTTTTCTGGGCTGATATTCTATATCCCACCCAAATCTCTGCACTGTAAAAACGGAGTGGCCTTACCTCTGAGCAGTGCGCCACTGCCCAGACAGAAGACGAGGCGGCCCAGCTTCACACAGAGGCCTTTTAGGAGGAGTCTGTTGTCACCGATAACTTCCCCTACCTCTCACCAATCCCACTTAAAGATTTATAAGCTTAGAGTAAATTCCCAATTACCACCCATAAAGCAAATACAGGGGCTGTTGCATTGCTACTAGATTTTGCTTCAATCATAGCACCAACTACTTAATTACAATCACAGCTCTAAGAGTCGGTTGACAGAAATCCTATATGCAGTTTCCTAGTGCATCTTATGTCTTTGGTGTGGGGCAGGCAAAAGGGTCTGCAACATGTAATTGTCTAAAAGAAAATGTCAAAGACCACCTGGCTGACCCCCTGTTCTAAGCGCCCTCTGGAAAACAGTAAAACCACAACTCCTTCTGTCAACCATGTCAACTCAGAGGGTCATGATGAATCTCTGTGACTTTCCATCACATCACTAAAGTCTCATCACACACACACACACACATACATCGCAGCAAAGGAAAAGAAGATGGAATAGGGTAGAAGAGAAACGTCTCTAAGCGCCCCCCCCCAAATTAAAATTTCAAAAACTCCTGAGATATGAGCCTCCATTCTGATTGTGCTCAATGACTCGAATTTTGAGGGAAAGAATAAACTTCCAAAGAGAGTAAGACTTTAGACAAAATCATTTAACACTGAGTTCACGAATCACCCTTTCAAAACATCTGTTTTGAACACATTACGAACTACAACTTGGAATCGGGAGTCGTTCTCAAAATTCTTTTCAGTAAAACCAAGATTTCAGATTCCTGCTAGGTACATAAGAGAGTTTATTTTCCAGGAAAAACTACCTAAAATCTATCCAGTAGGATTATTGCACAGTGGGGCCCACAGGACAATGGTTTCCGAGGGCTAGTCCTCATATAAAAAAAGGCCACAATAAATACATCTATATACTATGCCCCACTCTACCTTGACATGGTAAACACAAATATGACGCGTCTTGCTTTAAAAAAGAAACTCCTGAGGAAAGAAAGGGATGGAAATCTCTACCAAGGCCACTTCAGTCAGAAACTGCAGTTACTATTTCCGGTGCCATGAAGGACATTAACACAGAGACTGACCATTCCAAGCACCAAGGTGAACCAGTGACAAGGTTATCCCGCTTTGCAATATTCCACTCAGATCACAGCTCAACCTGAGCTTTAGAAGAAGTTCCTAGTCGATGAGCTTCGAAAGGAAATCAACTGCTGGCAATCAACCCACTAGCGATCTTTAAGTTCATCATCATCACTAAGGGTTGAGGGATGAGCAGTTAAGATGCTAACAGACCCTCTCTCTAGTCAATTCCAGTGTTTCTCGGCCATTTTTCACTTGTGATTCCTGAAGCATCACCAAGACATTTGCAAATGGAATTACAGACTCGTCCCTTTCCTGTCTGGGTAGCACCATGTTTCACTCTGATGCGGACATCCCCACCCCCCGCAGTGTCCCACCCCAAACACTTGGCAATCCATGCAGCAGCCTATGATGCACAAAGCAGCCCAAGTTCTAAACCCTCCCATAAAAAGGTCAAATCCTAATCACACGAATAAAAACATACCACTCTAGGAAATACTATTCAATTATCCTTCAATTTCCTGTCGTAACTGATGAATCATCAATACACAGAGCACTAAGTGTAATTCCAAACACCAAACCAAGTGATCCAGTTTGCAAATGGACAACTGAGACAAGCCATACCTTGCCTACAGCACAGACACAGCCAAAACGGGAAGTTGATCTGCTTTTAGCTGCACGGGTGGTGGGATTTCTCATGGCTTCTGCTTTTTAAAGCATTCACTCTCATTCTAAAATGGTATGCTATACACAAAACCATCAATTTTATTCCAGAATACATCATCTTAATGATAATAAAAAGCTTCTGTATGCACATACTGCCAATACATTTAAAAAGGCCCAAATTTTAACAAAGAGAATAGACAAATTCATCAGACAAGAGATAAGTTACTTTGGCCGAAAAAAATCTTTAAAAAAAATCTGGCTCAACATTCTGCTTGCAGGTTTCTACATATACTGTGTATGTGGTGAGTGTGTACGTGTGTGTATAGCTTTTTTGAAGGGAATGGAGTACGATCTAGCCCCCTGCTCCATGGTTATGTAGGAACTACAATGTTCTTTGCTAGCAAAACAAGAAGTGCAAGGTCTGCATTTCCACCAACTCGATGCAAAGCCCCAAGAGCTTCCTGCAAAGTGAAGCCGGCGCGGAGAATGCGGTCAATGTCTGCGGCGGGAAAAATTAATGGTGAAAGGATGGAGGGACTTGCTGATGGCTGGCTGGGAGGTGGTTCAAATTCAAGACGTGGCTCTGCAGCTTCGGGACAGACGTCTTCTCTGGTCTCTGGCCTGTCTGGCACTGGCTTCTGTGTGCCCTGACCCAAATCTTCAGCCAGTATGAAACTGGTTTCATACCTCGTTTGCTCGCAAGTGTGACTGACTGCATCCTCCTCGCCTGCTACGAGTTTGGGGGCAATGTCCACACCTACGGTGCAGTGTGACTGATGTGACGTTTTAGTGGAGGCCAGAGTGGCAGAGCTGCTCTCCCTTCTGGATTCCCTAGACTCGGGGTCACTTTCCTTATCCGTTACTAGGCTATCACCCGGATCCCCAACGGTACTACTTTCGACTGTATCTACTCCAGCACCATCTGAAGCATCTGGTAACTTCTCTGCCCTCTCCGATACAGATATGGTCTGATGAAAGGTGACTTGTGAACTCTCTTCATTCTGGGTAACTGTAAGATGCTCACGTTGGGTCCATCTTTCAGAAAGGTCCTTAATAACTGTTTGGCCCTCGGTTACCATTTCAGACTGACAGATAACTTCCCCAGATGTATTTTCTGAAGCTGGTTTATTACTAATGACCAGAAGCTCATGGAGTTCCTTCAAGGCTACTGTTAGAGATGAGCAGGATTCCTCCGCTGACTCCACAGAGGGCTGACAACTGCCACAAAGACTTAAAGAGGGGGAGCAATCCCCATCTTCTTTACCTGTTCCAGACATTTCAATGTTACTGTCTGGGAGCTGTAAATCCTGAGTGCAAATGGAATTACTCAAAATTTCAGACGAAGGGTTACATTTTGATGGTTCCACTTCCATCAAGGGATTATCAAAGCTGAGAGCAGATGCCCCGATGTCCCTGACACTGGCCTGCTGACCACGTGCGGAATTACAGAGAGCGACGAGGGATTCTTCAACCGTATCTACTTCCATAAGTGTTTCTGAATTCGAGCAGCCAAAGCACCCTGAAGGTAGAGTATTTTCTTCTGTACCCGGAAGGTCCACATTCTGTTGTAGCCCGTCTCCTTTCACTGCCGTTTCCAAATCAACACTTCTTTGCTGATTCTGTTGCCTTTCTCCAAACCGCTCAGAGTCCTCTGTGTCACAGAGATGCTCTTGGTCATTTAGAGCATTCTGTTGTCCAACCCCATGCTGTTCATTCCCTGGTTCCTTGTGCCACCGAAGGTCACTCACCTGAGGCAGGTTCTGACTTTCTGGATGCCGACCCTTCCCACCTAGAAGCCCCAGTGGTTCTTGTACCCTAGTGGCTGTGACAGGTACACTACCTTGCTGTCTTGTGTGAGGATGAGATCTCGGGCCCTGGGTGCTTCTTTCAGCAGATTTCTCCATGTTATCAGCAATGATGGCTTCTTCGGAGGAATTCTGCAAAGGCAGGGCTGGACTGTGGTCTGCTGAAGAAGCACGATCAGGAAGATCCTGGAGAGGAAGATGTTCTTTCTTTTCAGAGGTTATCTGGAATTCAGCGGAATCCTTCAAAGCCTTCACAGCTTTAGGTTCGATGCTGTCCGGGTCACTGGGCTTGATAGGGCAGACTGAAGCAGAGACAGAGTGAGCAAGACTCATAGGATTACCAATCTCAGGACTCTGTCCTAAAGGATGGGCTGGATGGTTACATCCATCTGAAGTTGGTAATGATGACATTCCCAGTGAGGTAGTTTCTTTACCGCTTTTCTCTATATGGAACAAAAAGGAAAGGAGATTAATCAGCCAGTTACAAAGGCCACTGAATTATCGGATGATACAAATCTAAACGGGACAGAACAAAATCAGGTCCTTAAAGCTGGGTCTGCCTTATATTCACAGACTTATACAAAAACCATTCTCACTGCGGTAGACAACTGAACATCACAGCATCAGAGTAAGAGGTAGGTACGTTCTTAATAAAACATGTGCACTTGAATTCAGTATTTTTCTTTAAATACCATTAATAAACGTTCACATAGTAGCTGGGTTAGTGCAAGACTGAGGGATATTGATACGTCTTTATTCTCGGAGAGTTCAGAACTCTAGAACTTCTAGAGTTTTTCCAAGTGTGTTCTATCACTTGCCCTGGAATCACCTGGGCTGTCTGCTAAGCGTGCACATTCTGGGGCACCCAAGGTTTACTGCATTCTCATGAATCTGCACTTTCAATAAGCTTCTCAGGTGATTCTTAAGCATATTACAAATTTTGAGGATCTCTACACTGGAACGATTCTCACGTCAATGCACTTCCGGTGTTCCCAATGCGAACAGGAAGGTTCTAAATGACAAGTCTTAGTCCAGGTGTATCTGGAACAGAGCAGGAATTATAACGAGAAAGGAGAATATGCTTGGGACTCTCCAAAAGAAAGAGAAACATTCTATTTAATTCATTTCTATTCAAACTTCCTGAAAATCAGGATACAACTACGTCAGTGTAGAGGCAAAGAACAAAAATAAAACTAAAGGTCAAGCATATTAAGTCCAATCATCACCTTACCAAATAGGGCAACTTTAGAAAGGATTATCAGTTACTTTATCAGGTTAGCAAAGTACAACTAAATGAGAACATTTAAGTAGTTTAAGGGCACGGTAGGGGGTGGGCCTGGCAGTGGAGGGAGATAGGTGGGAACAGTTTTTCACCATTTTCACAAGGCAAGGACAATTTAGACAGACTGCAACGGACCGAGTGCTCCCAGGAAGGCAGGCTCAACCACCTCAGGACACCATTAATCATGGACTCTAACCGCCTTTACCACCGATCCAGTTAAACATCCACCTCCACGCAATTACTCTAAGATTTTTAATTCAATGTCAAAGGCTGGTAACAAAAATTACTTCCACAATACAATCTATCAGGGCAGATGTGACTCAAATGCTTCATGCTGATTAACATCCAATATGGGGGGCCTGATCTTCGGAGGTCATGAAGTAATCCAGTTAGGATTCAAACAGCTCTAAATCATGACAATGGTTCACAGCACGAGCAGATAAAGCACTCGCTACGTCAGAAGTTACTGACTTCTTGCAAAACAGTCTTCTAGCTTAAAGGTAAATGGCGATTAGTTTTATTTCTCAATCTCTAAGGCTGACTGAAGGAGGTTCAATTGTGAGTTAATGCTGACAGAGAAGATGCGTTACCGCCCAGTGTCCGTGTGAGTGGCATGGGGGATATGATACCGGCCTCTCGGCACTGGCATGCCAGCGAGGACAACTGCGTGAGGTCAGGAGAACATGGCCTCCAGGTGTCTGGTACTCACTAGGAAAGCAGCACACAGTCCTCCTGTAGCCGAGATGGTCGGTCTCACTGGCCTAAGTCCTAACTGTAGGGGAGCACTGGGTCAGTACTACAGGGTAGAAGGGGATGAGGACAATGGATATTAAGACGAATTAAACCATGCCTACTTTACCCCACCTTTGTAAGGAAAAAGGAAAAAAAAGAAGAAATTGAGTGCTAGGTATCTAATTACAACCAGCCTGCAAACCCCTATGAAGTCCCAGGTTGGGAGTTTAAAGAAAGACTGTCTTTCTTCCTCTTGAGAAATCACCCGGGATGCCCAGGCTGCTGTCTCCCAGATTTACTCTCCAGGGAAACAGGGAGCACAGCGCCTCCGGGAGAGAATCTGTCAGGCTAGGGAGAGAGAGAAGAGCCAAATGTCAGCTCTTCTTTCTGGGAGAATAAAACCTCAATCCTGCCCGCATCAGTGAGCCTGTGTCGCTAGACAAGTCAGCTGGTTTAGGCTTCCATTTCTTCCACAGTGGACTGGCAATTTCTACCTGTCTCTACCTCTAGGTGGCCGTGTGCAGTGCTAGGGGAAAAAAAAAGGAACTTTTCAGGTTTTCCGAAGAAACAGACTCACGAAACCCGATGGTGTAGTCATCCCCAACGACAATGAGCTGTGGTGCTGACATTCTTGATCTGATATATTCACCACGGCCAGATGGGCCCTGTTTTTCCTGGGATCTCCCTCCCCTCCCTGGGCTGTTCCAATGGCTGAGAAGACTTTGCATAGGAAATTGTGCTCGGATATGTACGTGTACCAACACACAGATGCATATACAGGCTAGTTGTAACCAGATTAAACAAGGTGAAATGGATGGCAGAAGCTAAATTCCAAAACTGCTGCAGATACAGAGACTTTCAGACCACAGACGATAACTGGATGGAAGGCTTAACGTGGGGTCTATAAATACCTGGTCTGGGGCCCACTCCAGCTGCAGTACACACACACTACATGCATCATGGCTTCTGACGCTCTGTTTGAATTAGGAAACAGACAAGCAAACTTGGGTTAACAATGCAAACCACACAGCATGCAGGGTTTTGTCTCCATTCCTCTGCCACCTTTACAATCAGGAACTGGTAGAGTCAAGCTTGGGGAATGTTTCCGTAGTCTGGCTGGTTTAATTCTCTCACAATACATAAAGCAATGTGTCAACTTCAACAGATTTTTCAATAGGACTTGGAAAGAAATGAACTTCACACACCCACACACATGGAATTCATGGGCAGACATGTGGGACGGGTGGAGAACAGACTCAGAGATGGGATCACATGGCGTGGAAATCTTAAAAGGTGAGCGAACATTTGTAACTGTCACTTCCCAAATTTCCTTCTCAGATGAGATTTATTTTTAGAAGAAAAACAACTCAAAATGGATTATCCTGGGCTATCTTGCAGCCAGTTTTTAGGAGATGTATTAGATATAGCTCCTATCCGGGTCTACTGTCCCATTGATGGAAAAGATAAAGACACTCTGGTCTAAGTACCCACGAAAGAAACAGTTTTTAACAAAAATACTTTCACCTACTATGTCCAGAGTTTTGATTTTGAGGATACCGGGAAGTCGGTGTTCCAAACAAACAGGACCTGATGTAGAATTATTTCACTATTTAAACATTACAAAAATTAGCACGAGCCACATATCGTCAGTAACAAAAACAGTACATGGGAACAAAACCCATTTTTTAAATCCTTTTTAAAAATGTTTTTATTTTTTTATTTTGCTTTTAATATCCTTAAAGTAATCTCTAAGCCCAACATGGGTCTCAAACTCATGACCCCGAGATCAGGAGTCTCACAGTCTACTGACTGAGCCAGCCAGGCACTCCTCCTTTTAGTCTTTTCAATTGGTACATTCCCTTCACTATGCCTGAAAATACCCGTGGTTTCTATTTTAATTTCCTAAACTTTTTATTTTAAGAAGGTAATTACCCAAAGAGGGTAACTGTTAGTAGGTTAGAAAGCATTGCTATCATCAGCTAGTGCTTCTCAAATAAAAACACCAAACTGGGGGGGGGAAACAGAGATTTCACAAGATGGTAATACACCTTCATTTTATGAATACCCAGTATTATGACTAAGCTGACAAAGTTACTAAAACAGGTAAAACCTTCTAAGTGGGTATGTCAAACTCAGTCAAGCTTGCCTTGCAGGGAAGACTAAAACTATTAATTTAGTCTCTGTCTCGTTCAGAATTCTCCCCTTCCTGCAAAAGTCAAGTCACAACCAAAGCTGTACTTTACATATAAGACTCAAAGGTGCCAAAAGGTTTAGTGGAGTGTATTTTTTTTTTTAAAGATTTTATTTATTTATTTGACAGAGAGAGATCACAAGTAGACAGAGAGGCAGGCAGAGAGAGAGAGAGAGAGAGAGAGAGAGAGAGAGAAGCAGGCTCCCTGCCGAGCAGAGAGCCCGATGCGGGACTCGATCCCAGGACCCCGAGATCATGACCTGAGCCGAAGGCAGCGGCTTAACCCACTGAGCCACCCAGGCGCCCGGTTTAGTGGAGTGTGTTCAGAACAAGGCCGGCTTGGAAAACTGTCTGCAATCCACACCCATTTTGAAGAGGCTCAGGTCTAGACCTCTGGGTGTTCTCTAAGTGAAAACACTGGCAAAATCTGGTTGTTTATTTTGTAAAGATCCTATCTTTTTTTGTCGTTAGAGGACAGCTATTTCCCCGACTTGTAGCTCTAATACATTTTACTATACCAGAAAACACAGCACATGGTATTAGTCACTGATGAATGATTACAGCTCAAGACTTTAAAATAACCCCACCTTGATAGTTAGTTCTCTTCAGCTTCTAGAAAATGTATCCCAGAGTCACTGTTTTATAACAGATGGGGAAGAATTATGCCATGGAGGTAGATTTCAGCAAAAATGTGTTCTTCCATTTAGACCAGAAAACTTGGCTTGGTCTTTAGATTTAAACAAGCCACGACAATTGAGACTTATGAAAACGTGATTAGGTATCCCCATGTCAACGGCTGACCCACTGTTCTAATTTGGCCCAAGAATGCACTATGCAATCTCATTAATAGCATAAACACTCTAGTTTGATTAGTGCTCAATTATGCGTCTTTGTCGTCGGTTCCTCTATGGTGGCAGCACTTTCAGTAGGTATTAAAGAGGCCAGGACTGCTCAGTCACCAGGACAATGCTACACGTCAAAGGAAGTGGGCCCAAGAAAAGGAAAAATAATTTTCAGGGAAACTGTAAAACTCAAAAGGAAATGGGTCTGCTTACTGTATTTTTTTTTTCTTTTTTAAAGTAGACTCCATACCCAGCATGAAGACCAATGTGGGGCTTAACTCACAACCCTGAGATCAAGACCTGCACTGAGATCAAGAGTTGGACCTTCGCGGGACGCCTGGGTGGCTCAGTTGGTTGGACGACTGCCTTCGGCTCAGGTCATGATCCCGGAGTTCCGGGATCGAGTCCCACATCGGGATCCCAGCTCCATAGGGAGTCTGCTTCTCCCTCTAACCTTCTCCTCGCTCATGCTCTCTCTCACTGTCTCTCTCTCAAATAAATAAATAAAAATCTTTAAAAAAAAAAAAAAAAAAAAAAAAGAGTTGGACCTTCGACCGACTGAGCCAGCCAGGTGCTCCTGTAGTAATTTTTGTCAGGAATAAACAAACAAGGGGCGCCTGGGTGGCTCAGTCATTAAGCGTCTGCCTTCAGCTCAGGGCATGATCCCAGGGTCCTGAGATCGAGCCCCACATCGGGCTCCCTGCTCAGCGGGAAACCTGCTTCTCCCTCTCCCACTCCCCCGATTGTGTTTCCTCTTTTGCTATGTCTCTATCACATAAATAAATAAAATCTTAAAAAAAAAAAAAAAAAAGAAACAAGATTTTTTAGGAAGCCTACCAAAATGTGCCTAAGCAAGTAACTCCCTGATGCACCTACCTAGTGACACAGCAATGGGTCTGTCTAAACACCGAGGTTTCCTTTACTGGATTCAGAGATAGGAGGAGGTGGTGAGAGGACAAGGAACACATCCATGACAGGACGATGACATGGATTAGAAACGGAAAAGGCCCCCATCCCTCTGAAGCTCCACCCTCCCCTGCCCACAGACCAGTAACAAGAAAAGTCATTCGAGAGCTTGGCCGCTGAAGATACCTGCGTCCTCTACGGACTTTTGAAGAGCTTCTGCTAGTTCCTGGTCCGCAATGTCCTCCGGCCGCACGTCCTCTCGCCCAGCCCCGTATGCCAACCGGGCACACTCCGGTAACTCTCCCTCGGGGAGGAAGGTGGTCTGAGAGCCGGTGGTGCCGATCACGAGCACATTTTTCTTGAGGTCAATGGAACACTTAGAAGGAAGAAACCAAAGACTGAGGACAGTGGATAAAACGCCATGCAAAAAAATTATCATGAATTTAAATATTTAAGTTTTATTTTATCTTGAAATATTTTAAGCATTTAAAAAGTTCATAGCAGAATCATCTTCATAGGACACAGTTTACTTATTCATCTAACCCAAGCTCTATTCATTTCTGAACTTAAATGTAATACATGTTCATTGTAAAAATTTGGAAACATGCCAGGCATAATCAGTGGCCCCAAGTTTTAGAAACATGTAAGTGAGGGGTGCCTGGGTGGCTCAGTGGGTTAAAGCCTCTGCCTTCGGCTCAGGTCATGATCCCAGGGTCCTGGGATCGAGCCCCGCATCTGGCTCTCTGCTTAGCGGGGAGCCTGCTTCCTCCACTCTCTCTGGCTACTTGTGATTTCTGTCAAATAAATAAATAAAATCTTAAAAAAAAAAAGAAAGAAAGAAAGAAAAGAAACATGTAAGTGATTTTTTTATAAAACTGAGACATACTATTTGTACATTCACATTTACAATTTACATTTTGCTTATTGCATAAAGTACAACTTATATTTAAACTCTATACCAATGGTCTCAAAAGTGGTATATGGGCAAAGCCATCTCTACAAAAGTATTCTTTTTCTTTTTTAAGATTATTTATTTATTTATTTGACAGACAGAGGTCACAAGTAGGCAGAGAGACAGGCAGAGAGAGATGACCACCATGACCACCCAGGTGCCCCAACTGTTCTTTATTTCATACTTATGCTACCCTTTTTTTTGGTCTGTATATCTGTGTATTTGACATAGCACAGTACACACATACATGTTTCATATCAATCAAGTTGGAGAATACTCGTCTACACCATGACTAACAAGCAGAGAAAAACAGTGACGAGTTAAAAAACTGGGTTTTATTAACACATGCATTCACTCATCCCTTCCACTTAAAATTCTGCACCTTAATTAGACTATTCATGCAATGTTTTATAGAAATTTAGTAATAAAAATCTTTTTAAAGAGTACTAGTGACATAAAAATATTGACTAGATGTGAAATCTTGCTGTGAAAAATCTTACTACCCAGTGGACACTAATTGCATCTTTAATCAGAAGAGGTTATCTTTATACAAATTGTTAGGGTTCAGAGTGGAAATACAAATATCACTGCAAGCCAATGTATTTACAAATCATTCTCTCTGTACTAAAGAAGCTTTTCCATTCCGAACATCTCACGTACACCTTCCTCAATCCCACAGCTCTTCTGCCTAGCGAGTAGGGACTAAATGTATACTTGCAGCAGAAACATTACCATCGTGGCAGCCTTTGTGGCTCAGTGAGTTAAGTGTCTCAGGTCATGATCTCAGGGATGTGAGATCAAGCCCTACATCAGGCTCTGTGCTGGGCGTCGGGTCAGCTTAAGAGTCTCTCCTCTTGTCCTTTGGCCCCTCCCCCACCTCTCAAAAAAAATTACCATCATGTGTTGTCCAGATCCCTACGAACCCAACAAAAATTACCTGAGTTCCTATCAGAAACTAAAAATAACACACGAGAATAAAGTTGTCCAAATAATCTCAAACAGACGGCAAGATTAAAAAGATTCAGAGGGGAAAAAATAAAAAAGATTCAGAGAGATTTCACAAGAAGATATTCTGTTTCCACTGATACATAATTTCAAACCATGCATGATGACATCCTCCACTCAGGTCCTTTTCAGACTGGAGAAGCCACGGCTTTTCAGTTTTCCAGGATACACAACCGAGGGAGACAACGCGCTGATAACCGTGTAACACACGAAATGCCGACCCCGAGATGGAAGCAAAGCCCTGATTACCTGATGCCGCTTTAGCATGTCCAGTCCCAGAAGCATGTCCATGGGCTGCTCCTCAAGTATAGAGAACGAACACGCCAGGAAATCACCTTCAATCTGAACCTGAGCTAAAGCACATTAAGAAAAGAGATTATGGATTTCTATTTTAATCTGACTTACTCACTTATTTACTGTCACTGATTTTTGCCTCAAAAGCCTCACACAAGCTTTTGGAAATGTATCTACCATTCTGGGTCTTGCGTCCTGTAATCAGTCACAGCCACGGCAAAGCACGAAACAGGTGAGTTAAGTATGAAAATCCAGTAAGTGCAACCATCAGTTTGAAAGCCAGTGAAGGCACCAGCTTGTAAAGTGGATAGAGTAGAACCACCGAGAATATCCGGCTTGATGCAGGATACCATCAGGACACATGGTCGGCTGGTAAGGACAGCTGGCACTAAGGATGGCGACGGGAATCAGTTCCTCCAATATTAACTGCCTGCTTCCTACACACTTACAAAAGGCTTTCTAAAAGGGAAATAAGTGGGTGGCTCAGTGGGTTAAGCCTCTGCCTTCAGCTCAGGTCATGATCTCAGGGTTCTGAGATCGAGCCCCGAGTTGGGAATCCCTGCTCAGTGGGGAGTCTGCTTCCCCCTCCCTCTCTCTGCCTGCCGCTCTGCCTACTTGTGATCTCTGTCAAATAAATAAATTAAAAAAAAAAAAAAGAATTAAAAGGGAAATAAAATCTGTACACAAGTTAACCTCCAAAAAGCAAAATGTTTATTACTGCCTGTTATAATCAAGTCTGTATTTGCAAAAGTTGAGACAAACCAATGCCTGTCTTTGCCTGGAGTCTCTTGCTTTTGCCTCTTTATTAGTTCTCTTACTTTATATACAAATACACACACACACACACATATAATTACTTTGTTATTAAGTATATCTTTTTTAAAAAGGTCTATTTATTTTTTGAGAGAGAGCGTGCCAGTACACATGCTGGGGGAGGGACAAAGGGAGAAGCAGGCACCCCGCTGAGCAGGGAGCCAACTTGGGACTCGAACCTAGCACCCTGGGATCACAACCTGAGCCAAAGGCAAGCTCTCAACCGACTGAGCCACCCATGTGCCCTTGTTCTTACGTGTATCTTACAAACAGAAGAGTATATGAAATGTGTACAGTATAGAGCATAATAGAACAAAGATCGATGCATTTATTTCCCAGGTTAGGAAACACAAAGAACAGAAGTCCCCTATATCTTCCACTGATCACAACTAAGTGACTTCTCCAACCTTCACTACTATCCTGGTTTTTGTTTTCCTCATTCCCAGCTTTTTAAATAATCCTTACCAAGAAGATATTTGCAAACGACATATCAGATAAAGGGCTAGTATCCAAAATTTGTGAAGAACTTAGCAAACTCAACACCCAAAGAACAAATAACCCAATCAAGAAATGGGCAGAGACCATGAACAGACATTTCTGCAAAGAAGACATCCAGATGGCCAACAGACACATGAAAAAGTGCTCCACATCACTCGGCATCAGGGAAATACAAATCAAACCACAATGAGATACCACCTCACACCAGTCAGAATGGCTAAAATTAACACATCAGGAAATGACAGATGCTGGCAAGGATGTGGAGAAAGGGGAACCCTCCTACACTGTTGGTGGGAATGCAAGCTGGTGCAGCCTCTCTGGAAAACAGCATGGAGGTTCCTCAAAAAGCTGAAAATAGCTACCCTATGACCCAGCAATCGCACTACTGGGCATTTACCCTAAAGATACAAATGCAGTGATCCGAAGGGGCACGTGCACCTGAATGTTTATAGCAGCAAGGTCCACAATAGCCAAACTATGGAAAGAACCTAGATGTCCATCAGCAGATGAATGGATAAAGAAGATGTGGTGTATCTATACAATGGAATACTATGCAGCCATCAATAGAAATGAAATCTTGCCATCTGCGATGACATGGATGGAACTAGAGGGTGTTATGCTGAGCGAAATAAGTCAATCAGAGAAAGACAATTATCATCTGATCTCCCTGATATGAGGAATCTGAGAGGCAACGTAGGGGGTTTGGAGGGGTAGGGAAGGAAAAAATGAAACAAGATGGGATCGGGAGGGAGACAAACCATAAGAGACGCTTAATCTCACAAAACAAACTGGGGGTTGATGGGTGGCGGGTAGGGAGAGGGTGGCTGGGTTATGGACATTGGGGAGGGTCTGTGCTATGGTGAGTGCTGTGAAGTGTGTAAGCCTGATGATTCACAGACCTGTACCCTAATACTACTACTAATACATTAAAAGTTAATAAAAAATTAAAAAATTAAATGATAAATAATCCTTACCAGTTCTGTATGATTTCTAAGCATTACTATTTAACTTTGTGTTTTTGAACTACTACTTGCTTCTTTACTCAGAAAGTATTTTGAGATCTATCCCTGTACATATGACTCTGTTTCTTTCTCTACAAATCACCCTTTAGAGTACTCTAATGTCTAAGAGACCACAACTGATTTATTGATTCTATTGCTCCGGGACTTTCTGGATTGCTTTCAGGTTCATGCTGTCATAAGCAATGTCCCCTGAATATTCTGGTACTTGTCTCCTGGTGTGTATTCAGTTTCTCTGACAGTACATATACATATCAAAGAAAATGGAATCAGAGAATTCTAGGGGACATTAGGCTCAACTTTGCTGGGTGACGCTGAATTATTTTCTACAATGTTTTTAGCAGTGTATAAAACTTCCACTGCCCCACATTCTCATCAACATTTGGTATTATCAGATTTAAAATCTTGCTAATCTGGCAAGTAATTTTCTATTTCCCTGACTAATAATGAACAAATTTTCATATATTTAACCATTTGGGTTTCCTGTTCAATAGCACCTGGGGCATCTGGGTGGCTCAGTCGGTTAAGCATCTGACTTTGGCTCAGGTCATGATCCCAGGGTCCTTGCATCAGGCTCCGGCTTGGAGCAGAGTCTGCTTCTCCCTCTGCCCCTCCCCTCTGCTCCTGTTCACTTTCTAATTAGGAAAAAAAAAAAAAAAAGTAGTGCCTGTTCAGTCCTTTCTGTAATTTTTTTATAAAGTTGTTTTTTCTTTTTTTTTTAAGCGGGCTCCATGCCTAGTGCGAAGCCCAAAGCAGGGCTTGAACTCACGACCCTGAGATAAGACCTGAGTTGAGATCAAGAGGTGGACACTTAACTGAGCCACCCAGGCACCCCTATACTGTCTTTTTCACTGAGATGGAGGACAGAAAACTCACACAGAATGTACATATTCTGAATCTAAATCCTTTATTAGTCCTATGTGCTATAAAAATTCTTTCCTACTTTATGTTTGTTCACTTCCTTTATGCCTTTTGATAAAAGTTCTTAATCTTAATATGGCCAAATCTGTCAAGTAATTTCCTTCTTAACCTTTAAGGAACCCCTTCCCCAAGCAAGATATTCTCTTATATTTTTTCTAAAAGCTCTGACTTTGCCTTTCACATCAAGGTCTTTCATCAACCCTGAACTGACATTTATTTGTGTGTGTGAGAGACAAGGTCCAAGTTCCGATTCATTTTTTCCACATGGATACCCAGCTGTATGATACCCAGCACCTTTCCTGAAAACTTCCCTCTGCTGTGTAAGATTGCCTCTCTCATTTATCAAGGTTCATGTAAACGTGGGTCTGTTTCTGTTCTAGTACTTTGGTCTTGACATCTAGAAGGGGAAATTACTCCAGAGTATCTTGCCTATTCCTATAATAAACAGTCCATATAAAATTTTAAGTTAGCACATCATGTCTCACAAAAAAACAAAAAACAAAAAACCTGCTGAGATCTTAAGGGTATTACAATGACTCTGCTCTTGACAAATGTGGGAGAATTACCACTTTTGACATCCTGAGTCCTCTTATCTGTGACATAGCTCCCCTTTACTTAGATTTCCTTTATAATTGTAGGTTTTCTTCCTATCATAGCCACAGCTAAAAACGCCACAGCTTGCCCATCCACAAGGAAGGAGGACACGAGGGACTGGTACTTACTTTACTTCGTCCTATCACCTTCCTACTTAAAAACCACGGAAATTCTGAGAATTCAGACTCGGAAGCAACCACTGTGTGACAGTACAGGTCTACCGTGTGTAGGGGCGTATATGCAAGGAAGGTGTCTTTAAACTATTCTTAGTCTATACAAATCAACAAAAGAAAACCCAGAAACTCTAATAGACAAATATATTACAAAAGAAAGAGAGAAATGGGCAGAAACTACCACTTGCAATAAAAGAAAAGAAACTTACAATGAAAAAAAAAAAAAAACCAGCCTTTTTTAATCTGTACAGTAAGGGAGTAAAAACTACGAATCCTTGATTGTATAAGGACCTCAAGATGAACACTGATTCAGCACCGGGAGAGCCACTCTGGTATGGGTTAGAAATACATCAAGGGCCTTTAAGGATTCATAACCTTTGATTCAGTAGCTTCACTTACGGGAATCTTGACTAAGAAAAAATTAAAATGTGCATAAAACTACACAAAAATCCAATGCCATATTACAATAATAAAATATTGGGGGATAATTTTATCCTAAAAGTTGACCATTAAACCCATACAAGAGAATGCTATGCATCTGAATGATGCTTATGAAATACACAGTAATAGTGAGAAAATGTTATTTTTTCATAAAATGGTGTAAGTTTCTATGTTATATGACCACTTTTTTTTTTTAATGAACTCTTTTCTCAGCACAACTGTGACTGTAAGCTGAACTTTTTTTTTTTTTTTTAAAGATTTTTATTTATCCATTTTACAGAGAGACAGATACCACAAGTAGGCAGAGAAGAGGGCGGGGGGTGGGGGGAGAAGCAGGCTCCCTGTTGAACAGAGAGCCTGATGCAGGGCTCCATCCCAAGACCCTGAGATCATGACATGAGCCAAAAGCAGAGGCTTAAACCACTGAGCCACCCAGGTGCCCCTATACGACCACTTTTTTCTTTTTTTTAAGATTTTTTATTTATTGGACATAGAGAGAGAGGTTTCAAGTAGGCAAAGCAGCAGGCAGAGAGAGAGAGGGGGAAGCAGGCTCCCCGCTGAGCAGAGAGCCTGATGCGGGGCTGGATCCCAGGACCCTGATATCATGACCCGAGGTGAAGGCAGAGGCTTTAACCCAGGTGCCCCATATATGACCACTTTTTTTTGCAAGAACAAAATGCATGGAAAATAGGCCAGAAGGAGATTAAGTCCAAATGGTACCTAGTGATTGAGTCTCACTCAAAAGGATTTAAATTATTAAGAAAAAAAAAAACAATTTTGGTTAGAGATGAAGGACTGAACACATGTATTTACCTCCATTTACTCCTTAAAAATTTACAATAAAATTGTTTTTTTAAGGTACAGATCACTAAGGACAAAAAGCATGGACACAACAACTGAAACATAATTTTGGAACAGAAAGCAGAGGACAGTAAGGAAAACAGGGAAGCAAGCCAGTTCGTATCTCAGAACTCCCCAGAGGTGATGAATAAGGACCTGTGCAAACAGGGGTAGAGGTGGGTCCAGAGCAGGAAGACTGGTCAAAGTCTCTATGGGAGGCACAGTTAGATCTTGGGGTTCTCTCTGCTCAGTCAGGTGACTTCCTCCCTTCACCCACAGCAGACCAGGGGTTTATTTTCTCAAGAGGGCAATACAGAGGTGGGCACGGAGGGAGACAGAGATACAGCAAGCAGGTAACTGAAACCCAGGGGGATGAAGTGTAAGTTTACTGAGCTTCTAGCCCTCTTCTCCCTTTCAACTTCCAGATCCCCCACCAACCACCATGACTGCCCACCCAAGTCATCTTCCAAATAGCCTTCTGGTGTCCCAGTCTTCACTACGAGCAGATGCCAAGGATCACCAGACGTTTGAGAAAAGCATCTAACACAGAAGTCAAATAAATGCAAAATGTAATAGAAAGGTTGGAAGGCAAGGTTGAGGAAATCTGGCAAACAATTAACACACCCAGGACACATGAAGAAAGAGGAAAAGAAGAAAACGAGAAGACAAGCCCAGGATAGATGGGTTATTCCACCCAAACAACAGACATCCGGGAGGTGGGAGGGTGCAAGGAGTGAAAAGGACGCAGCACAGCGGAAGACAGATCTACACCTGAGTACAACCCCGCGAAATTTCAGAACACCGAGGTCAGAGAAGAGTCTGCAAGCTTCAGAAATGGAAAAGAAATCTTTCACATAAAGGATTAAGAATTGGGACAGCAGCCAGCTTCTCTACAGCAACACTGACAAAAACTGTGGAAAACAAAGATGATTTCCAACTTAGCCAGACTGGTAGAATACAAGGAAAAAAAGACAAGCTCTGATATTTAAGGACTCAGTTTCCTCCCTTACTTTCTCTTGGGAAGCTACTGGAAGCTGTACTCTAACAGACTTAGGAGCAAGAGTACAAAGAGTGAGAGAAGGGATGTGCGTGATCCGATCTAACAGCAAGGGGAAAGCGGCCTTGGAGACCCAGGAAGGGAGCTTCTGTGACAGCAGCTGTGGCACAGCTCTGGACACCCGTCCAGTCTCCAGAAGAACGGTCAACAGGACGAAATGCATAAGGAAGATTTACACAACTAGGTAAGTGTTTGGGGATTGAGTAACACATAGAATCCCAAATGACCAAATTCCAAATGACTGAAACAAAAGAATTATTACAAGAAACACAATACTAGACACAAACGGAAAAACAACCACTTTCAATTAGATGGCTCAGCTCTCTACAGTATTTACATATCAGTAACAGCACAACACACACGTTATTTTGAAATATGGAGGCAGGCACCAAAAGAAATGAGCTATAATAGTTGAAAGGGATTCTAAGGAGCAGGAACACGGAAGTACACAGTGACTGATCTTCTTATAACCAGCTAGAACATGTACATGTGTAATAGAACAGAGGATTTAACATTTCTGGGGATTAGGCTTGCCAGAGCAGATATACTTATGTAGAATAAATTTTTAAGAATCTGCTACTCTGAAAAGACTCCCGCAGTGCCTTTGCTCACCTAGATGTACCCTTCCAATAATCTTCTGGGTGCCCACTCCTTTGGCGATCCCTGCCCACCGACGGTCCACCAGCCTCATTATGTTACACCTTTCTGCACAAGCTTGGCTCATAATAGTCATCTGGGCACCTGGAGGTGGAGGGAAACATCAGAGAATAAAAACAAAGCCCACACTTGTGTTAAGATTAAAAAAATGCAGCCTGAAATAGGGCAGAGAGCAAATACACCCCCAGGCTTTCGTCTGAGTACAATTACTCACACCTAGCTTAAGCTAGTCCTTAGCTGTTCCCACTACACTGAATTCAACTTTCAATTCCAGGCTGGAATCTGAAACAGTGTAGAAACCTGGCAGGGAGCGAAAGAATACTTTGTTGAAATGTAATAATTGGATGACATTTTAAAACTTTACAGACAGAAAGCAAAACCAACTGGAAGGGACTTCCAGAAAGTCGAACCAGTGTCTACAGATAGGGAACGCTAAGGTAAGCGCCACTTCACGCTCAGATCCGTCTTCACCAAGTATCTCTAAACATCTTATCAGATTATTTTTACTTCAAACTCTGGGACAGTGTAATTTACCAGGTGAAACCTGCCGTCTCTTGAACAAGGAAGAGCTGAACTCCCTATCTCTGCACCAACAAGCATGCCCCAGGGCAAGAGGGCAGTCAGGGTCCTTTCCTGCGTGTGTTCACCCATGCGGCCAGAGGGTCCTGAGCAGGAGACAGTCTCTGTTTCCCCTACATGTAGTCCTAGTCTCCCACGGACTCTAGTCTATCGCCGTGTGCTGGACATTTCCTTCTCGAAGCCAACAGGTATAAAGCCCTTTCTCCCCCAAGTAGTGCTCACCTCAGATTTCTCTTACCAATGAAATTACTTTCCTGCAACATAAAACTCGGCACTGTTCACGTGTGACTCCCTGTCTTTCAGCCTTCTCCCCACTCTCAGACTCTGCTCCAACCCTGTGAGTAAGTTTTATGCAATCTCTATTTCTGACCTTCCTTCTTCTAATTATAGCAACCAGCGCAGCTCACCCCCTATTCCCCTCACTAGTGGACAATTTTTCTGGTTTCCAAACCACTCTGCAGAGGTATAATTTAAAGCAAGGAAATAGTTCTGACGCTGACCCTGAGGGATACAGAATTTCCAGATCTGTCACTGTTTTTAGTCTTAAAAAATCCTCAACAGCTCCTCCTCTTTGTGAGATCAGCCTCACACCCCCTCGCCACAGCTGCACAGTCCACCTCATCCCAGCCGAAGTGCCCCCAGCTGCTACAGACCGATGTCTGTGTCCCCCCCAAAACTCCTATGTTGAAACCATTACGTTCCTAATGCGACTGCATTAGCAGGTGGGGTGTGTGGGAGGGGATCAGGTCATGGAGGTGAAACTCTCCGGAATGGGATGAGTGTCCTTGTGCAAGAGACCCCAGAGAGCGCCCTCACTCTTTTGCCATGTGAGGACACAGCGAGAAGGTGAACATCTGCGACCTTGAAGTGGGTCCTCAGCAGACACTGAACCTGCCTGTACCTTTGTCCGGAACTCCCCAGCCTCCAGAACTAGGAGAAGGAAATCTGTTGTGTATAAGCCGCCCCCCCCCAGTTGATGGTATTCTTTTATAGCAGCCCAAAAAGATGCAGCTATCAGCCTTTCACTCTGTTCTAAACCCCTCACTTCGACAGGAGCCAGTTGTTCCCTCTGCCTCTCACTCCTGCTGACCCTCCTACAGAGAGTGCCCCCCCCACTTTCTCTGACTCCCACTCATGCTCAAGGCCCAGGTCAAACCACGCCTCCTCTGCAGCTGACCGGCCTTGCCCAGTGCTCTCCCCTCTCACTCAATCCCATCACTTCCCACTCACTTTACTCACCAGGCACCTGACACTTTATGGGCACTAAAAGCTCTTGGCATTTAAGGAAGGTTAGAGTCAAGAAGGTCCAGCAAAAAGGAAGGAAAAGAAAACTGGAGAAAGCGATCTCTCTTTTCTTCCTCTCTCCCCTTTCTACTGCACAAAAGCTACTTACTGTTGTAGAGTAAGCGAGCCCAAGACAAGAAGGGCCCCTTTCAACACTCTCCTGCCTTTTCTCAAGCCTCGGCCCCAAGCCCCTTCCTCTGCCTGTGGACACAGGGCAGTTCCGATGCCCGCTCTGGGGGGAAGCCACGCCTGAGCGGCCCAGACGGCTAGCCAACATGCATCTGATTTTTGTGGTCACTGAGCTGTGGTATCAAACAGATCTGGGGCTGAATCTGAAGTCCACGACTCACGGGCTCTGTCTACCTGAAGAGCAACATCACCTAAGTTTTCTCATCTACAAAACAGGGTTAATAGCTGAACACAGCTCCCTGGGATAACCTGAAGGTTAAGTGAAATTAAGATGATCTATTTTAAGCACCGAGTGTGCTGCCTGGCACACGGTAAGGGCTCAGTAAACGTTGAATGTTACCCTTAGGGTCTCTTATGTACGCATTTGTCTCTCTCACTCATACGAGCCCCATGAAGCTCCAGTTGGTGAGTCTTCCTCCCAAACACTCCGCGCAAGTGCCCCGCCTACGGCATTCAACAGACACTTTTTAAACTGACTAATCAGCAAATGTACTGATACGTTCTCTCAGGAACGTATGTATCTCAAGACACAAACACCTAGCATGAGCTCAGATAGCTGTGGATGAACGAATGCAGGAAAGTCGTACTTGAACAGGGCCTTTCACTACTCCAGGAGCTCATCCCACCACCTCACAGGCTGAGCGAGCTACCCAGGATTAAGACACATGAGACCAATGAGCCACACCCATGAGGTGCTCTGCATGGTCTGACTGAAAAGCAGTTACTACTGCGAGAAAAGGTACCAGCTGGTACAGGCACTATTCACAATCTCAGGTGGGGAACTCCCTGTCTGCTGACCTAGGGGTCAAGTTCTCCCAGGGCAAGAGCCCTGATTCAAACATGCTTCGACTTCTCGCAGCTCCCGGCAAAGGGCTGCCATACAGACCATGATGAGGTACTGGTCTGACCTACACCCCACATAGCTGCCTCTCACGGCTCCTTCTTCTAAACCCATGTACTCGCAAACTTCTTACAGAGGTATCCCAAAAATTCAGGATGCCCAATCAGGGGGTAGGAAGATAAAGGACATACTGCATGATACAAAACCAATGAAGAAATGATTAAGAAATAAATCTGTTACAAACAAAAGGTGGGCAAGTGAGGTGACCCCCAGGCTCGTTAGCAGTCCAGGCTACTGCCCGCTTTCACAGGCACCAGACCCCCCTTCTCCCCGTGTCAGGTCAGAATGTCGGACAGACAGCAGAGACAAAGACCAAGATGTCACCTGAGTCAACGAAGGCTTTCACAGGGTGTCCGTTCACTTTGCAGTTAATATAAAGCATCACTACTTGGCCAAAACTTTCAGGAGCCTCTTCCATAGCTATCGTCATGTTTTCCTCAATGTTCTGTTGCCTGTAACACACCAAAACCAAGCACAGTAAGATCATTATTTCCAGGAAGGGGAATCTATTTCAAAGTCACAACATTCAAAACAGACTTGGCTTTCTCTTCAACGAGCAGCTGAGCGGCAGACGCAGAGATGCTGAACTTCGAGAAGACCCTGGCGGGCAAGACCATCACCCTCGAGGTTGAGCCCAGTGACACCAGTGAGAGCATCAAAGCCAAAATCCAAGTCAAGGGGAGCATCCCACCTGAGAGCAGGGTCTGATTTTACGTGCAAAGCGCTGACGGACGGACACTCTGACGATAGCAGCCGCAGAGTCCAGCCTGCGCCTGGTGCTCTGTCTGTGGGGCGGCGCCGTCGAGCCTTCCCCCCGCCAGCTGGCCCAGACACACACCCGCGGCAAGATCATCGGCCGCCAGCGCTTTGCCTGCCCACACCCACACGCTGTCCACCGCTGCAAGAACTGCGGCCACACCAGCCCCCTGCGCCCCAAGAAGGAGGTCATATAAGGCCACCCCACCGGCTCTTCCTTTGCCTGCAGGGCAGCCTCCTGCCCGAGCCCCAAGGCCTTGGAACCTCCATAGCTTTCCTTTCACTAAACTGACTGGGGGAAAAAAAACCAACCCAACATCTGTACACCTCTTTCGCCGCTATTATAGTAGCTGAGTCATGGAAATGGGTACCGGTGCTCTCTCTTGGAACAGGTGAGGCGGTGAGATGCAGCTGGCAGCAAATCTGAAGGCCTGCACATGGCTTTCTCACACCAAACAGTTCTGCTCCCTTTCTGAGCTCAGAAACAGGAATAAACCTCCGGAGTATAAGGGTCACGACATTTTAATTCTGTAGAATGTGAGAATTTCATGAATGCTTCAATTTTAACAGAGGATTTACTGGACATCTGGGTACATTTCCCATGTCAGGTGCGTTAGAAATAGTTGGCAAATATAATATATGGGTGTTAACAGTCTGTACTGTGTCTCTGCTTAATCCCCGAGACTGGGTTTTCTACCTGTACGTGAACGTAGCAGCTCCGATTGTAGTGTGGCTGAGAGATGGAGAACATCTAGAACAGTGTTGACAGAAGAGCAGATGCTGAGCAAATGTCTCTCTAGTTACCTGCTATCGCTCAGAAAACCACACACACACACACATACACAGAGCACACAGTTCACTTGTCTGTCAAACCATTCCTCCAAACACCAGACATATTCTATTCCCACATAAGAAAAGGATATAAAAGGGGGTTCTAGCTTTCTCCAACCTCCCGTACCTTCATTCCCAACCTCCTTTTAAAAACACCAAACGCAAAAACAAACAAACAAACAAACACCAAATGCTACCAACATAAATGAGAACAAGGGCGGGGGCTGGGCCAAGTACCTGAAGACTGAGGCACAAACAGAATGGGGCCCCAGACTGGGGATAAATTATACCAGTTTGGACCACCATCCGTTTGTGTGAACAAACCCCCATGGGATGGGGCGCCTGGCTGGCTCAGCGGGTTAAGCCGCTGCCTTCAGCTCACGTCATGATCCCAGGGTCCTGGGATCGAGCCCCGCATCTGGCTCCCTGCTCAGCAGACAGCCTACTTCTCACTCTCCCTCCGCCTGTTGCTCTGCCTACTTGTACTCTCTCTCTCTGTCAAATAAATAAAAACCTTTAAAAAAAAGAAAAAAACAAAACACCCCCATGGAAGCGCAGCCGCACTGCTGGTCTCCGAGTGGTCGTGTCAGGTAGGTCCGCGCTGGCACCGCACTGGCACAAATGAGCCCTTGCGACAGAGACAGCAGGGCCTGCAAACCCTAAAGTATTTACTGCCTGGCACTCCATGGGAAGCTTGCCAACCCCTGCTCTAAACTGCGGTGCCTGTCCTTTTCATAGTAATACTCCCCCTCAACTGAACTGATCATTTTATCAGCCATTCTGTAATAATACACGAAATTTTTCAGGAAATCGAAGGCACGCTTATTTAGTCTAGGGAAATACGCAAGCTCGCGTACCCCAGTGCAGTTGCACCCTGGGTAATTACTGGTGCAGCGTACCAAAGAAAACTGCAGGAAGCACTTGACAGAATTACACGGCTCTTCTCTGATGCCACATTCTTAAATTTAGAAATGAACTAAAATTAGTTGTATACTCCTGACCTTGCACTGACTCCAACCAAGTTAAATTTCAGCAAAATCAGATTCTGAGATAATACCAGTCATTTTGGCTATTCTGGGTTCTATATGTGGAGAATCTCTTGAGAAGCACAAGGTATTCTTTAAAAGAGTGTACACGGGGCGCCTGGGTGGCTCAGTGGGTTAAGCCTCTGCCTTCAGCTCAGGTCATGATCTCAGGGTCCTGGGATCAAGCCCTGCACCGGGCTCTCTGCTCAGCGGGGAGTCTGCTTCCCCACCCCTCGCCTGCCTCTCTGCCTACTTGTGATCTCTGTCAAATAAATAAATAAAATCTTTTAAAAAAATTAAAAAAAAAAAAAAAGAGTGTACACATTACCCCAGTTCCTTAATCTTCCCCCACTCCCCCGCAAGACACACAAACATGCCCCCTCTCACTGCTACTCTGCCAACAGGGCAGTGTCAGGGTCTGGCTATGATGCCTCCCCACTTTCCTTCCCACCGCTCCTGCTTCCTGGATTGAACATGTCTGTTCTTCAGAATTATGTCAAGTTCCCTTAGAGCTGCAATGGAGTCTAGTTCAGAGAACACAAATGTCTTTCTATTTCTCTGGGTAGATTTAACTAGTGAGATGTTTTTTTCAAAGATATTCATATACTAATATACTGATGCAATTAATGTGGGCACTTCATCAAAAAGAACAAGAATGGCTTGGGGCTGTCAACTGATTCTGACAAATAACTTAAATTTCCCTGATTTCAGATGTAGTCAGAGAAACAAAAAATAAAATAACCATTATTTGACTTCCAAGCTGACAGTATAATATAATGACCAAGTTGGGCTTCATTCGAGTAACAAAAGACTATGACTGCAAAGAACATAGTTCTTCATATACAGCAGTCCCCCCTTGTCTGCAAGGGATAGAGTCCATGACCCCCAGTGGACACCCGATACCACAAAGAGTACCAAATCCTACACATATACTATGTTTCTTCCTGTGTACGTACACCTACGATAAAGCTTCGTTCATCAGTGAAGTACAGTGAGAAGCAACAATAACCAATAATAAAATAGAAAAATTGTAATATTCTGTAGTAAACATTCTATGAATGCATTTCTCTCAAAACACCTTACTGTACTGTACTCATGCTTCTCACGGTGATGTGGGATGATAAAACGCCTACGTGGTAAGATGAAGTGAGATGAACGGCATAGGTTTTGTGACATGGTATGACGCTCCTACTGATCTTCTGATCTGCTTGGAGACTATAGTTAACCACAGAAAACCAAGAACACGGAAAAGGCAGGGAAGACTATACTAAGGCCTTCACCATTTGCAACAAAAACGGAATGGGGGTGGGGGGCAGCTGTCCTTCCATTCTAAGGGGCTGAAGAGCATCTAGCTCGTGACTAGTAATGTGACCAAGGCTGGCATCAGCATCACTGTACCTGCTCTGGCCCTACCTCTTAAGATTCTGATCCATCAGATTTGAGGGTAGAGCACAAGCACCTACAGTTTTAAAGCCTTTTATGTGATTTTAATGCAGCCCCAGGTGAGAACCACAGCATTAGGGAAGCTAGAGCTGTCCACTGAGGCCAGTGCAAGAGCTGCAGGAGGCAAACAGACCTAGGACCACAGAGTTCCATCTGTCCAGAGATCGCTCTCTGATCCAAGATTGCACCCAAGCCTGGGTTTAATTTAACCAGGGCTCACGCATTATGTCTAAGGACGGAGACCGCAGTCAGGCAGCCTGTAGAGCCGCCCAAACAGTCTCACCAAGCAGGGACCACTGCTCAGTCCCGGAGTCATCTACTTGCAGCTGCTCTGCTGACGCACTGTGGGCCAGTCCCGGAGTCTTCACTCAACTTTTAGAAGAGAACGTCATTAAGTTAGGTACTTGTACCACTGTCATATGTTGAATCAACACGTGAGGAAAACGGAAGAGGAAAGAAGACCTAAAAGGCGGAACTGCTCTCTCAAATACAAAAACAAGGAGGCTGCTTCAGAGCAGATACCCGACTGACACCGGGTCACCTGTGATTTGGGAACTCTGGATTCTCTAAAGCTTGCTCTTTAGGAAAAGGGTCATTACCTTATATCTTCTTCTATTTTTGCCTGAGCTTCAAGATCAAAAGGGTCAGCAGAAAAGAGACGAATCCTTTCTTGCTCTCTCCGGGCTCGGTCCTGCTGCTGCTCCACCAGGACCCTAGAAAATTTCTCTACAAAAATAAGGGAGAAAATCTTGAGTACCGCTCTATTTCCATTCTTCATTAGTACTCTTCCAGATCAAACAGTTTCTCAAGATATAACTGTAAAGAGATGCAGAAAGGATGCCTAAGAATTATTTTAAATGAGCAATTACATTACAAATACATTGCTATTTTCTGAGGCAAGACTACCTACGTCACCTAAATTTAATATGAAGTACACGTCACCTAAATTTAATATGAAGAAATTAAGTCTTTGCAAAAATCATTTCTTCCTGTAAGAAGTTATCCATTGTAGTGTCTTTACCCAGAGATAACAATATTTCAGTTGAAATGAATGGAAATGACTATCTGTGTGGCAGATAATGGCTGCGTTGCTTTCCTCCCGGCTGCCCTTATGAACCTATTACCTAGAGATAAAACAGCATGACAACAGGGGATGTTGTCCGTGGTATTGTAAAAGTGTTTGTGTGGTGACAAGCAGTGTGTCTGCAGCGAGCACAACTAAGGCACAGACTTGAATCACGGTGTTGTACACGTGAACTACGGTAACGTTGTGTGTCAACTATATTTCAATTAAAAAACAAAAAACCCGGGGTGCCTGGGTGGCTCAGTGGGTTAAAGCCTCTGCCTTCAGCTCAGGTCGTGGTCCCGGGGTCCTGGGATCGAGCCCCACGTCGGGCTCTCTGCTTGGCAGGGAGCCTGCTTCCTCCTCTCTCTCTGCCTGCCTCTCTACCTACTTGTGATCTCTGTCTGTCAAATAAATAAATAAAATCTTAAAAAAAAAAAAAAAAACCATCACCATCACCACCACCACCACTGAAAACCATGTGCCACAACCCTGTTTTTCCTCTAGTTTCATTCCCTTTATAGCACCCTCTGCCTTAAGCCAGGTAAGTTAAATGCAAACTACTGTTAGCCTACCTATCTGACCTGGGGAATAATAGGCAGCAAAATGAGTGAAGAGGAAATATTGCTTGCTAGAAAATGTGTGTTACAAGAACCACCTTAATTATGCTATTTCTTAAATGAGGATGCATAAAAATGTATAAACTTCAACTTGCCATCATCATGGTCTTTGGCAACTAGATCTGCTACATAAGAAATTAAAGACACCAGAAAAATGGTCATATGAACTATTAACACACACAACATGAATGAATCTAAAACACATTAAGCTGAGCAAAAGAAGCCTGACATGAGAGAGGACACAGTGTACGATTCCATTTACATGAAGATTGAAACCACAATTATCAGAATGGCAGCAGCCCATCAGGGGAGGAAACTGACTTGCCGCAGAGAATATATTGGAACTTCTGGAGAAAAACGTTCTGTATCTTGACTAGGGTGGTTACATTGAGTTTGCAAAAACTCAATGAACTGTATACTTAAAAAAATCTGTGCATTTCTGTTAGGTAAGTATTACCTCGATTTAAAAGATGGTCAACTGAAGAATAAGCTATTAAGTGTCTGTCATGTTTTAAAATTTAATCAGTACTGTTTCATAAGCCCAAGAATAAAACTAGAGAAATTTACAGAGAAAAACTTTATTCATGAAGCTAACTAAAAATAAGTGTTCTATTTAATATAAGAATGGATCAAATGCAGTTCCAAACAAGCTGTTGGCAACAACCCTGCTCCCATTAGACTTGGGGCGGGAGAAAATAAAAGGGTTTGTTCCCTTTTACCATACAGGCTGATGGCACCAGACATGTTTTCTGTAACTAAAAGCACTTCACCTGGCAGCAAGCTGGGTTACCGGGGTGCTCTCAAACTGAGGGTCTAACTGAACAGGTTAAAATAGGAGCACCTAGGTCATGCGCTGTGAAAACCATTTGAAAAAAAGGTCAACGGAGGAGGCTGGTCAAGCTGGATTTCAGAACTCCATGCAGATGTCAAATTCTCTCGCTACTGCCAGTAAACTCAGCCTTTGACACTAGCCCGGATCTACCTCTCAGAAAGCACCTGGTAGGTTCAAGCAATCGCGTGACGCGGAGGCTTGAACACACCAGCTGCCTGAGTTTCTCCACACGTGCTGCGACGGAACTACTTCCGCTTGGGTCAGCTTGCCAGTCTTCCGTACGTGTAAGCTTACCAAGGTCTCCACTGAGCAGAGCATCTGCCAAGGGCGGGTTGCGTTCCTTCAGCAAGGACAGCTCATGGGGGTTGGCCAGCAACATGTCTCGGAGCAAGGCCGGATTGTCCAAGCCCTGAGGAGATGAAGCTATGTCTCCAGGAGATGAGTGGGAATGCTGTGCTGGTGGCTGGCGCTGACGGGAGCCTGACGTGCCGGGCACAGCTATACTACGGAAGTCTATGCGGGGTAAGTCTGTTGGGGAAAATCGGTTCAAAGTTTACTTCCAGGGACTCCATGAAAACAAGCATTTGAAGGGAACAGCACTTGCTGGTACATGGCATGTTCGTAAATGCTAACTGTAGACATCTGACCTTGGCTCTGCTCCCGCTCTCAACTGACCGCAGTCTGGGTGAACCCACAGGCAAGAATAGAAAAGGGGGTGCCGACAGTGGTAGTAACCCTAGGTTTTTGGCTTATACAGTACCCCAGGAGAGATGACAAGTTTTTACTTATTTGTGCTTTTAAAACATTAAAGCTAGTCTCAATAAACATAACCACATAATTCTGAATGTAATTCTTGAGAAAAATCCCAGTCCGCTTTGACATGTTTCAAAGAGCCTGCACACCCTGGGGAAAGAATACTATACAATCCAAGGGACCTGAATCCATTTTAGATGTAAAATTCTACCAGTTTCTGAACACATTCGTCGTCGGAATTTATGCTTTCATCTGTGCATCACTGCTAACTCTTACGCCCTGGGGAGCGAGCAGGTCCAACTGTTTTACAGGAGAGACAAACAGAAGAAAAGGAACATGCTCAGGTTCTCTCTCAGTGCTTAGGTCACCAAAAGATAGAACAGAGTTAAACGCTACAACTCCCAGGTTCTAAAATCCAGGCTGGGCTGACCTTATTAAAATGAAAGGAAAATAAAAGGGAGTCTTACACAAAGGACCCACATATTATATGATTCCATTTATACGAAATGTCCAGAATAGGAAAATACACAGAGACGGAAGGTAGACTGATGGTTGCCCAGGACCAGGAGGCTTGGAGGCAGATGGGGAATGACTGCTAATGGGTACAGTTTATTTTTAAGGTGATGAGAATGTGCTACAGTTGACTGTAGTGACGGCTGCACAACTTGGAATATACTCAAAATCAATGAACTGTACCCTTTAAATGAGTGAACTTATGGTATATGAATGGTATCTCAATAAAGCTGTTACTTAAAAAGGAGTTTTTACCTTAGCAAAGAAAAAGTAGAGCAGAGCGAGAATGGGGCGCTAGAACTGAGTGGATCTGCATCTCCTCAATCCCAAAAATGTATCTGAGGGTCACTCCTGTCCCAAGTCTGAGGCCGTCCTGAAGCATACAGGACATCAACAGAAGGAGGGAATCCTTAAATTCCAGCGTCAGTTTCTGCCTCTTAGCACAGGTTCAACTAGATACTTTCTCCAAACAGACCTCAGTGGGCAGCTAGTAAATGTTTATGTGTGCGTGTACACGTTTGAGGGAGTTAATCTATACCAACCGGCAAAACAGAGGGGCGGGCCTTCTCTGTGGGTCAAGAAATTTTATCTCTAACCCTGTTACACTTATCTTGAGAGTCCATTCGCTTCAGAGTAATTCTGAGAAACCTGTTTACCTGATAGACCAAGATCCTCTCCCCACCCCCACCTACTGGCTGTCTGGTCCACATGGGAGAGTGCAGGGAAAAAAAAAAAAAACAAAAAAAAAACCAGTCACTTTCCAGAACTAACCATCTCACCGAATTAACCAAAGGCAGACTTGGTTTTTGTTGACTGGCACGTTCGAATCCCAGCTCTTTCTAAAGTTTAACAGTAGCCCTGAGGGACTCCTGTAACCCCGATCCGGGAGAACAGTGCATCACGGTCTCTCACAGCCCCAGTTTCAGGCTGAATGGAAGCACTGTGTTCTGAGCTGGGGTCTGTCATCATCACCCAGACACCCATCAGCTGTTACCACAAACTATAAAACTATAAAAGCAACCATCCTAATGACTAAAAACTGTTGAAAGAAATCTATCCAAAGATAACAGGGAATGGAAAACACTATTACATTTCATCAAACAGTTCCCTCTCATAACCCTGTCAACTTTCTACAGATCAGGAACCCCTTTGAGCATCTGAAGAAAGCTACGGACCCTTTCTCCATCAAATGCACACATGCTCGAAGCTACCCAATTCTGTGATTCTTTCAGGGACACAGAATCACTCTAAATCCCAATGCACAGATTCCAGATTATAAACCCCTAATCTGGATGGAACATCAAGACAGACAACAGCTTCCTTTCACAGGATTAACATGGCTGGCAGGGAAGGAACAGAAGTTGGTGGTCTGGCGGCTTAATGCTCATAAAGGTCAGTATAATGGGAAAAAATACCACATTTTGTTCCCATGTCTTCATTTATTAGCTGCGTAACACTGAAGACATTACTTAAAATCAGAGCTTCATCTATTAGTGATAACAAATTATAAAGAGGAATCTCTTCCCCCACAACAGTGATGAGCCCGTGTAACGGAGGGCCACGTGCCTGGCTGACTGCCAGCAGCAGGCCAGGCACAAAGTAGCAAAAGTCAGTCAGGAATCACGGGCAGAGGTGCCTCCTAAGTCCCTCGCAAGGATAAAGTTATTATTGATAACAGTAGAAGCGAAGGTTTATCGCGGACGCGCTGTGTGCCAAAGGTTGCGAGTGCACTATTCTCACAGCCTATCTCACAGCTGGTGATGAAACGGATGTAGGAAAGTTAACACATCCGAGGTTACACAGCAACCAAGGGGCAGTCAGAGCCTGTACCCTGCACTCTGAACCCGAAGGCAGTCCACTGCTCCGGCCCATGTCACACTCTCTCCTGATGCTGGTGTCAGGGATGTCTTACTTGGGAACTGCACCGGAGGTCGAGGGTCGGCGTTCTCCTTCTGTCGTAAAATCACAACGTCCCCATCTTTCAAGCCGTAGGAAGCCAGCGATCTGTGGTTGTCTGTGAGAGGTCTTTCAGCATAGACAATCTACGACCAGAAAAGATTGTACAGTAGAAAGCATTGAGAAGTAACACGGCACAAAGCAGGAAGACTACGTCCAGCGTCCCTTTTCATCAGACGTCAGTCCCTGCTCAAAACCCCCCAGTGGTTTCCAATCACACCTGGAACAAAAGCCCAAGTCCTTCCCGTTACCAACTAGGCCCAAACCATTTGGTCCCTGGCTCTCCTTCTGACTTCATCTCATACTGTAATTGCCGCTCCCCAAATAACACGATCAATTTCCCTCTGGGACTGTTTCTCTTGCTCTTCTCTCTACCTAAGGAATGTTCTTTTCCCAGTCATCTCCTTTTACAGTAGGCCCTATGCCCAATGTGGAAACTGAACTCACGACCCTGAGATCAAGAGTTGCATGCTCTGCCGACTGAGCCAGCCAGGTGCTCCCCAGTCATTCTCTCTTAAGGTCTCTGATCAAACATTACCTTTTCAGAGCCCTTCATTCATCAGTCTATTTAAAAAGTACCCTCAGGGTGCCTGGGTGGCTCAGTGGTTAAGCCTTTGCCTTCAGCACAGGTCCAGATCTCAGGGTCCTGGGACTGAGCCCCACATCAGGCTCTCCACTCGGTGGGGATCCTGCTTCCCCCACCTCTGCCTACTTGTGATCTCTGTCAAATAAATAAATAAAATCTAAAAAAAATAAAAATAAAATAAAATATACCCTCACCTCTCATGCTATAAATCTAGTTCCTAAAGATTTTTTATTTATTTATTTGACAGAGATCCACAAGCAGGCAGAGAGAGGGGAAGGGAAGCAGGCTCCCTGCTGAGCAGAGAGCCCGATGCGGGGCTCGATCCCAAGACCCTGGGACCATGACCTGAGCCGAAGGCAGAGGCTTTAACCCAGTGAGCCACCCAGGCGCCCCTATAAATCTATTTCTTTATTGTCTTTCTGCCCCCACTAAAACGTAAGCTACTTGAGGATAGGATGTTGTTTTGCTCGCCATATCTCAAATGTCGTGTGTGTGTATGTGCGCGCGCGTGTCATGAGAATTTCAAACATGGACTCGCCTAACAGCTTTCAAGTATGTGATACAGCACTGTTAATTACAGTCACCAAGCTGGACGTGACACCCAGTGTGTCCACTTCTAAGTGATCCTGCACGACACTGGCACGTCCACGAGTTTTCCAAATGCCACCTGCTCTGCATCCCTCCTACCATTCACAAAGCTCGGTCACACTTACGACTGGAAGATGAAAGGGGAAGAAATTCAGAAAAGAACAACTAAACACAGATGGCAAAACGGATCAGGGATGTACTACTAATAAAAACATTTTTATGAGGTGCGACCAAACACTGAAGAAAACCTGAGAGCAGAAACGCAGACAAAGCACCGGGTACAGGAAGCACGGGTACGGAGGGCACAGGGTGCTTTTGCCACGAAGGCACATGAAACCTACCCCACACTGTCACATGCTCCAGAGGGGCATTCAGAGCAAATTCAGGCTTCGAAAGGCTTTCTCCCTAACGACTGGCTCTGCACCAGGCCACAGGCCAACGGAGGAGCCCGAGTCCTGTCCTGGCTCTGAGAGGGGCCGTGTCCCTCAGCTGGTCCAGGCTTCACAGTCCCCATTTGTCAAGTAAGCAGGTGGGGCTCGAGAATCACTACAGCTGTCCCTTCCAGGTCTTTCTGCCCCACTACCATTTTACAGCATTTCCTCTTGTGTCCTCAAAGCTTTCACAGTCAGACTGCCTGACACGGAACCTGAAAAGTACAGGATTTGTACAGGGAAAAACGAGCTGTCATATCTGTTCGCAGAATCTGCACTGACGTGAGGAACAGAACGAATGGGAAACCAAATTTCCAAAACCGAATACTTCTGAGGATGCACAAGAAACTGATTTCAGAGTTTGTAGGGATGCCGATACTTAATAAATTCTATACATGACTAGAAAACATAATGTTCTTTCTTACCGTCAACCTATAGAGTTCAAACATGTTACAAGAGACCGCAGGTATCATTCCATCAATCCAGTCACACTCTCTGCTTCTCCCTTATTTAAGTGCCACACGGTAAAGGTACAACAGAATCAACACAGACTGTTTGCAATATAACCTGAAAGTCCTATCGTAACATGTGGGATTGCTGGGAAAACTACCGGAAGTCTGAAGGGACAAGTGTCACGGGTCAGGATGTGCAGCAAGAAGAGGCTTGCCAAGAGAAACGCCACGCAGGCAGCTCTTACATGGTGGCAGCGACACTGTGAAGCCACCACAAGGAAGGGACCAAGTGGTCCACAGCCCACTCCTTAATTTTCCGGGTACAGAAACTCAACTATCCGTATATTCAGAGATACAGTCAGTGGACACATTCTAACTGGACTTATAAAAGAACATTTATCAACAACAGGAAATCGAACTCAGTAGCATCAGAATGCTCCGGGCCACCAGGTCACTGGAGTCTCTTCAGCCTGAGGAGCCACAATCAAACACTACTGCCGCGTGCACTGCTATCAGAACAGCTTCCCGAGGTCTCCTACTTACCAACGTCCTTTCATGAAAGTGTCGTTTTATGAGGTGGGCCTTATTGGTCCCATTTTATGGACAGGGAAACGGATACAGAGTTCAGTGACCTGAGACTACACAGCTATTAAGAAGAGAACTAGGACTGGAATCATGTCTGCCTGACTATAGAGCCCATAATCTTCCCTAAGGACCACATACAGCTTCCCCAAACCTAAGTCTAAAGTGGCCTGGGGAATCACCAGGTGACCTGAACAAGAGCTAGCAAGCCATCCACTAAGGGCCTATCCTCACCAGAGGGATCTAAACCCTGTCCACTGTTCACTGCATCCCCTTGGGATGCAGTGAGCAGTGGACTGAACTCAAGAAACTTGAGAAACTCAAGAAAGACCGCTTGCAACTCCTCCCTCTTTGGCCTCCCACCTTATAGACACCGTACATCACTCCACAGTGTCCCTTTAACACAGTCTTTGCTCAGCAGACAATATAATTTTTTTTACAAAGTAAGACAGCCTCATCTAACAATAAGATCCAGGTAATAACCAGCACCAAACACATATAGGAAGTGTGGAATAATGCTATCTGCCCCACTTCCTAAAAATACTCGACTGGAGAATGTGGGTGAGGAGCAAAGACCCTTCACACTGACAGAGCAGCAGGCGTATTCCATTTGAGTCAAGGACACAAATGAGATAAACAAAAGCTTAGCTGAAATTGTAACTGCCACAAAGAACTGATTTCTTTTTGTTAAGACAGGTTTAAAAGTCTAAGAAAGACAATCTTTTTATAGCTTAAGTCTGAATGATCTTCTAGCTTAATAGGAGAATATCAGACCAATGGTTTCAAATTTCTACCAGTCAAAACAAAATGAGTGTCAGTAATGGCACTGGTGATGCTTCCTACCCGAACACTCAACTCAAAGGCCACAAAGCTAAAAATTCTAGTTTTGCCAGTGATGAGAACATCAAACAGGAAAACTGATACTGCTTCGAGTCTCTAGCTGTGGAAATGGCCCACCTGCGAGGACTTACTCCAGCGGGGTCACCCTCGAGATGGAATTCTCCTCTCAATGAACATTCCACAACAGTATGATTAAAACAACTCCAGGACCTGTAAGCATGATATCAAACATTTCCCGGTCTCTGAATGAGAGCCTTCAATCAGCAGAAATCGCAATATGTTTCTAGCAGTAAGGACCAGACACTGGCCACAAAATCTTTGGACTCACATCTGAATGGCTACATAATAGTATCTACCAGTAACAGAAAGCCCATTGTATGTCAAGTGATCTACATAAACTATTTCATGCAACAGCTTGACTTTTACAGCCCTGCTGGAAAACAATTTGGCAATAGTTACCAAGAGCCTTTCAAAAGACCTGGCAATTCCATATCTAAGAATATATCCTGAGAAAATAATCAGAAATGGGGACAAAGCCTTAAGTATATAGATATCCATGAAAATGATACTCATAACTGCTTCCAATTTTCCCCAACTCAAATGCTCAGCAATAAGGAAATTGTTAAATAAATTGTGGTACATCGATAGGATGGTATATGATATAGCCATTAAAATGATAAATTTGAAGAATTTGATATGCGATGGGAAATGCTGACAATGTAGTGTTGAGGGAACAAAGAAAGTTGAAACTGTTAGTGTAGTTCAGGCCATTGTGTTTAAAAGATACATATGTAAAAGGAAGTAAGCACAGAAAAAAAAATACACTAAAAAGTAAACTGCAGGGGCGCCCAGGTGGCTCAGAGGGTAAACTGTCTGCCTTCAGCTCAGGTCATGATCCCAGGGTCCTGGGACTGAGTCCCACATTGGGCTCCCTGCTCAGTGGACAGCTTTCTTCCCCCTCTCCCCCATGCTCATGCTCTCTCTCGCTCCCTCTCTCTCAAATAATAAAATCTTAAGCAAACTGCAGTTATTTGGGGGTTATGAGGTAGTAACTTACTGTCCTTATCTTTTCCTGTAAGTTACAAATTCTCTACAATGACTATGTAGTATTTATCGGGGGGATAAAAAAACATGAAAATTACCTGCGAAAATAAACATGTTCAAACCAGCTACAACAGAAAATTTCAGTTTCCACAGATTTAAAACAGTGTTTTACAAACCACAAGTCATGCTGTGTACAGAGCTGCTTTTCCAGGATCATACAGTCACTGCTATTATTTGGTATTTAAATATGCCTTTCATTTGAGAGTCCTTACACATTCCCCACACGTCTTTACCACATGCCACCTACAGGGGTAAATTATAATGATGTTTCAAAAATACAAAGACGTTAATTTAAAGTGAAGCTGAGTTCTGATAATTCTTTGAAGTTTGCCCAGCCAAGTCTGCATCAAAGTATCAAACAGAGCCATGACGAGCTTCCAAGCCCACACCTGTATTAAGAGACGGAACATGCCCAGCTTTAATCACATGTAGGAGAAGAGATCGTTTCTAGTCTAAATTTGTTATCGTCACATTACAACTACTATAATCAGACCAGAGCTGTTAAAAATTAACACCTTTTCTAAGTGCATACTTAGGCACTACTGAGGCTGATGTGGAAGACTGAATTCAAAACCAGTGATCCTCAATGCAGGGAAGGCAAAGCAATTCTTTAAATATGAAGGAACAGAACAGTATTGGAATTTTCATTTCCATTTATTTGAGTTCATCCTTCCTTAAATTCTATCTTATGGTTGTTTATAACGGACACAAGGTATTCCTTCCTGTGTATTACATAACGATGTTTCCAGTTATATACATATATGTGCATATATATACAATGTGTATCACATGTGTTCATAATGTTTGTAACTTTTTATATATCACAAAGATGTATGTTCCAAAACATTTTACTCAGAGGGATACATCACCAAAAAAGTTTGGAGATCAGTGGTGGAGATCTTGAAGGGAAAGAATAGTCAGGAACATTAAAACGAAAAAAAAATCCCTTTAAAAATGGAGGAGAAGGAATAAGAATGGAGAAGGTAACTAAGAGGAAAGAGGTCAAGAGACCAAGAGAACTGTGAAAGGAAGAAAGGGAAAATGAGTAATAGGGGAGAATCTGGGAGGTAAAGAGGTGGGAGAGGGGGCCTCGCATAAGCGACATTTTTGTAGGTAAGAACTATAACGATGCTTACTATTATGATTTGGTGAAGGGAAATGACTCAAGTGTCTGGGGTGGATCCTGTTCCTGCCCGATGGGCAAACAACTGAAAAGACAACCGACCACCAGACATCTTAAAATAGATCTGTGTTAGGTTACAATGGAGCCAACAGGAACGAACTTGAAACACAGGAGCTGTTTACCACTCAGTAATACAAGGTTCACAGTACTGGGAGCCCAGGTTTGCATATGCTAATCTGGCTTGGGAAGGAAGTAAATGCCCAAAGGTGACCTAAGGGATAAGAAAGAAATCTGGAGTCAGCCTAACTGTTCAGTGACTGAGGAACTCCTCACACCCTGCGCTGTGCCAATCTGACACACTCTTCACTCAAAACCAGCAGGATTTGAGGCAGCGCCAGCCAACCTTCATCTTCTTCCAAGTCCTAATAACAACAAAATCAACTTACATCTTAATTTTTTATTTCCCCCACCAGCTGGTGATTTTAACCAGGGTGAGAGAAAAGCCACCTTCAAATATTTTAAGAGTTGGGTGTCCCTCTCTAATTAAACTGTCCTTTCCTAGCTCTCCACTTGAGGGATTCACTGACAGGAACTGGTTCCTCAGTTTTTGTGGATTAGCTGTTTACTGAAAAAGGCTCAAAGAATCCCTTTTACCAAGTTCTTTGTAACTTTCATCAGTCGGCCTATTTGAGTGACACTTTGCACCTTGAAACAAAATCTTTCTTGATACTCAGTTTTATGCCAAGGTTCCAAAGTTCACATACTGTAAAGGAATCATACTCGCTTCTGAACAAAATACTGACACATCTGTTTACCATGACACCGGGCAGAACACGCTGTAGTTAGGCAACAGTTTTGGGAACTATTTCATAACTGCAGTAAGAAATCAAGATTTACATTCTGGGGCCTTGCAGGACTTCTATAATTTTCTTAACGTTCAGACCATGTCCTCCAAGGTCCACTTATCAAGTTAAGATTTAAACGTTTTAGCGTGAAGGCCAGAGTTATCGTCACCAATTCTGTTTGGGGGCAGCCTCAAGGCATTTTGAGAATAAATTACTTTGCTTATTTGAAATGTTAGAGCAGCTGAACTTCCTTCCAGCAGGGTAGGGAAATGAAACAGGCGAATCACACCCAGAATACACTAGGCCGTTTTTACAAAAATATCCTCATAAAGCAACGAACTTTGAACCCAGCCAAACTCTGAGTTATGGCCTGAAATAAAGAGAGATTCTGGCCTGCTCCCAGCGAAGAAACCAGAGCAACAAACAACTTGAATTGAACTAATAACTGCCCTCCCTTTGGTGGGGTGAAGGGGGGAAATTGCCCTTTTTTTTTTTTTTTTTTAAGAATTTAACCAGAAATGCCATGTGGTAGGGAAAAGGGAACAGGGCATTTCCAAATGCCTCAAAACAAGGTAATGGAAGTCTCAAAACTTTTTCCTTCACTTAGAGTGCAAACCTCTACATTTAAAGGTAAATTACGTTTGCTTAAGCCGGAGCCCGCTCCAAAAAAGCAGATGCACAACAACCTACCACAGTGATCCAAACTGGTATTTCTGGTTGGGGAAGCAGGATGTACGAATTCCTGCAAACCTCGAGCTGCTGCTTCTATTCTACGCTGTTCATAATGTACGTACGTCCGCACCACCCCAAACGAGGGATTATTAGGGGAGAAAGGGCCAGAGAGCCAGAAGGTGGGGCGGGCCGCCCAACTGTCCACGCGCCCCTCGGGCTGCAGTGGGTGCGTCTGCGGTCAGGTTCTCCGCTCCCTCCCATGGTACCCCACCCCACGCTCGGCGTGTGTGGGGGCAGCCAGCAATTCCAGTTCCCTCCCGGACGCGGGGGCGGGCTGGGAGAGGCCATCCTGCTCCCGCCACCCCCAAATTCTCACCAGTAGCAAAGGGAGGGCGTGAGACCCGTGGGCAGGAGGGTTAGCCCGGTAGGGAGACTCTGCTCGCTGCCCGGCATACCTGGCTCTCCGCTGCGGGGATGCCGGACTCGAGCTCGCACAGCGCGCGGAAGTTGTGCAGCTCGAAGTCTGCGTCGACCTGGAGGGAAAAGGTCACCTCGGAGAGGTCCCTCCGCACACAGTACACGGTGAGCAGCATGGCCCGGGCCCGACCCAGCTCGGCTCGGCCCGGCCTCGGCGCTGGGCTGCGGGGCGGCGGCGGGGCCTCGCTGGTGCTGCGGGCGAACGGCGCGAGCTGCTCGCTCGCCCGCTTGCTCCTTCCCTCCCTCACACACGCTCAGTGACTCACTCCCTCCCGCCCTCACTACCAAGCACCGCCGAAGCCACCCGCCTGCGACTCCGTCTGCCTGCTTGCCGGCCTGCCTCCCACCGCTGCCGCCAAGCGCGCCAGCCGCCGGCGCCCCGCCCCGCCGCAACGCGGCTGCCGTAAAGCCCGCCTCGCCCTCTCTGCCTTCGCGACGCAGAGAAGGGGCGGGCCGGGAAGAGGAAGCGGGAAGCTAGGAGAGGATTGGAGGGAAGGGAAGGCTTGGGAAGCTAGGGAAAGGAAGGGCGAGAAAAGGGGCGGGAAGGAAGGGAATGAGGGAAATCGAAGAGTGATTTTTAAAGAGTTGGGGTCGGTGGTGGAGTCCGCGATCTCATTCACCCAAATGAGACATTTATTAAGCGCCGATCAGGTGGATACAAAAATGGGTAAAAACACAGGTCTTTCTTTGCCCTTGTGGAACTCTCACGCCACTAAGCAGAGAGTTCTAAAATGTATTTTACCAAGTAGAAATTGAGGCTTAGAAAGATTATTCACGGGGCGCCTGGGTGGCTCAGTGGGTTAAAGCCTCTGCCTTCGGCTCAGGTCATGATCCCAGGGTGCTGGGATCGAGCCCCACATCGGGCTC